>NW_024884867.1:7511251-7634845 GCF_019232065.1 Centrocercus urophasianus
CGGTGACACTTCTGCTTTTTGTCAAAGATCCTCAGCACATCCTGAGCCCGTGGGGCGATACGGGCGCTCCGCACCGCGCTGTGCTCAGCGCAGGACCCGCACTGAGCGGACGGCGGTTGTCACCCGCTGGCGGCTGCAGGGCCGGACTGCGGCTCTCGGGGCAGCCGGGACGGAGCGCATCCTTCAATCCCACACCGATATCCCGAAAGAACAACGCTGTAAAACCACCGGGGCAGGTCTCCCTCCTTTCAAACCCAAGCGGCCAAAACTTCTCGAAAATAAAATAGATTTAAACATCAGCCCGCGGTCGGTGCGGTGCCAGCCCTGCAGCAGGGGAAGAGTCCGTCAGAACCAACTTCTCCATTTTGGTTCCGCTCGCTGCGGCCGCAGATCCCCTCCGACAGCCCACGGCGAAGCGGCTTTGTTGGGGCTGCGGACGAAGCCCCTCAGCACCTCTGGGCAGCAGCAGGGGAAAGAGGGGGTGAAAAAAAGGCAGAAAGTTATCTCATCGGAGAAACTTTTCAGAGAGGAAAGTTGGAAAAGCTCCCGTAGAGATCCACTGCGGAGGAATGGGGTTGGGGGGGGGGGGGGGAAAGGAAGAAAAAAAAAATAAATAAAAAAAAAAAAAAAAAAAAAGGTTGTTTCGGAGGGATAAAGAGCGGTTTCTACGCCTCCTCCAGAACGGGGCTGAGTGAGGAGGGCCCGGGGGCCGCCGCGGGGCGGTGGGACGGAGCCCGGCGCTGCGGGCGGAGGTCGCGGTGGTCCCGGGCGGCCGCGGATGAGAAGAGCGCCCGGCGGCAGCGAGGCGCTGCGAGCGGCACTTGCGGCGTCCCGCCAGCAGCGGTCCTCGCTGAGGCGCCGGCGGAATATTCCTGATCCAGATCAATCAGCCGCCCCGGGGAGCCGGGCATGGAGGAAAGCCGGCGGACGGAGCCCCGGCGGCGGCGCGGGGTCGGCCCGCGGGGCGCCGAGTCCCCGCCGAGGGGCGGCGCGGGGCGGGCGGACGGCGGTAATGGCGGCTCGGAGGCGCTGCCCCGCCATCGCGCAGCGGGCAGGAGCGCAGCCCGGCGCTGCCCCAGGTGCCGCGCGGCCCCGCCGCCCGCCTCCCAAACTTGTGCCCAGTTCCCGCCGCGCACTTACCCGGGGCGAGGGGAGTCCCGGGGATGTGGGCGTTCAAGTTGGGTTTGTACGACATTCCCAGCGACATGGCCAGCGGGAGGACGAGAGGCGTCCTGATGGAATTCAGCGAAGCGTCTCCGCGTCTCCCAGACACTTTGGGTTGTTTACAGCAGGAGCGGCACCGGCAAATATGGCCGTCAGTTATATTGACACCCACAATGCAATATATCATCCATACATCACGAGGAGACGCCGATCCCGAAACTTTGGCGGAGAGGAGGCGGCCGCCCGCCCGGCGCCCCGCGCACCTCGGCGCGGAGGGGGCGCGGAGGGGGCGCGGCGGAGGGGGGCACGGCCGCCATCCCCTCGGCAGACAATGGAGCGCCCCTCAGGGCCGTCGCCGCCGGAGGAGCGGGCGGGGAGGGGCGGGGGGAACTGGGCGGCGGCGGGGGGAGCGTTTCGCTCAACTTCGCGAAGTTTGGGCGCAACTTCTGCTCCGAATCGGCCCCTGCCTGCGCCTGGGCGGCGGCGGCGGGAAGGGGGGCGGCGGGCGGGAGCCCCTCCTGAGGGAACGCCTGAGGAGAAAGGCTGAGGCGAACCTCGCGGCGGCCCCGCTGTTTTCTGTGGAAAATACCTGTTGATAATTTCACGATAGCCCCCCACACACACACGCACCCCGACACCGCCCCCGGTGCCTCCAAGGAAAAAAAATCAGCTTTTCCATCCGCCTTCCCGTTATGTGTTTTTTTTGGTTGGTTGTTTTTTTTTTTTTTTTTGCCTTTTGAATCGCTCTCCCTGCCTGCCTGAAGGGTGAAGGTTAACGTGCATTGCAGCTGCTGAGGGATTAACAAATAAATACGGATCCTGCTGATCACTGGCTCATTTTCTGTTTGCAAGCAGCTGTACAGCTTCCCCAACAAATATCTATCCCCCCTCCCCAAATGTTTTGGGTAATAAAGCATTTTACCCTGCATCTGCCACTCAGAACTCCATCCCCTATCGTCCTTCAATTGATTAATTCAGACCAACACAGCTGCTCAGGATATGGATAGCCTCTCCCAAGGCGCACAGCTTCAGCTGAGACCCTCACAGAGATCCCCAAAGGACATCCCATGGAGGGACTCACAGAGGGATCCTGAAGAGAGCTCCATGGAGTGACCCCATGGAATGACCCCACGGCGAGCCTTAGGGAGAGCCTCACTGAGAGACCCCACAGAGTGCCCCCATGGAATGACACCAAAGAAAGTCCCCAAGGAGGGACCCCATGGAGAGCCCCACCGAGAGCCCACATCTGCCTTACCAGGAGCGTTCTGAGACCGGTGAGGGAGGCAGCAGTTTTATTGCACAAGGCAATGTCTGCCTAACGCTATCTGCTGCTTTTAATGCCAGTGACGGCGAGGGCAGGGAGCCCAACTCTGCTCCTTGGAAGTCAGGGGTGAATTCCTTTGAGGTGACGCGGACTGGGGCCTGTAGCATCTCCGGTGGTGGAGTGCTGTGCAAAGGGAGGCAGTGAGCATCCACTGCAGGGGGTGGGCAGGGGGCACTGGGGGAGTTCTCAGCACAGGGAATGAAGGCAGAGCAGAGGCGAGCCAGCTGCTGAGCTCTTCCTCACAAGTGCACGCTGCATGAAAGCAGCATCTGAAAATTAGGGCTGGTGCTGTATGAAGTACACAAATTCGTCACGGTGTTGTATTTTATCTTCAGTCCAAATGCATGACTGCAGCTATTGTGGTGGAACCCAGAATGGCACAGGCGGCTTTTACAACAACAGATCCGTGTTTTTCTCTTAGTGAAGGGACCTGAGAGCCTCAGGCACACAATTACGTGCTCAGTGACAGTATTTTCACACGGGTGCATAAGGCTTTAACTGTGTAATTCTCATTAGAGTCCTGAAAGATTGTGTAGGTAAACCCACAAACCCAGTGCGGCGGCGTTTGGAATTCCACATCCCTCAAATTTCACTGCCAGGTTTATAACTCACTGCCTTTCTGCTGGAAGAGCAGTGAAGTCCTGCAGGAGAGGTGAGAATGCCGCACTGGGATTTTCCATTGCTGTGCAGTTGTTTACAGTCACACCAAGTGAGTGCGAATGGGAGTGTTCTGAGCTCACAGTGTTTTTCACGGCTTTGCATCACCGTGAAGAACAAGTTCCCCTGTGTTTCGCTTGTTTTTGTAATGACGGTTTAAAATTATATGATATGCCGGGACAGGGCTGAGGTAGAATAAGGAAACAATCCTGTAAAATTATCCTTCCTTCAGCATAGGATACTGGTAGCTGTGAAGCAAACTGTAACGTGACTTAGATGGTCATGGCTTTTAGGGCCAGATTATTTGTCCTTTGAGAATCCAGCAATACTGCAGTACTGCAGTCTCTGTATTTTGTGCCTGCTGTGCCATTCTTTGGGCACAGGCAGTAGTGGCAGCATCATAGAATCATTAAGGTTGGAAAAGGCCACTAAGGTCATCAAGTGATCCAGCACACCACCCCTCAGTGCCACATCCCCATGAGTCCTGAACACCTCCCGGGGAGGTGACCCCACCACATCCCTGGGCAGCCTGTGCCAATGCATTACCACTCTTTCTGAGAATAATTTTTTCCTAATATCCATCCTGAAACACATGAGACAGAAGACCCTGGTGAATGACAACCTTACCACTTGACCTCTGAAGCCATGCAAGCTCCAACTGACTTTGCTAGCTGCCTCTCGATTCCTGCAGATACTGCTGACATTGGCTTGCACAGAAAGTACAAATGAGTTTTTCCTATCTGCCATGTGGTCTGTGGATTTACTGAAGTTATTTTGAACTAGCTGTGGCCACAAGAATAAAACCACCACTGTGCTTGTGCCCCAGGCTGGCAGTTTAGCAAGATGACCACAGATTCGAGCTGCCTTATGGGGGCTGCTAGCAGCTTTAAACTTCCTTTGCATCACAGTATGGCTTGCACTGATGAGAGCCGTGTTCTGCACATGCATGCCCTGCATTGAGTGTAACAGCTACAGTTCCAGCAGTGTGCATGCACCAAGCTGCTTACAGCAAGCTACAGGCCTGTGTTCAGCAGACTGATGGCACAGCCTCGTTTACTGACAGTAAAAGCAGCTCTTAATCACCAAGTGGCCAAGTCACAAAGAGAGAAATACAGCAGAGCCATTTTATCACACGTGACATTTTCAAGCCTTCTCCACACTGAGAGGTAATTTAAAAATAAATGCTGCTATGTTTTTCAGCAAAGGAAGATGGACAGAAAGAGGTGCCTGTCTCTGAAATCATCTGCAAGTTGTGCTCACTGCCACAAAAGCTCTTATTTTTTACAGGTACAGCTACCTCATTCAGTGTTAAGATCTGCAGCTTTCACCTTGTCCCCTCCTCCTTTTTCTCTTTGTATTCTCTCTGTTCCCTCTCCTGGTTTGACTTTCTTACCTCTGCTCCTCCCAAGCCACTGGGAGCACTCAGCAGACAGGGTTTCCGCAGTGAGCCTTCCAGCTCCTGCTAAGCCAAATTCTGACCGAGATCGAGGTTTTCCCTTCCTGAAGCTCTGCGGGGTTGGATGCTCTGGCAAGGAGGGTGTAGGGAGTGTGCATGCAAAGTGTGATGTGGGAAGGCAGGGCAGATTGTCAGGGTGCCTCTGAGGCAGAGCCTTGGCCTCTGCTTTGGGACAAACTCGTTTGTCCCCTTGCATCTGGAAATAAAGCTGAATAGTCATCAGCACCTGCAGCACTGTGCTGCACACAGTCAGAGACCTGCAAATGGGTTGCAAGCTAGTATTGTTTCTTCTTGGATTAAGATAACAATGAGAAGAATAAAAGATGGCACAGAGAGACCCTGTTGTTTTTTCCCCCCAGCATGTCTCTGGCAAATATTACATTTGTGCATTGATTTAATAGGCTTCTGAGCTCTAATTCAATCTGCAAATCTCCAAATTGCACTTTTGTGCTAAACTCTGTTGAAAATTCAAAACAAAGTGAAAAGCCTCTGACCTGCCCAGGCTGAAAACACAGCTTTTGAATTCTTCAGTGCGGGTGGATTTAACCTCTTTGAGAAGAGCACAGGTGGTTGATGCACATGCCCAGGCTCCATCCAAATCAGTTGGGCTGCAGGCTGGGAATATGCAGTAAGTGTAGCAGGATTTACCCAGCCTTTGGAGGAAGATATGCAAAGCAGCTTCCTGCAGCGCTGCTTATTTTGGAAGGTACATCCCAGCACCTCCAGGGGCTCAGCACCACAGTTGACCTGAGGAAGCCCAGGCCTGTGCTGCGCTGCACTGTGCTGCACATACAGCCTGGGCTTCAGGCCTGCGCTGTGCTGTGCGTTTCTGTGTCTGCAGGATGAGCCCGGCCAGCTCGCAGCAGGGCAACGTGCAGGCAAGTCCCACTTCAGACTGGTGATTACGCCGCCCGCATGGCCTTACTTTCATCTAGAAGTTCTCATCCGAACATTCGTTCTGTTTGACAGCTGAAATGATGACCAGAGTTGTTTTCTTTCAATAAAAGTCTTTCAATAAAGTCTAATAAATGGGCTTTTTCCACAGACAGGGCCTTCCTGGCATGTTGCACGCCAATCAGAGGACTACTGGATCCAGGTTTTCTGCATCTGAAGGGACGTAAGATTATCTATACCATTGTCTCTTTCTTTGCAGTGTTAGCTCTAGCAAATATTATTTTAAAATGTATTTTACAAAGCCAAGCACCTTTCTTGTAGGATAACATTGAGTCACCACCTCCTGGCACAGAACTCTGCTCCTGAGGCCGCCTGGGACTCTGGCAATTTGTGGGCAAATTGTGCATCTTATTCTTTTTGGATCCATTGTTACTCCCTTATCAGCTTGCTACAGCTCCTCACACTGCTGTCCCTGTTCCCTACAACTGCATCCTCCTGATGGTACAAAGCTTCCTTCCTACTCGATTTGCCCCTGAGAGAAAGCTGATAGCCATCGGTGTGTCCCTCTGCTGTCATCTGTTTTCTGGCTGATGTTAGCTGCTTGCTGCCCCATCCTCATGAAAACAGACAAGGACCACTTGATCCTGAGCAGAAATCCAGATTCCTCAGTTCAACCCTGGTGACTTTGCTCCTCACACCTCCAGATACCAAATATCCAGGGTCCATATCGCTGACCCAGGGAGAAGCAGCCCTCTGAGATCCTCTGCAAAGCAGGCTGCAATGCAATGGAGCCAAGAATGCCACCGCAGCAGCAGCAAGCCAGGCCCCAGGAAATCCTCTTTCAACACCTGGCCCACATCAGCAGACAGGCTTGCTATGATTTTGGATGCAAGTTTGGACACTCAATCCCCATTCCAGACAGACTCCATAAATTCTCCCAGACAAACTTTTTCCCAGCCTTGCCCTGCTCCCCACTTTCAGATGGTTTCTCCCAAGGCCAGATGCTGTATTATCTGGAGCGACTTTCCCTCCCAGCCTTGTTTTCCTCCTACTCCTGCGTCCTTTGTCTGGCTGCCAAGAGGAGCAGCCCTGCCAGGCAGACAGCTGCTCAGCATCGCCGTGCGGGTGCTGCCCTGTGGGCCGAGGAGCCGCTTCCAGGCTCATTCCATCTTTGAGGGGGATGCTTTGCTTTGGAAATGGCGTGCACAGGAAGGAGGAAAAAAACAGCACCTGTAAAGGTGTCAGAAGGGACTGGAAACGTTTAAGAGAAGGCAGCCTTAATGCTTCTCTGGTTTTACCTTAGAGACGGCGCGAGAAGCGAGCCTGCTCTCTCCTGCTCTGGCCAGAGCTCTCCCTGGAGGACCACAGATTGGCAACAAGAAGTTTCCAAACCCTCGGCCACAAAAGCTCAGGCCTGGAATCTCTGTAATGAGAGTTTCCCTCTTTGCCGTTTGCCAGGGGAACAAGGACCAGGCATCAGTATCAAAACCAACCAGATTCCAATGAAAACCAGCAAAGAAAAATAAGAACAGAAAGCAAATCGTTTTGCTGGTTACAGACAGGCAAGCAAAGCTGCAGAGGCGCAGCCAGCAGGACGACCTGGCAGCCCTGCCATGCAGAGTCCTGCTGCCACCCACAGGGACGGGTCCCACAGTGCCTGCATCGCCCTTCCAGATGGGCGAGAGCTTCGCCCTGCCCGATGCCTTCGCTTTGTCTGCCACGACCTCGCTGCCTTGCCCTGCAGGCTGGGCTCCTGCTTCCCTCCCACTGCTGATCCTTGAAGGCCGTGCCAAGGCGGGCAGCCCGGGGCGCACTCAGCCGGCTGCGCCGCTCTGCCTCTGTGTGGCTGCGGGCCTAGGCGGGATCACTCCACCCTTTGGCTGGGGCAGACGGGCTCGGAGCCATGCTTTCATCCCAGTGCTGTCTGCAGAATCTCCTGAACCTGCTTTGTGTCCGGGACCGGAGGAATCCACAGCAAAGCTGCGTGCTGCCTCACTTAAAATGCTTCTCACACACTGCCGGTGTCCAACACCCACACGCCCTGATGGGAAGGTGAGCAGCAAGTGGCCCCTGCAACATATGCAGAATCGTGTCACTCTCTGCAAGGATGCTTCAGGGTTAGGCTTTTGGCTTTTCTGACCTCACAGAATGCCTTCAGAGTAGAAAATGAGTGTCATCAGACTACTGAAACAATTGGGAGGCACAAACTCCTCTGTTCTCATAGCCTTATTACAATATATTGACCTTAAATCCTGAAGAGAGCATCCCTAATTATTTTGTTATTGGTCACTGGAGCAAAGGAAGTGGAGGAGAGAGTGGAAGCAAAGTCCAGGTCTGGAAAATGGAAATGACTGTGAGGAAAGGAATGTGGAGCTTCACAACGACTGGGGAGAGAGGAGAGCAGAGAGCAGAGGAGGGAGAAAGGAGAAGGAGGAAATCCAGGGGTAAATGGCTGCAGCGCTGTTGCAGGTTCTCAGAGCACCCCGATCAGGCTGCATGGCCCTCAGCGAACTTCAGACACAGATTTTGGCAGGATGTGTGACACCTCTTGTGCTCCTGCCTTGGGTAACTGCTCAATGCAGAACGCAGAGCCCTGTAATGCTGCCTGATAATGCCTGCAGAACCTTTCTTCTACCCCTACAAAAGCAGGGAGGAGGTTGCAGGGTGCTTTGGAGCAGAGAATCTGTGTGCTTTCCCCACGAGCTGCTTGCCAGCCCAACAACAGGCACACACACCAGCCCAGCTGGGCTCTAGGTACACACAGAGCGGGAAGGGCAATCCTGAATGTGAGGGATTTACAACGCTGGCAGATGCTTGTCACAGGAGATAGCATCACCTCTAACTTCAGTAGTGCAGGCAAAGCTGGGAGACCAGACAGGAATCCAGTACAAAGGCAGGAGTCCAGTGCAGAGGCCCTGAAGTCTTGTCCACCATCCTGCTGCTGCTGCCTAGAGGGGCCAAGGCTTCCTTCCCAGGGGTAATTAAATCACTTGCACCCTGTTTATGACTTGGCCACTTTGGCTAAGCTGATACAGATCTATGCTTCGTGCCCCACAGTTCATTGTGAATTTAGCAGGCAGTCAACTCTCTCAGCTTATAAATGTGTAACAGGACTTCAAGGAAGGAACAAATATACCATACCTGGGCTTTCTAGGGTAAATGCCCTCAGCTTACCAGCTGTCTGGCCTTTTAAAGTGTAATTAAGCATATTTTGAAAACAAAAACACTCTGAGGACATTTTACCAAAAGAAAACAAACAAACAAGCAAACCAAACCTCAGTACAGAATTCATCACGTTCTACAATTCATTTACATGAGTTTAAGTCTTTCTAAACGTTGTCTTATTGCTGAGCAAAGTACTGCTGCTCTGTGTAGGAATGGTTGGCACACACAGGTACTGCCTGCTCAATGGAGAACAGTCTGCACAGTGCTGCGCTGCAGGGCGAAGTCTTTGAGGTTGGCATACGTTTGACTTTAGGATAAGCAATACAAAAACCCACACACGATTATCTTAAACTTTACACACCTTTGCATTTTGTCACATTGGACTTTTAAAGGTGTAGAGAAATGGTAGCAGAAGTGCCTCAGCGCCAATGAAACACAGGGAAACTGCTCCTGGGAAGTTATGCCCTGAGAACGATGACGTTCAGAAGCACTGGCCAAATCTGGATCTCAGAGGGTAAAATGCAACGTGTTGGTTCAAGTCCTGCAGCACCGCAGGACCCTTTTCAAGATGCATCCTTTAAACCTACCTGCATTTCTGTATGGGTTAAGCTAACTGCCCCAGTGCTCCAGCCGCACTGCTTTCAGTCCACGCTCCCAGCACATCCTCCTCAAATCTTCTTATGGCCTCAAACCCCATCCATCCAAACTCGATTTTGGTCTAATTAGGAAATAGAAGCAAATCTGACCACGTTCTCACTAGGTTTTAACTTATCTGTCAATTCAGCATCAGATTTCAGTGGTAATTTGCCCTCAGCTGCCGTCATTGTGGCCGAGACACCGACATTTCCAGGTTTTTATTCCCTCCTTTGTTTTTCTGCTCAAAGAAGTTGTCTCTCTCCAGCAGGGCAAACACCCTGAGCAGCAAACGGAGCCGACGCCGCGCTCGGCTGTCGGGAGTGTCAGCCCTGGAGGTTTCCCATGGCTCACTCTGCACTCCGCGTTCTGCGGTTGCACTGCTTTATTACTTCTGCTAACTGTCAGTCTGTACCATGAGATTCTGACACAGAACCATACGCCGCTGCTGCCAGTACACAACACAAAGCTTTTTTCTCCACCCTTACTGTTAAACCTCATACTGGCCACAGAAAACATCGGAGGTATTTTGTTGCTCGTTGCAGCTGGATGGCTCTCGCAGCGGCTCTCCTGCAGTCAATGGACTTTGCAAAACACTTCATCCTGGAAACCACTGCACAGACACATCCCAGCATGGGAATAAGGGGAAAGGCACAGCTCCTGTGACATCAGAGAACACCTGCGATGTAGGCAGACAGCCTGTGGAAGCTCCTGATGCACTGTGTGTGCTGCAGAGTACACAGATGGTCTGGATGGCAAGTTGAGTAAAATAGAAACAGAGCTTGGGAAGATTCCACCCCCCCCCCCCCCCCCCCAAAAAAAAAAAAAAAAAAGGAAGAAAACAATTATTTACATTCATAAACTCAGTAGCCTTTAACTTCTCTATATACATACTCCTTAGATACACGTACAGGCTGCAATAGGATCTGAACACAATAGGAAAATACAAAAACCCCTTGATAATTCACTCTACAGATGCATACAGGTTGCAGAGCTTTCTTCATTTGTGGAGCAAATGCTACACTGGGTAAGCACTGAGCTTCTTTGGGGAAACTTCAGTCCTTCTGAGGGGTGTGTTTTCCCAACAGACCATACATCAACTGGAAGAAACTGAAAGCTCATTGTGCAGAGGGTTTTCAGAGGGTTGTAACTGCATGTGCTGCATCAGACGTTTTAAATATGAACCTGGCAGTGTTAAGTATTAAGCAGTCAAGGGATGTTTGAAGAAACAGAGAAACCCCACATTTCCATCCCTTCATTTCCCCAGTCAACTCAAAGCAGCACCTTTCCCTTCCTACTTCCAGAACTCCCACAGCACAGACATCACCACCAGCATTTTACGTTCAGCTCCTCCCTCTGCTATCAGAGGTATTTGTCCTTTGTAAATCTTACCTCCTCTTCAGACAGCACTTTTTGTGAAGCAGATTTGTGTTCCACAAGTAACAAATAGCAATACAATTCTAACCTTGTAGTTTATGAGACAAAACAGTCGCCTCCCTTTTTTCCCCCCTTTTGAGAATGTTTTCTTAAGGGCAGCACTTCCAGACCTTATCTCCTCATTGTCCTTCTCCCATCTAAATTGCTATTTAGAGTCCTTTTCTGCCCAAGCTTTAACAGCACCTAATGCAAGGTACAAACGACTACCAAATAAAAAGCCCCTCACAAAACCAGCCCCAGCCATCTAGCAAGAGGCTCTGACAAGTAGCAGTTCTGCAGCTTGAAGACTAACTTTCCACCTTGGATGATGGCCTTTGAGATGTTACCACGCTCTGGAGCCACGGATGCCGATGCGTTAATAACTCAGTGACAGCACCAAGGAACTGAGTGCAAGCAGCAGGGAACAGGCAGAGAGCAGTGAGTGGAGAACACAAATTACTGCTTTACTATTATTATTATTTTTAAATCTATGGAACACAGCTGTGAGAGATTTAAAATGATGTGGATGAACAGTGTTAAAATCCTGAAATGATGCGCTGAGTTCTCAATACAGACAATACCCATTTAGTATCACCACAGCTGACGCAGAAGGCTGAGGAGAGCACTTAGGAGCTGAAGTGTATTTAAATGACCCTTAGTTACAAAAATTGCCCTTTCATGGAACATTGTTTGGGTTGCAGGAGACCTTTAAAGATGTAATACAACTCCATCCTGGAGCAGGGACACCTTGGGCATCTACCAACCCATTTTACTGAGGATTAAGATAGAAGGGCTGTTTCACCATCTGAAAGGATCCAAGTTTCTGCAGAGTGAAGTCCACACACACAGCTTGCTGCTCCTAGCAATTTGGTTCACTATCTGTTACAGTGTGATCTGTCAACATACTTCTTGGAAATCCCACTATCTTTCCTGGAATGGATGCCAAACACACAGAGCAGTGGGTACAAAACACGAACATCCTCCCCCACTCCCTGTCTGTGGTCTAGCTTTCCAATGCATAATCAGCTCCTACTGATATCAAAGCATTCAGGCAAGCTTCCCTCCACCAGCAGAGGATTAGCAAATACCAGCCCAGAACACACCCACCACCTGCATTAGGCACAGCTCAGCAGAGCAGCAGGTGCTACAGCCATAGGGTACGTACAGCTTGTCTCAAACACCTCCTGACCATTGCAGTCAGCAGATTTGAGGAAAGCAAGCTGAGAGCTTCCCCTCCCCACACACGTGCACCATTAGTGTACCAGGGCATCGGCACCAGCACTGCCAATGGAGCCCCGAGCAAAACCATCCATCTGAGGGGCTCCCTTCAGCCTGCAGCTGCAGCATTTCTGGCCCCACTGCACACACACTGACACGCAGGTCTGGCTGCCTGCACACTTACAGAAGTGACATGCTATGATGGACTGCTGCTCCGTCAGGAGAGATTAATTAAAATTTGCATCAACATTTACATACTGAGGCAAGAAGGAAACTGGAGCACGAGGCAGAAGTCTGGTTAAAGCAGGCTGCAACATGCCAAGTCCTGTCACATTCCAACTGTACAACCCTGTTAGCTTTTTTGGAACACAGACATTGTCTAAACAAGACTCCACTTCTTGTTAGTACAATAACTTTTATTGACATCTACAAGATCATTATCTTGTAGTTTTTTTGGACAGGTTTATACAATCTCAATTTTTCAATAGTGCAACCTGTGCAAGCAAGAAATGACAAACATTGTCCTTCACTTTCTTATAAACATCTACTATTATAGGCAAAACAAAACTTACCCATATTATAGATAAGTGACTATTCACATTTGTACATTACAATTTCTTTTAAACAGCTCCAGATAAACTCTACAATGTCTTACAACATATTAAACAGTATTCAAGTTACTGGGTAACAGAAACAGCACATACAGCGGAACCCTTAAGTGTTTCCCATTCTCTAATTTACAGCTCAAGTAAGGTTTCATCTTACAAGTGACAAATTAAATTACATTAATGAAGTAAAAAATATAAGATTGTATGCGAGATGGAAGTGAATTTGCACTTAAGTTTCCATAACCACCTCGGATTAAGGAAATGCTTCAATTTAAGGAAAACAGGCATCTAGCCTTCTTTGCAGTACACATTAGGAATACCATTAATACATTAAAAATGAACTGATTTTAATTTAAGATGTTTTTATCACAAAAAGAACATGTTGTAGACTCAAATATATAACCCCCAGGAGAGAACCAGAAAAAATGCAACACCTGGGTATAAACACTATAAAAATGCAATAATAACCAATGCTGTACAACTAAGATTGTGTTTCTCTCTGAATTCCTGTCTTGCGTGTTTATCCTGTCCATGCCCGTTTCCAAAGACATGCACTGTCAAACAGAAACTGGGAAGGAACCTGAATGCATGATGTGCAACCTTTAGGTTTCATGCTTTTATAAACTTATAAACTGAAGAGAAAAACCTCATATATATTTTCTATATATATACTCAATACATGCATTCAAGGATATCTCCCACAGCAATGGCATTGATGCACTGCGTTAAACCCTGAGCACTGTATGACAAGATAAAAATAAAGCCTGCTTGGGGACTTTCAAGCACTTCCAAACAAATTGTGGTTTGTAGCTTAAAAGGCCAAAAGAAAGAGCAAACAGGAAGCACTACAGAGAGCATAAGGAAAGACAGATGCACCACCATAAACAACTGCTGGCTTTCAGTTCTACCAACCTTTCTAGATCTCTTTATTCCCAAAGTATTTGAGAGCACACAACTGAACTGAAAAAGTTATATTTCTTTGGAATCTGTCCCTGATTTTTATGCAAGTGATATGCTTTTACAGCCTTTTCCTCAAACACCAAAGTCAACACCTGCACTTTGTCCTCTTACGCGTTGTTGAAGTTGGTGATGCTTTGTGGGTGATGCTGCTGCCATATCTGCTGCTGTTGTACTGCAAGCTGCTGAGACTGGTCTGATGTTGACAGGAGGTTGACAAGGGGCGACACGCAATTTGCAGGAATGATCAAGCCTGAAAACAGCAAGAAATCAGTTTCACAAGCTTACACAAGTCGTAGTTCATTAAAACTTCAGGCTGAAGGCTGATTTAATGCCACCTTTTAATTTATGCAACACTCAGTGCCTGTTTTTGATGTCAAATCTAATCAAGCACAGCCACAAGTTTTGTTCTAAGAGCTTTATCTTCAGAAGCCATCAGATTCTAGAGGTCTTAAATCAGTAGAATTCAGTTGTTTTCTGTGTGATAGCCAGTAACATAAAGATAAAATGACAAGTCACCTACTTCCACTTTTGTCTCAGAGAACTTACAACAGCATGGAAGTTTAGACATGAAACAGCTAGCTTCAACATCTCATCACACTGGCACTGGAGTAGGAGCTCTCATGATTTTTATGCATCACAAGAAACCCCTCTTAGGAAAAAAAAACAAGGCTATTTAAATCCTCTAGGGTACCTGCTCCATGAGACCTCCCCTACAGAGGCTTGGTGACAAGAAATGACATACTGATCTCAGCATCACTCTGAGCAGCTGGTTTCACAAGCTCAGAAGCTCACAATCATTTTAAGGGCTGTTCTTTGCCAGAAATGGCAACAGTGGAGCCCTTACAGTTTCAAAGGCAGGTCGACAGGAAACAGTCTGAATTTTGTCCACAGTCAGAAAGAACTGAGAGAATAAACATTCCAAAGCCTGCAACCTGACTCAAACTGATGTTTGTATGACAAACCCAGATTCTATAGTATCTTCTGCCCTTCCTCAACAGAGCAGCCATTTCTCCCGTAAGCATCTTTGTGAAAAGCCTTCTAACAACTCTTAACAGAGTTTGGTACAACTCCCTTCCACCTCAGAATGGAAATAAAGGAGCAGACGAGCCACTTACCTACGATCCTCTGCCCGTCTTCAGTTCTTAGACGAACTATCTGCATCTTCACATTTGTACCACTCACAGAGGCTAGAACGCCTTCTACTTTTGTCCACACGCTCAATACTGAACCACACAAGACATAGTAAGTTCGACAGCGGAGTCCCACTTCACAAACTAATCCCAAGCCTGCCTTCTTACAATTGCCTCTCCTAGAGGACAGAGAGAAAAAACACCTTTAAGTTCCACACAGAAAAGCTGAGTTATAACAGCAGCAATGAGTTCAGGTAAATAATTCAAGCTGAAGAAAGCATCTCTATGTGCATGCAAATACTAACCAGTAAGCATGTGTGCAGGTGTCTGCAGAAGAGTTGTACTGCTCTAACCAGTGTGGCAGAGCATCTTCAGAAGGTACCTGGTAAAGTAATTCAGAATGGAATATTAAAGGTTAGCAAGTAGAAGACATCAAGATTTGCAGATAACAAAACCAATTTGCTCATTGCTATGTGAAAACAGGGAGTAACAACATCCTGATGGTGGAAGAAGGTAAGTTATCTGCAGTTCCAGAAGGTATTCAGTCATAATGCAGTCTCCAAGGAATAACAAAACACTTCACATAGCAAAACCTCGGGAAGAACACTGGAATCTCAGCTGTCCAGTAGTTAACATGATTTTCTTAAAAAGTGAAAGAGATCATCACCATGAAGTTGTTTTTAAATGAAGTCAGATATCATACCAGCCTCTAAACCAAATAATTGATTACAGTATTTAAAAGAACATTAGCAGCAAGCAGCTGAAGTTTCAGAACCATGCTTAAGAATATGCTGCACACAGCTGCTTACTAAGAGCATGCTGATACACCTCACATAGAAATAAGCCTTCTCCTTCCTAGCCCTGAGAAACACCTCACTTCACATCACAACACAGCTTGTATTCAGACAGCCTGGGATACAGCAATACAGAAAGCATACAGATACAACTTGCAAAGTCCCAGAACGCTCCATGCTACAGAAAAAGAGATCCATACCTGATTTGACAGTTACATACAAACAAAAAATACTTGCATTGAAATTAATACTAACATCATTTAGGGATTACCTTCTTATATTTCTTTTTCAGGTCTGCACATGTTTCTAGTTTGAGTTGTTTCCCAGTATTTGGTCTGTATACCAAAAAAAGCTTCTTTTTAGGATTCACTTCTTTCACTAAAATAGCTGTTTTCTTGTTATTTCTTATCTGGAAAAAGACAAAACCAAAGAACTCTGTAAGTGTCAACATGCTGACAGCACCTGCCTTAAGGTGATTTCCTACTGCATTTTTGCAGACATACAATAATAAAACCATTAATAAGGATGCCTTTGGAAGACAGTGATCTGTGCCAAATTTACATTCACCTTATAGAGAGAGCTCACCTGCTTTTCTCATACAAGTTTAAATAAGAGCTATTCACTTAGGCTCAAGCCTAGAAGCAGATATCCAGGCACAACTAACAGTGAGTGCTTCATAATTAGAGCTGGAAATAAAATCAGTGTTAATCTTGAAGACTGAACATTTCTCAAATCTGAACAGCGGTTGATTCAAACATTTTTCAGAGATGACAGCTTATTTGGTCACCCTAAAACAGAACACACATAGGCAAGAGCAAAGAATCTTACCTGCAGCGATAAATAGAACCCATCATCTGGACCTGTCTGCTCTGCCCAGATCTTAGTTGCTTCATCCCAAGACATTCCTCTCTCCACACTGATCTAGAAGAAAACCACACAGATATTTGAAATGAAAGAAGCTTTAGAATAATTACTGGTATGTGAAGTGAAGAACCAGAAAACCTAACAATACCCAGTGAAACGCATGGGACTTCCTTCCCCCTCCTCCTCCGCTCAGTGGAAGCTTAGCAGATTTGAAGTGTTTAATGAAATTATGGGCAAGCCAGTCTTATTCAATCATACAAATGGGGAAAAAATAAACTTACTGTGTACAGCTCTACATGTCCAGAGGTAGAATATCCAGGAGTTAGAAACTTCTTAACATCTGCTTTCCTTACTTTCTCATCCCCAGAGCCCAAATCTTGAAAGGAAAGAACAGAGTTACTCCTCTTTTCTTTTCTTAAGCATAGGAATGGTGAGATATTGAGCAACTCACCTAAGATGCCCATATCGTATCTTCCATTCTTTTTTGCATTTTGAATAACTGCATTTAATGTGTCGGAGAAGTACTGGAACAAAGCATTCTGCTGATGTACTTCCATACCAAGAATTCTATTCAGAAATTTTCCTATGTTGTTATAATCTTAAAAAAAAAAGAAAAAGAAATACATGAGGTCACAGGTTAAGCTTTATGACGACAAGCTTTCAAGCAGTGTTCACAGCATCTGAAAATGAAGAAGATCCATTCTTTCAGAAATGAGGAAAACATTCCCAAGGTCTTTGAAGTTTTGTTTTGTTTTAGGATAATTACAACTTTGGTTTTGCTGTTAGGAATCACTCTCACAATATATGAGGACAAATAACTGCTGGTGACGTTTTGCAGATACACTGAAAGCATAAATACCTTTATCAAGAGTTAAAATTCCAGATCTGTCTTCCACGTTTATCAGCCCTACACCAATCAATCCTTGACGAACATCTAGGAAAAAGAAAAAGATCACAGTTCCTTTACCACCTAAAAATACACCAACGACATAACAGCTTATCAACCTTGCTTCAAGATCCAATTTTAACTGACAACCTCAAACACATCACTTGCAATTGCTACTTAAATACAGTGATAAGCAAGGCAGGAAACACAGGCAGGGAAAACTAGTGGGCACTGTGTGTGAGCCCATGGGAGAACAAGATGCACTAACTTACTGGCAGCAAACAACAAGCCTTGTACTGAGTGGGTTCACACATCCTTTCTTATTTGAACTTCAACATTCAGCACAACACATAGAAATAAATCTAGTGAGAACCTATCTGGGCCAGCTGATCAGCTTAAATAGCAAAGTTTCCTAGCTCTAGCACTGCTAGCATTTTCTGCATGTTGGAGAATGAGGAAAGACAAGCAGTTACATCCAGCAGATTACAATTACCTTTGAAGAAGTCTCCAGGAAAATCAGGAGGTGGTGAGACCATCGGGCTGTCTAAATTCACAATGGATTTCATAACAATCTCTAAAGCATTCCTGCCATACTACATAAGAGAAAGAAAGTTGCTTTGTGATCAAGTGTTTGTGTCTCAGCTCCAAGCACGCATGGGGCAAACAACTATGTTTGATTTACAACAAAACATTCCCCTTCTGTTTAACAATACTGAGGGGAACTGCTTAAAAGCTTTAGTTCTAAGTTTACCATGTGACCAGCCCAATGTTAATTTCTAATTACAACTGCCAAATTAATTTTTTTTAACAGTAACTGCAAGGACACACGTCATTTACTTAATACTTGAGTTGTGAGCAAATGCAGAGAAGTAATTTGCACACATTTGTGCTTCATACAGTTCTACAAATAGAATTAAGATTCTCTCTGGCTGTCTTGAAAAGAAGGCTCCCTCCCATCAGAAAGTATTGCAGTTAGAGTAAAAACACAACAGGAGACACAAGAGATCCTCCCTCAACACGCTGTTTGCAGAACGAGCAGCACAGTATGAGCTTCTCAAACAAAACACAACCATCACCTTATTGTCAAAATTGAATCTGCTGAGGTCTCGAGTTTCTGTAGCCCGTCGGTCACCATGAGTAAGGGCTCCCTGTTAAGACACATCTTTGTGATTAGAACTAATTAAAGAAACAATAATCTAAGTTGTGTTCTCCTTACATGAAGGATCACATTTCTTGAAACAATCTTACCAAGCTTTCCAGTCTTTTTGCAACTATAGATGCAAATCTCTGCTCTCCAGCCAACTCAGAAATTAGAAACACATACTCTGGAGCAGTCACTTGGTTGGATCTATGAGTTCTTCCTGGACAGTTAAATACAAGAACATATGTTAAAGTAAATTCCACTTCAATTAACATTTTTAATAAACTATGAATTGTGTAAAGAAAATAGCCAGAACTCAATCCTGCTGCAAATTAGCTTTTGCTGTAATCCAGCCAACAGTACACAAACCAGAGCTGTGGCAACTTCATGAAAAGACTTGATGCACACAGAGCTAAGCTGCCGTATGAACTTGTTCACTAGGGTTCTATGAAAGCTTTTGAGCCTATTAGCTGTGACTGTACATAAAAGTAATTCTGCCACAGGTAAAGGAGACTGGAAGGATCCTTCAAAGGCTGCTTCAAACTTCACAGGAACGAGCAGCAAGTTTACTCAGCATTACTGAATTCAGAGGGAAAGATACAAAGAAGTTATTTACCAAACTGCTGTATTGCTCTGTCTGCGCTCCACGGCAGCTCCAGAGTCATGTGAACTCTCCGCCTCTGATTCTTAGCTCTACGGTCTGCTTGCAGTGAGATACCAGAGCTGGCAGCCTCTGAGATTATGGCAATGTTCTTTCAAGTAAGGAAAAAATATTTAGCAAAAGAGAAATCTAATATCAAGGTTCAGTTTCTTCAGATTCTAAGAAAAATTTAATTTTGGATAATATTCCAGATATGTTAGAAACAACTGCCACTTGTTCTTAATATCTCAAGAAGAGAAGGTGAGAAAACTATAGTTATACAAGTTAGAAATGCTAGCAAGGTTTTCTATAGTTCATTTATTTAAACAAGTGTTTTTCCAGTTTATTTTTTGGCAACACCTTCCTTTGCAAATGAGGGACAGCACAGTGCAGCCTTGCCATTCCAAAGGGCACGTTTCCCTGACACTGGCCTGTATGTCACAAAGAAAGAGGGGGCAGAGGGAGACTTGTTCTGACAGCAACATGGAAAAAGTGACAGAAAGTTGGGGCAAATACCATAAAAGGAAGCACATGTGGCTATTCTGCTATTTCCATTTACCTTGAAAGAATGTAAATGTTTGGTCTGTGTGGAAGTCACTTACAGGAACACAAATAGTTCTCCCTGAACGCAGTAACAGACCACACAACAGCTATATTTACTTCATTTGCCCTCTTGTGGCAGCATGCTCAAATGAACCGGTCATCATGGATTTTTTCCTCTCTTTTATTAGCTCAAGTTCTAAGATTATTCCAGTCTTATTTCAGAGCGCAAGATAAAGGCTGAAAGCTATCACTCTTCTAAGCAATACTTCTCAACGAAGGTTAAGATAAACAGCCTCCATCCTTTCTTTCTAACCTCTCACTGAAAGCTTTTCTCCCTTGCACACCAAGCTAGTCTGTGCTTTCCTCCCTTCTCTCTTAACTCTGTTTTCTCTTGCTAGCATAAGTACACAGTAATTCAGATAAAGGAATCTGGAATATGTGAAAATACAGGCAGTTTCACAAGACTAGTTTAGGGGTGCTAACTTCCCTATTGACACATGGCCTCCACATCCACCCAACCTACAGCCTGATCTGTGCAGAGTGCTCTACCACACACTCGGTGGCACTACTCAACACACTGGTTTGAAAAACACAGCACAGAACAGAAATGCTTTCTAGCTAGCATTCATAGTGCTTAAAATCACTGTGAGATAACCAACAGACAAGTTGTGGCTCTTCATGCCTGACTCATCTGGCAACTTCTTCTGAACCGTACTTAAGAGCTACCTTATCTCCGTCCATGAACCTCTGCTTTTCCGTGATGTTCAGAATTTCAACAGGCACATCAAGTTCAGACCTTGACTCGTAAGATATGCTGCCATCATCGTTGCTCACCACTCTTCCTTTGCGGCCTGTCATCTTTGAAAACAGAAAGTGAACAGAAGCTCATTATGGCAATACCAAAACTACAACGTGACCAAAACCTTCAAGCACCACTGTTACTTATTCATGTACCCATCTTAAAACACTTAAAACTTACAAGTGTTATCAATTCAGAAATCTACCAAGAGAGCCTGGCTTATTTTTCAGTCAATGTCATTAACTGACATGTGGAACTCAGAGGTGGTTCAGGGAAACACAGAACAAAATCACATTTCTGTAGAAATGCACTATTATACTACTGTCTACATGGGATTTATATTAGTCAAATAATTCTATAGACTAATCTTGAAGTTATGTATTGAGCTGAAGAGGCTTCTGCCTGTTAGAAGAAAGAAATGACAGTAATCTACAGCTGTGGCAAAAAACCCATTAGATTTCTCTGATTGTGAACATCAGCCCACCTCTGCAACATTTTCAGGACCACCCAGTTCATCTATAAGCTCATCCAGTGTATTTGGTGGAAGATCTTCAGCCAGCTTTTCCAGTTTATCAAGCAGTTCTTTCTTCATTTGTTGGGCCCTTTCAACAGCATCTTGACTTGTTACAAAGCTGCTGTTTGTGTTACTGTTTGCTGAAACACAGAAGTATTTACAACTCAGAATTTCTCTACTTATTAGCAAAAAACAAAATTAAATCAACAGCAATAAATTTATTCTTACCTGATGTGTTGGTGCTAGAAGTGGTGGTGCCAACAGTGGAAGTAAAGCAGCTAGGTCGCTTTGAGCCAAGACCAGAAGCTAATAAGGCACTTTGAATAGAATCAGGATCTATACTCTTCTTCTTTTTCTTCTCTTTAATTTTTTTATGCTCTTTTCTAATTAACCAGGGATCTAGAAATAAATGAAATATTTTCAAAATGTTAACAAGCATTCACCTAAAATCCTTCCTTGGAAAAAACAACGTTCTCTTTACAAAAGGGGCCGTATAAAGTCCACAATTTAGTGTGTAAAATCAGCATAAAGAGATACAAGTCAACACTTGAATTCTCATCTCAGAATTAAACCAAGTCATTAGTCACTTTAGCTCAATTAAATGCTGAAGACAGACTTCACATGCTCACTTTCCCAAAGTACAGTTACTTGCTTGACCAAGCACTAAAAGCACCTCACCATCTTCATCATCCTCACTGGATTCATCTCTGAATGGGTTGAAGTCATCATCATCTCCAGAACTGAGAAACCTGGAGCTCTCATTGTCACTTTCTTCATTGTCTGAAGCATCAGACTCACTTTCACTCTCATCAGAGCTGCTACCTGCAAGGCCACCTGTTTTACGAGCCTTTTTGGCTTCTCTGCTTACTTCTTCACCTAATTCCATCACCACCACCAAAGGACAGAAAGAAGAAGTTAGTTGAGGCGAAAAAAAAAAAAAAAATACTGAAACAGACCTGTTTCTAGAAGCTGGAAGTTTCCCAGTAGGATCTCTCCCCCAGTACTTTTATAATCAATAGTTTTTCGGCAGAAGTACCACCAGAAAGGGCACCAGACTTTTTTTTTTTAGCCACAAGAAAAAGCAAGCCATTATTTTCTTGACTGCATCCAGTCATCTGATGCACAAGTTACCTTGGGATACAACTCCAAACTAGATCAGCCCAGATTCTGAGCAAAGTGGCAACTAGAATTTACAGCATTGTTTCTTCAGTAGTTTTAGAATTATTGGCAACATGCTCTTTCATGGCAACTGCTACTGATACTTACATCCCCATGCTTTTTCCCTAAAGTGCACTTCTAGTAGCTCTGAAGCTGCCACTTTCATTATGGTATTAGAGTAAGAAGAGAAGTATTACCTTTCCGTTTCTTTATTTTGTTCTCCTTGCAGGGGCTGTCTCTGGGTGAATTGTTGTTGCTTTGAGCAGTCAAATCAATTCCCAACAAGCTAAAAAGCTTCTTCCTGTCAGGAGCTGGAAAGTGCTTTTCAATAAGAGACTGGAATACTCCCCTGTTTAAGGAAAAAAAGAAGAAATCTTCAGTCAGATTTGTGCTCATTTGAAGAGCCTCTAAGTGGCATTTCAGTAGCTTGTGTGACTTCTGTGAACAATTATTCCTTGTGAATGCTGTTACAGAAGCACCCTGTGTAATTATCACCTGTATCATAATATTCATCACCCTCTAAACAGCAGCGATGCGAGACTTTAACCTGTTACATTTCATTTTGGTATATAGCATTATTTCCACTGACATTTTCTTACTGCTTAAATAATGTAAGCTGACACTTAAGATCTTCAGCAAGGTGGCCTCAGAGTTGGATTTGGCTCACTGATAAAAGACTGTGTGTCACCATAGCACATACTGCACAAGTCTACTTCCCCTCCCACTTGGAGTAGAACAGGACCAGCAGTTCCACACGAAGCACCATTTAACATGGAATTAAACTAATGAACAATTCACTACAGCAATTCTGTCAACATCTTGCATACATGCAGCTTTTACCACACGCTTTTTTTTTTTTTAAAACACAATTCTGACCAAATCTTACTTTGCAGTAGAAACAAAGTCATTCAGTTCACCACCTCCTTCTTCCAAAGCTTCTAATGTCCTTGCTTCTCCTGTCGACTGCAGGCCGATAACAACGCACTAAAGGACAAACAAATACAAGGTGTTACCAAGATGACTAAGTTGACTTCTGCCCCAACTTCTGCTCACTGAGCAGCTTCTACACCAGAATGCACAACAGCCCGCAGCTATCACACATCTGGAAATATTTCCCATAACCAAGAAAACCAGAGCCATATGTTGTACAAAAGTATTTAAAGGTGAGCTTTGATCAACTTACTTTCCCATTCTTGATTTCTTCCCGAGCAAGCTGCACCACCCTCTTCACCTTAGATGCTATGCAAAGGTACTTGAAAAATCTCTGATGAGCAGACCAGAACTGACCCCACATGGATTTCTTCATTCGCTGCTCTGCGTCAATGAGATCCGCTGCTTGCTGGAACCTCTCTCTAGCACTGACCCACTGAAGAACAGAGTGTTAATTGCTTTACACCTGGGATTCAAGGCTACATTGTTATGTTCCTCGGTATCCAAATAAAGGCAAGCAAAGTTTAAAGTTACAATACTATGGGACTGCAAGTCAAGGAAACTCCTCATACATCAAACAACTCAGAAAGAAGAAAATAGTTATGGCTTTGTAAATTCAAAACATAATTACTCTCATAATGAAAAGTGGGTATATTTACACTACTGCCAATGCAAATACATAGCATTTTCTAATTATCTAGTTTCTACATTAATACATTCAGGTAAGAAAGCAAAGAGAACTGTCTATAATTAAGTATAAGTGAGATCCAAAAGAAAACCGCTGCACTTTCACTTCTGCAATGTTTTCTTCTAACCTTTAAAACTTGCCTAAGACAAGAATGTGAAAGTAAGACTTCTACATGCAAATAAGCAAGCTCTGGATATGAATCTAATGACTTTTGAACAACCCTCGTCAAGTAAACTGCTGTTTTGAAGTTCATGTCATACCTGTCCGAGATTAAAATTAATTACTGCAGCTATGCAACATGAATACTGAGTCATGCATAAGCACTTGTTCAGCAGGTAAAGACCCTGTTCATTTTAATCCCTGTCCAAGGGGTAATTAAGTTTTGTCAGGAAGTTCAGGCTTCATCTTAGGAAAAAGCTCTTCAGTGTGATGGAAAAACAGTGGAACAAACATCCAGGGAGGCCATCATAGGCCTAAGCCTGTGTTCAAAATACATTCTGACAGTGCTCTCGGATAGGTGGCTTAACTCACAGGTAGAGTTAGGAACTGGACTTGACTATACCAAAAATGAGAAATAGCCCGGGGCATCTGCCTTATAAGGAAAGGCTGAGTAACCTGGGTCTGCTCAGCCTGGGGAAAGAGAGCACTGAGGGAGGATCTGATAAATGTTTATACACATCCAAAGGAACGTGGGAGGCAAATCAATAGAGGCCAGGACAAGAGAAAGGACAAGAAGCAAGGGTCTGAAGCCTGAACACAGAAAGTTTCACACAAACCATGCAGAACTTCTTTACAGTAAAGGTGACAGAGCACTGGGACAGGCTGCCCAGACAGATTGCCAAGGGTCCTTCTACAGAAACACTAAAGACCCACCTGGACACCCTCCTGTGTAACTATCATAGGGAACCTGCTTTAACAGCGGGGTTGGGCTCGATCTCCTGAGGTCCCCTCCAATCCCTGTGATTCTATGACACCCATGTATCATTCACAACTCAGGATATCCCATCATTCTAATTAATTTTCTCCTAGTACCATAGTGATATTGGAAGATACACCCAAAACTACAGCTTTTATGACTCCAAACAAGAACTAGCAGCATCTGCTGAAGTCTGAAATGGAGAAATCTTGACAGGCAGATGCCATTCCTGTATTTCAACAGCACTACATTTTATTTCAGGAGCATTAAGATTTAATTCAAGTAGCTCAGAACTCAGAAGTCAAGGCATGAAGCAGGTTTAAGTCATTCTTACCAGTTTCACAGATTTATTGTACATTTTAACGTATTCCTGTGAGAGCAGAACTTCATCAATTTTGAAGGTTACACCTGAAAAGCTCAACTGTCTTGCTATGTACATTCCTCTCAGTTTCATATCCATAGCAACTATCTCCATGGCACCAACACCTCTAAAATGAAAACAGATGAAGTCCATATTAAAAGTCCACCTTCAAGAGCAATGATTGTTAAAAAACAAAAACACTTCACTGCTGAAGAAGTAAAACAGCTGCTTAGGGATGTGGAGGAATGCTTGCAAAAAGTCAATAGTTGTGTTTAACTAAACAGTGCTAATTAGAGGGTCGTGAAATTTGTCCTCTGGGTAAAGTGAGATCCCTAACTCTTGAGTACTGTATGACTCCAATAAGCACAAACATTCACTTGCTTCTCCCCCATGCACTAGGAGATATCAAATATTAAGTCGTGTGTGGATAACAAGGTTGGCCAAATATGCAACAAAATATTGCATTGCAGTTTTATACACATCAGAGAGGATTTAAAATACATACAAAACCATGTTAAGTTACTGAGATTTATGCTGGTAGGAAAATAATTATGTTCTCTTTAAGAGCAAAGCACCTTTAGCAGTATCACCTTGAGAGCACAGATGTCAACTGCAAAGCTCACCTGTTCACAAGCTTGGATCTCCAATTTCTTTAACACTCATTTAATGCTTACTCTAATAAACATGGAGACTGCATTTGCAGTCTAGAAAAATCACACATCAGGTAGATGGTGTGCAAGAAGATGCACACAAAACCCTACTGTAACATTCCCAGGTGTGTGAAATCCTTGTCAAGGAGGCAGAAACAGAATATATTACATGTTCACCTAACAAGGAATACAGCAGTGGCATTATTTCCCAACCTCTCTCACATTTATTTTGAAGAAGTTGTGAAATCTGTAGTAGCTTTCAACAGCATACATAATTTCTCTGATTTCTTCTGCCAGAAAGCAAATCAACAAGACTAGTCCTTGCCCTAAGCTGAGCACTCAGACATTGGAGGGCTTTAGCACACAGTGAGACTCTGACTATACTGCACTTACTCAGTACACACTGAGTTTTAATCATCAGTAGCAAAACGTTCTCTCCTCCACTCCAATGACATTTTTAGAGGAGCACTTTCGTAACCAATTTCTGAAGTCTCAAAATCTTCAGCAAGTGAGGGGAAACGTCCTTCTTTCACCACATCAGTGCATTTTTGCTGGATTTAGAATCCAGAGGCAGAAAGACCTTCGTGTGTGACAGGATGAGTTTGTAGAGGATTACGTGAGTGCCAACAAAGGAACTGGAAAGCACACTCAATGACAAACGTTCTTGCTATAGCTCTTCAAAATATTACCTTCTTTCAACAGCCTGAATGAAGTCACTGAATTCCCTAAATGGAGTCCCTTCACCCCATATTCCAAGACGGTTCATATACGCCATATTCCTTGGCTCAGACGCACCTAGGAGAACAACATAAGTTGTAACAGCACCTGTGAAAGCACACAGAGACATTTAATACACACCAGACAGTACGTACCTGTGGCACTGGCATAAACAACCCGAGCTTTTGGAAGCTTATTTTGAAGTTCCAATACAGCCAGACCAGTTTTCGTTGGCTTTGATGAACCAACTGGACAGAGATTCTTGGCTTTATGACACTCATCAAATACTATCTGAACCATGGTTAAGGAAAAGCTTTTTGTTGTTTTGAATGGAGCATTAAAAGGAGATAGCAAGAAAAGCCACAAGTTAGAGATAGGTTACAATAATAAATTTTAAAGACACCAGTCACATTTTTCAATTAAAACTCAGGAAAAAAACATTTCACTGTTATTTAATAAGACAATTACACATGCTTTTCACAACTGAATTCTTTAAAGTATCAGCAACACTCCTAGAAAGAACTGAACATCCTGGAGAGAGGCACAGTGTAAACTTGAGCACTGTTTCACCTATTCTGTAGAAAAAGCAGAAGTTAATCTCTGGTACAACAGTTGTATAATAGTAATATAATGGTAGTAGATTTGCCACATGAGGCTACTCTCCAAGGACATAAATTCATTACTATCACAACAAAAGAGCAATACCTAGAAACACCAGCAAATAAGAATACAGGACTGTTTTTTTGCAGATGTACACTAATAACAGCTAACTCCAAATAAAGGATACAACGCCATCAAAATCTTCACCACACCAGTGAAGAAGCTGCTTTAATCTGGTCTTGTATTTACCACCAGACTGACTTTCACCAATAAGAGAAGAGTACGTGGCAAAGATGACCCCCTTCTTCACACTTCCATTATGTTTAGAAGAAATTTTCCCATACTTGAACTGCAACAGAAATAGATTTAAGGAATTCCTTCTCAGAGCCATCTACCTCATCACACAGGCGTGCTGGTGATCTCAACATCTGTGTACTCAGAACTCCTGGACCCCCACCTCATGCTTAAGGCACATCTGCCTAAGGGAAATTTTGTTAAGAGGTCATACAGCATTCTGCTTAAACGTGTGCCTGAGGACTAGATTTGAGGCCTCAAAGATCAACGTCTGGGTTCTCCAACTTCATGGCTTCCTTAAATACAGTTAACTTTTGTTGTTGTTCAGATGCATTCCTTATAGCTATTTAGTGTACCGTGGCCACGACTGTAAATGACAGTTTCCAGAAGCTTCACTGCATTTTTAGAAATTAAGACTTCACAAAGCAAGAACAGTAACTCAAAAGGAATTTTAAGTTCAGCAAACTCAAACAGTAATCACATTTCACATTTTATCTAAGCAGCCTAAGCAGACAGCATAGAAAATAACTTTATATTCTACTGCTGCCTTAATACGTTACTGAGAAGTTCTATTACTCAGCCATCATACACAAAGTGTATTACACATAAAATGCATGCTGGGGAGTAAAAAAAAAGAAAGTACTGGAGTCTGGAAGATTCAAGGATGATCTCAACTACTGGAAAATACTCTCCTACCAGTGTCAGTAGTGGTTTGAAGAACAGTGCTTAACAAATATCACATGCTAAGACTTAATCCTACAAGGGGCCTATTTACATGATTAACTCGAACTACTGCACGGATCTTCGTAAGAAGGTGGCCTGTCAAACAAGACCCAGGCAGTAATTTTAATAAAATTAGTATATTCTTGCAACAGTTAACACACACAACTTGTCACACAGGCGTACCTACAGTTTTGCCTCAACTGTACATAGAAAAAAGTTTCCACACCTTGTTTAGTGAATGAACCAAAATGTTTTTTGCTCCAATATCTCTCAAATCTCTTTCAGCATCGTATTTCAGATCATTTGACACGCTAAACCTGAAAATATAAGAAAAGCATTTACTTTAAGTTACAGTAGAAGTTCAAAGACCAGTTGGCAAACTGTTTCTCAGAAGACAGCTTACACTGAATTTAAGTACACAGACACTACAGTGTCTGCTCTAAGGAATTCACAAACACTTACCAGACTGCTCTTTTTCTGCCTAACAAGTAATTTTCATAGATGATCCCAGCTATGGTCCTTCCTTTTCCTACACCAGCACCATCACCTATCAAGAATCCAGCTCTGTCTCCATTGGGAAGGAATGTTTCATGTTGCTGTAGGACAAAGAACAAAAATTTGTATTCATTCTCCAGAATACATCACTGCAAATCGTCATCAACAAACAAGCCTAAGAAGCATCCTACTGGATGAGACCAGCAAGCCTCCCAGCCAAACAGTCCCTGACAGCATGAAGAGGCGTTCCTATTTAGGGGATGAGTTTGGCTGCTTTATGTGCTCCTGATCCCCATCTCCTTCCCTCAGTGTCAGGAATTGGTGGATACGAATGCAGCAGCCACTAACAGATTTATATTTGTTGTTTTAAAACTCTCCACAGCCTTTCGCAGCAACAAGACCAAGATGATCACTGCCCTGTGTAAAGAAGCATTCTTTTGTCAGTCTCACCTAGCTCCCATTACTGCCACTTCTGTGAGATCTGAAGAACAATTCTATTGTCTTCTTGACTATGCAAACCTTGGCTGTATCCCCTTTTATTTTTCTCTTCACCAGCCTGAGAAATCTCAGGCAAGAAAAGACTAAGAGGCAACTTATTCCTACGGTCTTCCCATGTCTGCTAACCTTCACTTCCTCCCTGTATGCAGCTCACTGCATGTCAACATATTCATGTTGGTCTACTGAGATTTTAATTCAGTAATAAAATAATACCTAGTCTTCTTCTCAATACCTTTCCCAATGATATCAAACATCACTGGCTTTCTTAATTGGGCTGCTGCAGCCCATTCAGTTATTTCACAGTAATAAATAACTGAAGTGTCTTTGTGAATTGTAAGACAGTTTGAGATCTGCTTTGTGGAAGTCGACTGGACGGTGTTTCCCTAGGTGTAGCACCTCACATTCATCTGCAGTGAAGCTCACCTACAACCTCTTAATACACCTTAAAGCTCTGAGCTTCTGCTATCTCCTCACTATAAAACTGACATGGCTGCACTTGTCAGATAGTCCATGTTAGTTTTTAAGCTGTACCTATCTATCCAGCATACCTGGGCTGCATAAGTGATTGCTTCAAGCTGCAAAGCTGACAACCATCCGTTATCAATGGTCTCTTCTGATATCGACGTCTGGTACCACACATCAGGAGGGGTTACACTGGACAACGAACTGGTTTCCACTACTGGGTCAGGATGACGCAGACCAATTTTCACTGGTTGGAAAGGTAATGGGAGGAAGGGAAAGAGGGAAAGATGAGAGCACAACAAACAGCTTTGTTGCTGCAACACAGGTTATTGTATTTGTTAAAATAAACTGCAGTTGTCCACTGCAAAGGTTGAACTTGACAAACATTTCATTGCACAAAATTACTCAAAATTGAGTTAAACTTCCACATGCAAAGCAATACATAAATCTGAGCATATAACTGCAATTCTGAACTTTGTTTCTTTTCTCACCATCTTACCCTTCTTTAAAAAAAGACAGAAGCTCATGTCATAACAAATTAAAAACATATGTATTCGATATTTGAGAGAAACTGCCCTGAATCTTGCCTCCCCCCCAAAGAGGCAGACTCAAGATGCCAGAATCACACAAGCAACATTCTTCTATTTATGTAGTGCTGTTTGTAAGTAGAATGAAAGGAGAAGAAATTTAGAACAGACATAGTTTAATTGCTGGCAGATCTAATCTGGGACTAAAAACATTTAACCATTTAACTACAAACCCCATGCAATGTTTTCTTTTTGCTTTGCTTTCACAGCACAAAGCAATTAGGAAGTAAGATCACACCTTTCTGTCACTAATGACAATAAAGAGGAAAAAAGGAGGAAACTGCAATTAACATCTGTAGAAAATATCTCTTTTAAAGAAAAAAAGTCAGTTCTGGAAAATAAGCAAGGAACAGCACAGGCAGAAAATGCATAGGGTAAGTTTCACTCCTAAAGACTCAAAATGAATTTTTAAGCGTAGCAGTGAACACTTAATCCTTTTACAAGGTTATTTTCTCTGCTGAAGAAAGCTTCACACAGGTTAAAAACAAATCAAAACATTTTGGTTCAACTGCACTTCTGAAACAGGCACTTCTGAAAGAATTCTCTTCCTATTAAAAAACAATACTGTGCACTTTCAAAACTGAGTGCTATGTAAGAATAAAATACCTAGAGGAAAACACACCCTTAATTACAGGCCTGTTTTACTCAATCCAGTTAAAATCCTATGGGAATTTTAGCATATGCTATTTACTCTGCCATAGTTACATTATAGCTATCAACAGTTCAGCTTTTTGTCACAGCCAAGACATACATTTTATTGGCATATACTCTGCATAAGTTTCTGCATGGCCCATTTCTTCCTCGTCTTCCTCCTCAGGTTCCTCCTCCTCTTTTACAGCTGGAACTTTCTAGAATAGAGAAATACCTGCATTAGAGTATTAATGTGATATTTGACTGTGTCCTGGAAATTGAACTGAGAAATGCAATCAAGTTGCACTTGAATGTCCTCCCATCATAAGTACAAGATGAACCAGTGAGCTGCCAGGCAAACTACAAAAGGAAATCTGCATTTCTTAGGCTCTAGCAAACCTGGACAATGTGAGGGAGCTTCCCCTCTTTTGCAGAGAGAACAATTGTTCTTACAATACATTAAAGTCAAACTTGGAGCACAGAACTGCCTTTAACAAACAACAATTAGTTAGTAGTAAAAAAATCTAACTTCTCAGTACTCCCATAACATCACCCTACTTACAGATTTATTACACGATTTCACAACTCCAGGGAGCAGTTACCATAGTTATCACAGTTAGATTCTACATTCCCAAAATTTGAATCCTGTTTTTAATGTCATCTTAATCTACGAAAATTCTAAAAGTACACTCAACCACAATTCAAAGTCCTTCTCTATTATTACTCTAATGTTTAACATTACAAAATTCACCTGAACAGCCTTCTGTAGGCCAGTCGCTGTGAGCTGCTATCACAAACCAGCCTGATTCTAGTTTCAGCATCTTCACTGGTTACTCAAGAGTTCACAGCACCTGAATTCTACCTACAGCTTGTGAATATTGAATGATATTCAGTTTACTGTCCTAGATCAAACCACCCAAACAATCAGCCATGCTGGAGTCTTTTAGCTTCCCCATTGCTAGTTACACAGATGGGGATATTTTAAATAAAATTGTCTTAAAACAGAGCAACTCAGTTTATCAACTTTAACCAGAACACACTTTCCTGCTTGTAAAAAGCAGTGACTCGAAGCTATCATTTCGTACACAAGTTGTCAGCTCTGCACAGCTGTTAGCTTTAGTCACCCAATCAAGTACTCATCCAGCAGAGGAACGGAGCTTCTGAAGCAACAGATGCACTCAGTACTGTTCTACTGCACAAAAGGCATGTATGAGTAACCACCAGAACTAGTCACACTTGGCTGTGGCCAATAAAATACACACTCATTTGGTGAATTAACTATTTGTACTACTTACCATAGTAGGTGAAAAACTTCTCATTTTAACATCATTTATCCATATTCTCGCTACCTCTTTTGTAGAAGCCTCCTTCTTCACCGCACCATTGCTTAGATCAGCTACCAAACAAGAACAGAAACAGCTGTGGTCAACCAGAATCCCCTTCAGATGTTCTGAGTCAGACTGCACAACCTCTCCTCTCGCTCATTAAGGGAAGGATGCTACCATCCTGTAGGACACAGATGCCTTAAAATACAAGTAACGTTTTTGTCAGAACCAAAAATGCCCCTGAGCACACAAGGAGTTAAATCCTACTGCTACTAACAGGAACTTCCCATGCAATACCACATCTGCCAGGTGTGTATTAGTTTCAAAATGAAGATACCTTCACCAAATCTAGGCATAACACTGAGAAATACTCCACACTGTCAATCTTTGGAGTTTAAACAACAAACCAGAAAGTCCGATGTTTCAACAGAAAGGAACTTACCTGCTCTGGTGGCATTTACCACCTTAGGCGGAACTACAATTATTTCTGAAAAAAAGAAAATCAACTTTGGTCTCAGTTGTTCAGTTTACAAAATAAAGCCTCCATCTTGAAGGGTTCTGTTAACTTGCCTGTCCTCACCCACACTTGAGAGCAACCAGAAACAGGACTTCGTACTGAATTAAATTCATACAAGGACAGATGTGAATTATTTGGAGGAGCTGTCAAGCTTCCATTAGGTTGCTAAGTCAATGTGTTTAGTGCAAATGATCCCAGAACACAATTAAGACAACTGCACAAATAAAGTGCTTGCCTTACAGAAGCTGCGTAATTTGTTTGCTTTCAGTCCAGAACTTCAGTTACCTGAACTACACAGAGACTGCATTTCCTTCCACACAATTCTCTGCCACTGAATTTTCTAAAGGTATTTGTCTAGTTTTATTTGAATAAGCACAAAAAAGAATCTGAAACACAACCACACAAACAGGATTAGAAATGCAGTTGTAGAAGTTGCATGTTTCCTTTTCACTGAACAAAGAACCACACTGAACTATTTCCTACAGCTGTGCTGCTGCAACACCTACTGGGTCTTGATAATTACTTATTACTTAGATGCTGCTTGGAGCTTTCACTTAGCAGAGGGCTCCATCAGAAATCCTATAAAGCATTTCTCCTATGAAAGAACATGTTACTTCCAATTCTGCCTATAAAAAAAGCAGTAAACCTTATTTGAAAGACAATGAGGATATAGCAAGAAGCCTGTGCACCTCACACAAAGCAGCAGAGATCTTTTCAAGCAAATTCAAATAGTCTGATCTCATCTCATATTAAAATAAAAATAATGTGAAAAAAAACCAAGTCAGTTTCATGCAAGTTTAACATCAAATTGCAACTTAAGAATACACATGCAGTTTTCTGTATTTAAGATGACCATGTATGCTACCCACATGTTAGAAAGAACACACAAGAAAAGACTATCAAAAGTTACCAAATCAGTAACATCTTAAAGCAATGACATGAAAAGCAAGCAGCAAGTTTTCAGTACATCAAGGTTTTATACACAACAGGTTTGATGCTTCCCATGAAATATACAGGGATAAAGACTTCCCTCTCGTGGGAGATATCTTAGAGAAACACCCTGTAATAAGAATATCAGCATATACCATGAATTCTTTCATAAGATGCAAGATGTACTCTTTTGCCACAGTTCCACATCGAGCATTTAAAACAGCAAGAACTCATGCAGGCTCAAGATGCTAAATTATCAACTTCAGTGCAGTTCATGAATTAATTTTACCAACATGCCAGCTGCATTCTAAAATGTCATTTTTTCATTCCTTATGGTAAACTACAGGCTTGATTTTCCAAAGCCTGATATCTTCCACTCCTTTCACCCTGAATTCTATCAATTGTAGAGTTAGAATAGCATTTACAAGGTTTCCTGGACACTTCATTTTATTCTGATACTTTAAATATGAATGAAAATAGGTGTGCAAGTATCTTCACGTTTCACCATTCATCTGCAATTTTGTTACAAAAAAAAAAAGAACACTCACTTGCTGCTGTTGCTACTGGTTGGGCAATATTAGGAGGTGGCTTCAATTTCATCAGTTCATTAAGACTGTTATTCTTCAGCAAATCTTTCAGCTGAATCTGGTCCTTTGAAGGTGCAGTGGTCAAGGCATTCCGTACTGCTGGTGCTGCAACCGAGGGTCGAGTAGTTGTGCTGGTCTGAATGATTTTTGCTACAGTAATAGTCTGCCTCGTCGTTGTAACCGGCGTTGTTTTTGTCATCACTATTGTAGTCCCCAACGTTGGAAGCTGATTTATTTGATTCAGCACAAAGGTTGTGGTGGATGGTGGTTGCTACCAACAGAGAACCAAGGAGATTTTAGATGACCATGAAAAAACAAACTCTGCAAGCCTTTCAAATAGAGCCCAGGAGACATCAGTGCTTTGAGAACTCTTTGTAAGAGCTGCTCTGTGGTACAGCAGCCTGAGCAAAGTGCCTTTAAGTACAGCATTGTGTTGATAAGTGTTCCAGATTTTGCATTTTTTCAAATTAAAGTGATGAAAATTAATCATCTGAGCAGAAACATTTACTACTATGGGCACAGAAACTCTGAAGAGAATGTACACCATATAAACCAGCTCTGCAACTGTTGGAGTGAATAACTTGAATTACTTCTAAGATTTGTGCAGCCTTTCAGGCACACTGAACTCCAGCCACCTCACCACAGATCTGCCCTTTACATTCTCAGTTCAGCTGCAATCACCACAACTGTGGTGCTGAGAATTACCTGCAGTTATAAAAGGCAATACACAGTTCAGGGATCAAGTTTACACAACCTCCATACTCCCAGAATGCACATACAGGGGAACTAAAGCCACAATGGACACCCCAGAATGTTTTTTTTTTTTTGTATGCTGCTTGTCCTCATTGACAGAAATAAAGTTAGCAACTCACAGGTATTTTAGCTTTCAGTCTCAACACACAGGGTGATAAAAATGCCATTATCTCAGTACTGCCTTTTTTGTTACACTTCATGAGGTTATATACACACATATTTAATGTTCTTACCCGAACATTTAATAAGGCTGGAGTTGATACAGTCTCTGGTTCTTGTTTCACAGCAGCTGAGGCCTCAGTTTCCAACCCTAGATCTAATGCACTAAGTGGCACTGACTGCAGAGGAATGAAAGGAAGCATCAGTAGGCACTTCTATCAGCAAATGTCTATTATGAAAACTTCAGCCTTAATATCTACCTGAAACACAAGTTAATGAGTTAAGGAATTCCCCATTAACAAGAGCTGCACTGAAAATAAAGATGAGAGCAGCTGATTCCCCTACAAAGTGTTGAACACCATGTTAGTTAACTACAAAGAAAATGTAATTAGTTTTGTGATGTCACTGTTTGACAGTGCTGCTCCCAGAACACATCTAAAACATGTTCTCACAGATTTAATGCTGTCCTGAGGTTTAAATCCCATGCTGAACTCCTGCACATTTGGTAGGAAGCAGCAAGACTCAATCAACACAAAGAGCTCTCCAAGAATGCATGACCCCCATTCAGTGCAGTAAAGCCAGATAAGACAAAAATATCACACTGACAGAAACAGTTCATTTCAGACTGCTTTACATCAAAGTTTTAGATGAATTAAAAAGTCATTTTCTAAGCCCAGCACTGCCAAGCAACAACATCTATAGAAATCCCACACTCTTAAACCCTTTGCTACAGATCCCCCCGCTATATGAAGCACAAACTGGGTTTTGTTGTAACCTGCTGGACAGCTGGAGTCGGAGTTGCAAGAACCACGTCCGGAGAGTCGATATCAAACAGGTCATTGGGACTGATTCCACTCTCACTCAAAGCAGCAAGCAACAGATCTTGTCCTGGCTCCACCATCTCTAAAAAATTAAGATCACAAATACAAGTTACATTTGATTTATTTTAAATCACTTTTCCTGGATTCTATGAGTGCAGTGACCTGCATACACAGTTTCATTTTCTGTACTTGCTCACTTGAAAAGATTTCAAAAAATATGCATTGTATCAATCAAATTCAGATGTAGGAAAAAAGAACTGTTTGCCACACAAAATGCTGTCACACCCATAAACTTACAGAAAAAAGACAGCCTTCCTAGGCTTTATCATACTTGATTTTCAAGCATCACAAGAAATATCAAGCAGCAGAAGTGGCAAAGACTATTATGCTAATACACGTCTGTCAGTGAAGCATACTGCACAAGGGAAGCACAATTAAAATTCATTTAGTTTATCTTGTAACAACAACTTAGCAATAAAAAGCTTGTAAGGAAAGCATTTGTTTCTCGCGTGCCATTTCATTAGGTAGCAATTCATTCATGGGAGAAATTCTGTTTTGGAAAGATCAAATGTTCCAACATTATTACAGCTTGTCAACTACACATTAAATAGGACACCAGCATCAGGTCACGAGCTCCTTTACGCGTAGGACAAGCAAAATTAATTTCAAAAGCCTACTCTAGGTAGTATAAAAACCTTACATAAAAAGCCAAATATAGTTTTAAGACAGATGTATTTTTGCTCTTCTAAATGCTCTCCCCAGGGCATTCTGCCCTAGTAGTAAGAGAACGATATATTCTGAAGTACAACTCAAGCTGAAATTCATTTCACTTGCTTTCCACGCCCTCACAACCACCATTGGTAACAAAGCTGATCATATATTCCACAGCAGGTAAGAGCACAACATTTGTCATTTTAGACACACATCCACAGACTGAAACAGCACTCAGTTGCATACATGCCCTTCTCTCTGCACGCAGCTCAGCCCCATCCATCTGGCTGCTCCCACGTCACCTTGCACGTTTGGCAGAACAGGTAATTGCAGTAAATAAAACCTCAGGCAATTGATTCTCATTCTCCCTAGTTTTAGTAACAGCAGGGAAAGACCCCCTTCTGGTGGAGGAGTACTCATGTGGCAGCAGCACAACTGAGGAGTGGAGGTGAGGTTTGGGGAGAAGGAAAGATGCATTTCCACACATCAAAGCCTGCACTGCCCAGAGAAATACCAAAGCAACAAAGGACGACTGGCAGAAGTGCCACTGCCCTAGCACCATCCCAAAGGCCACTCCGTAGCTCTGAACTAGACTTTGCTGGGTTTTTTTCCTTTAAGGCGCTTGAGGTGATCATCTAGATCAGCAGAATTGCCTAGTTTGAAGTTTACTGGTCCAGAAGATAAGACATCTAGCAGAAAATTTCCACGTCAGCTCCTTCAGAGGACATCCCCTCCCACCAGCCCATTTCCTACAGCCTCCAGTGGCTCAATAAGAGTGAGTAAACCCAGCTGCTAACTTCACCTTTCGGAAGGATTAAGCCCCATCTCAAGAAAGGGGCGTATATTTATACATATACACACACACACACTTAAATGGGGACAATAAATTCTTTATTTTCAGACTCAAACACTGACAGCAACCATCTCATCTAGTTTAGAAGCTTACACCAGTTACTCCCTCAAACTGAAGATTCTGATACACTTTGCAAGCACAACATCACAGTATTAATTTGGGAGAGAGCTGACACTTCTGCATGGCACCAACATCTTTGCTCAACGCTGTCAGAAAAAACAACTAAACATACAAATGAAAAAACACTGCCAGCTGCATCATTATTGAGTCTGCATGTAGCTCTGCTCAAGCTATCTCTGGAAGGAGGCACGGCTGGGACGTGGCTGAGGGATAAATACCTCCCTCCATACAGAACTCAGACGTGGGAAATCACAAGCTAGGGGCTGTTTACTTAAAGAAAAAAGACAAAGGAACACTTGCAACAACTTCTAGTCTGCTCTTGCAACACAAGGAAAGGGCTTGCTGTGAGTCCCAATTTCAGAGCAAAGCCAGCACAAGAAAAAAAGCCATAAATTCATCTTCACCAACTGCCCTAAAATGGTGCCACAACCCATTGAGTCCATTTGAAGTTAAGCTGAACATTACCTCAATCACATTTCATGTTTAAATCTTAAAACAACGCTACAGTACTGCAAACAAACGAGTTCCAAAAAAATCACTCACTGAAGCAAGCAATCCAAGCACTACTTCTAAACTTATGCTAAATGAGCAGCAATAAAAGCTGGGGCAGTAACTCCTGGAATTCCAAAGCATATCTGACTAGTTTAGGGACACCACTTCTCTATCACAGCCATCTGCACACAAAAAAACCCCAGCTACATTTCCACCATCCTAACCTCTCTTTTAACAGCCTTAAAAATTGGCCTTTGCTGGATTGTTAGCAACCATTGGGAGAAACAGCAGCAATTGTTCGCTCATCTGTCAGATAGCCCAGACAATGAAAGTTGGACAAACTCGTTTCATTTATTTTGTTTCTGTATGCCACGAACAAAGTGACATTGTTTCAAACTAGAACAAAAGGAATTTGGAACTTGTAGAATTTTTACATTAAAAGCACTGAATTCGTGGCACCCATTTTAGATTTGGTGAAAGTTGTGCGTGCCACCACACCGCCATGCCTTTCCCTACTGCCTTCCATAGACCTTCAGGTCAGTAAAGACATGATGAAGTTACAGGAGCAGCAGTATCTCCATAGCTTATTTTCTGTGACATGCACTAATGGAGCCTGAACCGTTATCAAGCTGAAACAGCCCCATAATCTCGCAAGGTAGGAGGCTTCTTAGTTAACATAAGTGAAAACAACTTTATCAAGCTCTGCAGCTCAGCTTTGGCAATACTATATAAAGGACCTGTTTGCCACATTTCAAAAAACCCCAGAAGAAAATATTTATAAAAAAAAGTTGTGAATATTACAAGCTGTTCCCTGAACGTTTCACCAGTCCAAGAACTGCTCTGAGCAAGCAGGAGCTCACAGGCAAGGCTGGCTATGTTTCCTCAGGCTGCCCAGTTTCACAAAGAAAGAATCAACCTGTTTGATAAACCAAAAAACACACCTTTGTAATGTTTGGACAGCAGTTGTATCCCAGCTTTTTTCTTCGCATTAAAAGAAAAATACTGCTGCCTTTTCAAGGAGGACTATCAGAATAAACCTGATGTTTTGTAAGGCCCTACACAGCTCAAGCACACTGCCTGAAACCCTGATAAAATGACAGTTTCATTACCACTGTGTATTATGTAAATAACTCCTGATTTAAAGAAACAAAACCAGAATGCCACGCTTAATATTATGACACGTATCCATGCCAACCTGGCTCTCCCCCTCCCTCCATTTTAGCTTTAGGAGAAAGAAGGAAAACAAAAGACATTCAGCAGCTCATGTCAAACAACCTGTTCTCCACTTCCTCCAAGGAAAAAAAAAACATATCAGAATCTCAAGCTATGAAAATGCTTTCAAGTCCTCAGTCTGCCATTCGTACTTCACAACACTGTGTAGCTAAAGAACTCAGCTACAAATCTTAAGGAACTACAGTGCCACAGCTTGCACAAACGGAACTTCACCATCACCATAGCATGGCCATAGCCAAACCCTTCAGACAAGCACCTGACTGGGACACAGACGTTGTTAAATCAACTCTTGTTCTCTTTTTATTAGCTTTCTGAGGAACAGAGGTCTCAAAATACTCTGGAAGCCATTTGAGATACCACGCAAATGCTGATGCAGTACTAAAAACAACAGAGAAGTCCCCTGGCTCTCTGGACTGCATGCTACTCGCACAACTTCAGAGTTTAAGGATGCTAGCTTCCAACCTCACAGAACAGAGTTTTCTGAATACCCAGATAGATTCTGCTCATCTCACAGCTTTTGGCCCCAGAGCTGAATACTGACAATTTAAGAAGTAAAAGCCCAGAAGAGAAAATAACAGAACTGGAACACTAGAACCATTTCTCACATGGAGTCAGTTGCAGGCATAGCCCAAGGCCCAGCCTTCAAGCAGCCAGTTCTGACTCCCAAGAACCGGCTCAGCAGAAAGACAAACTCCCCACATTTTGTTTCTAAGCTTGCATCAATGTATTGCATTATAATATTGCCTTAATGTAAGGTGCCAGTAAGGAACAAACAGAAAAGTGAGCTGAATATGATCCTGTTTGCAAAATTTCCACCATAGTAAATTATTTGCTTTACACAATGAGCTCAAGGCTTACAATTTAGGAAAACAAAAACAAGATTGTAAAACATTCACATATTTTTACCTGTCATTTTAATCCAGACAACTCAGGTATTTCAAAGTTTATCACTAAGTTAATTCTTAACTAGAGAGGTTTTTTTTTTTCCTTAAAAAGGTAGCACAGGCGGTTGAAATTATGTGCTAGATTGTGTCAACTGCTCTTTAAGCCTTTCAATTACCACGCAAGTTTCAGCAGCTATCAAACACCAAGAGCAAGGCTACCAATATATAAACTGCAAGAGCTCTATTTCACACCCTGAAAACACAGAACGACATCAACTGAAACTAAGAACGAAACAGCGGTGAAATAAAAGAGAAACCAACGCGGCCCCTCTTCCCACTTTCCGACCATCGGGGCGTTCTGACGCCGCGCACGACTCACCCCGCCGAGCTCCGTGCGCAGCGGCTCGCGGCGCTGCGGCTGCCCCAGGGCGGGGGCCGCTCCGCGCGGCGGGGCTCGAGCCGCAGCCGCTCCCAACGGCCGCCCCGGTGCTCTGCCGTGCCCGAGCCGCCGCAGCCGGAGGGTCGCAGCCCGCAGCCTCGCCAACACGTGTTCCGGACATAAACTTCCGGGTTGGGATCAGAATTGGCTGCGTAATCGTGTCCCGTGCGCTACTTTTGTTTTCGGCCCTTCCTCGCTTTTCGGATCCCCTTCACGGCATCAGGACCGCGGGGAAAGGCGAAGAATCTCCAGGCACAGCAGCGCCTAACGGCGCCGAACCCATTCGGCCCCTTCCCCCGCCCGCCCCCGGCTCCGCTCCGGCGGCGTTCCGCCCTGCAGCCCCGAAACGGGCGCACAAAGGCAGACGGCCGAGCCCGGCCCGGAGCGGCAGTTCCGAGCACGGAAGCCGCCCCCGCGCCGCCCGATCCCCGCAGCCCTGGCCGCCCTCCCGCCCCCGAAGTTCGCGCGGCACCCGAGGGGCGGCGGCCTCCCCCGCGCCCGGCCCCGGCGAGGACCCCAAGGCGAGGGCGGCGGCGCGGGCCCGCCTAGCACCGGGAGGCGAAGAGGCGCCGCGGGAACGGCGCTCCGCCTCGGCGCGGCCCCCGCCACCTAGGAGCGCCCCACGGGCCGCGTCGCGCCGAGAGGAGCGGACCCCCGGGGGCAACGCGGCCGCCCCCGCCGCATCTCGAAGCGAAGCCGAGGAACCAACAAACAGACGGAACGACGGAGGCAGACTTACTCTCTCTCGTCCCCGATCCTCCAGCGACCGGTCCCGAAAGTCTCCGCCGCCAGCCCCGCCGCTCGCCGCTTTCTAACTCCCGGCCGCCATCTTGGCCCTCCCTCCCCTCTCGCAGGGGAGGGGGAAGGGAGGGGGCTGGGGCCGCCCGCCGCGACGCACCACGTGACTGCGCCGCGCGCCGCTCCCACGTGACGCCTAGCCCGCCGCTGGCGCGCGCTCCGTACCACGTGATCCGCGACCCCCTACGTTCCGGGATCTAGCCGGTCACGTGGTCGCCGCCGCTCTCTCGCGCGCCCATCCCCCACCCTCTCCGCCGCTGCCGGGTCTTGGCGCGTTCGCCCTGCGCTCTGCTATCACGTGACGTGCTGCTCCTCTTCTCGTCCCGCCTCTGAGGCGGCTCGTTCCAGAAAAAAAAGTAAAAATAAAAATAAAACCAGCGAGCTTTTCTGGCATCCTCAAAAAGCGACGTCTGAGCGAGCGGTCACGGCCCCAGGGCGGCGGCGGCAGTTGAGAAGAGCGATTCGGGCCCGGTTCCCGCTGGGTGGGGGAGGGGAAGGCGGAGGCGAACGGCTGCACGCGGTCACGTGATCGTCCTTCTTCAAGATGGCGGCTGCCGCGAGAACGCAGCTCTCTCGCGAGAGCCGGCTCCTTGCGAGGCATGATGGAAAAAAAAAAAAAAGAAGGGGCGTGAGGGGGAGCTGACGTGAGGGCGCGTAGTGCACAAGCGCCGGCCGCGGCCGCGCTGCTGGAGCGCGCGATGTTCACACGCACGCGCACTGTGAGGCGGCGGGCGGCGTCCCGCGGCGGGGCGCGTATTGCGTCCCTGGGCTGGTAGTCGTCAGGCGCCTCGCTCGCTCCTGTCCCGCCGCCGCTGACGTTTCTGGGAGCGTTGCTGTGAGAGCCGGCTCTCGTGCCCAGCCCTAAGATGGAAGCTCCGAGCGTTTCGGTGTGGTGGGAGTGCCTCCGGCCCCGCTGTGCCCTCACAGCTTCCTGGCTCTCCGGCTTTCATCTCACAGCAGCTCCTGAGGAGAAGGAAGGGGACAGCGGAGCTGTGCGGGGAAGAGACGGCCGGGGGATGTGCTGGCCCACGGCTTTTCCCTGCCGATGTTCTACGGGCTGCTGATGCGAGCGTTGCTGCTGCAAAGAGCTGAATGCAGGTCCTGGTTGACTGCTCGGGCTAATTGTACGTCTGGAGAGAGCTTTTTACCGTTACATCCCTCACGTCCATTCTGCTAAACAGTCCTGGAGTATTTTCCTGCTTTTGTAAGGACAATTTCAAAGAGTTTTAGCATAAAATTTAAGGAAATTGTGCAAAGCCCTGAAATCTGCTTAAAACATTAAGTACTGCTCATTCAGCTTTATCCAAGTTGGCTTTTTTCATTACACAGGAGGATCAAAATAACCAATGAGAGTTAGACTAAGCTGTCCAAAGGCAAAGCGACGTCAATTTAACTGATTCAGATTCATCAGTGATGCTTCAGACAATAAATAGAGGAAAAGATGAGAGCTGTGGGCAGCGATGAGTACGGTTTAAATAGAGCTCATGTCTCAGCTGCTGCCCTCTGTATTCTTCAGATAAAGGCACAAAGAAGTGCAGTCATGTGCAGCACATGTAGCACTGAAAGCATCTGTACAGCTCCATACTGTTGTGGCCAGAAAGTAGCAGTGTATGGTTATTCTCAGCTGGGAGAGGTGAGTTTGGCAGATACTTGCTATTACATGTAACTACCAGAGAAGCAATTAATGCGGGGCTTCGTTTCCCTGTAACTGTGTCTCTGACAAGTACCTCGCTGAGTGCACTTTTTTGCTTAGATATGCTCCTTTTTTACCAATACTAGGAGCTCTGAATGTTCTTTTATAGTTAACACCTACTGACATTTTCCTGTATTGGTATAAAATAATGTTGCTTAATGTGAAGCTCAGCAGTTATCATCAAGGCGTTTGTTTTAATTGCTTTCTGATGTAGTGGTACAATGCCTAAAATACAAAAATGCCAGCATTTCATCTTGTAAGTACGACAGGAGCTGGTTAAGTGAGAACTACAGCAACAAGCTCTCAGAAATACTTATCAAGTGTCTGTGGTGGATGTGAAAGAAATGAAGCTTTCACATTTGGTGGTACTCAAATTCAAAATGAGACAGTTCTAAAAATAGATGTGTAAAGAAAAAAACAAATTGGGTAAGCATTGATCAAGATTGAATTAATTTACAGTTAATGTTTTTCTTTCCAAGCAAATCCAATGCTTTCCTAATTAATTTGCCTTCCACCCCCCACTGCACGATGCACACTGCAGCACCAGGCCGTAGCACAGCGAGCAGCTGCTCTCAGTCCTACGGAGACGGATGTAGGTCACTGGGTTGTCAAGCCCAGAGCGTGCGAGCAGGCCGTGCTTTGCCTGTCCTTGAGTCACTGCGCCTGGCAGCTGCAGGCGAACACATCCTGCTGGGGCTGCAGGCTGCGTGTTTAGCCTTGGCTTTCCCGTCGGTGCCCCTTTTTGGCCTTAGCTCCGGGTAAGCCCGTTTTGGTGATTCACAGCGTGCTATGGCAGAGGCCTCCTAGAGTGACATCGTTTTCTTTGTCGCTCTAGGGATGATGATTGTTTAGCTTGCTTTGCCCTCTAGCGGCGGCCTGCGCAGCTTCAGCGCTTTGTTTAATATACGCTGGTCGCTCCGAAAGTAATGCCTCCTACTTATTTCCATGGAAAAGACAACAGATGCAAAGAGCAAAATAACAGTGTTTCATAGAGCAAATGCTACAAAGCATTATTTGTAACCATACTTCCCATCACTAGCTATGCACTTGCACCATGAAGGAACAAGAGCCTGCACGCTGCGCTCAGAAATACCTGCACCAGGTGACACACTGCCACTGTCACCACTGCTGAAATCCACACCCACCGCCTCACTGTGCTCACATTCATCCACTGCTTGGTGTCCATCAATGCTCAGCAAGCATCAGTGAATGTAGTGGGGGCCATTTTTTTCCGCATGGAGAAAGTCAGTGACACACCTTTGCTCCATACTCACTTCCATGTCAAATGCCATTGTGTCACACTTCCCCTCTGCTGCCATCTGTCACATAGCAACAAAACGTGATGGGATATTGGCAGGAAGGGCCAACTCTTCTGCCATCCCACCAATATCCACCTCTGATGCCTCTGGTGTCAACATCATAAAATAGAAGGTGTTACTTTTGGAGCAGCTCTTGTATACTGAGCAACAAAAGACAACCACAAGCCAGGATGCCATTGGGTTTTCTGGTTGCCTGGGTGCACTGCTGGCTTATGTTCAAACTTTCTTATCAGCATTAGCTCTTTGAAGACCTATTTAACATTTACTGGTGCACTCAGGTTACAGGGCAATACTGGTGTGCTGCCAGCAGGAGCAGTGGACACCCACTGCCAGCTTATCAGCAGCCACAGGCCACTCACTGTCCCTCGGGCACCCATTTGTGACATTATCAACCAGAGCCAGGAACACAACGTGACTGCAGAGGACACAGATACGGGAGGGCATCGATAGGCAATCACATTGGTGAGCTGCTTCTCTACTCCTGGAACTCTTGGCAGACTCTGGTCTGATTTTTCCATCTGAATTAATACTGTTGTTTTGACATAACTAGGATGTCACCAAAAAAAATACTGCATAAATTATTAATGATGATTTCCTCCCTGCAGTAACTTAGGAATGCTTTTCACAGCCCCCTGAGAAAGCTCTGGAAATACCTTTCTTGTGGTTTTGCTCAGCTTTTTTTTTTTTTTTTTTTTTAATGTATGTGTATTTTTCATAATGTTTTATATATGTGCAAGGGCTGCTCCAAAAGTAATACCTTCTATTTTATGATGTTGACACCAGAGGCACCAGAGGTGGATATTGGTGGGATGGCAGAAGAGTTGGCCCTTCCTGCCAATATCCCATCACGTTTTGTTGCTATGTGACAGATGGCAGCAGAGGGAAGGTGTGACACAATGGCATTTGACATGGAAGTGAGTATGGAGCAAAGGTGTGTCACTGACTTTCTCCATGCGGAAAAAAATGGCCCCCACTACATTCACTGATGCTTGCTGAGCATTGATGGACACCAAGCAGTGGATGAATGTGAGCACAGTGAGGCGGTGGGTGTGGATTTCAGCAGTGGTGACAGTGGCAGTGTGTCACCTGGTGCAGGTATTTCCGAGCGCAGCGTGCAGGCTCTTGTTCCTTCATGGTGCAAGTGCATAGCTAGTGGTGGAAAGTATGGTTACTTTAGGAGCAACCTCCATAACTGTCCTATTTAAAGAGGTGACGTGTGAGATATTGCAAATCTCCACCATGACAGCCACTGCCCCGCGGTCCTTTGATGCATGCCATGTTGACTCGTTGACACTTTAATCATTGCAACGGTCATTTACCTGTTCTGCAGCACGTACCCAGGCCTGCCCTTGGGTGCTGAGCCATCTGCTGATGCTGCGGGTCCCTCGAGCTTTGCTGCTGATTTTCTCACGTTTTATATGTGAAAAAAAGTCGAACAATTTCGCAGCGTTGCTATCCACGTGGCGAGGCACAGCCGCGGAAGGGCGTTACTCCCGGGGCCGCCAATCAGCGCGCCGGTTGCCCTTCGCACAGGCCAATCAGCGCCCAGGGGACGCACATTTAAACACCGGTCCCGGGAGCTCGTACCCTCTTCAGTCTGACAGCCGGGGGGGCGGGGCGTAGCTCTGCGAGCCAATCGGCGGCGCGGAAGCTGTTATCCGACACCCGATTCAGCCAATGGGGGTGCGGCAGGCAGCGCGGCGTCTCCCCGCGGGGCGGTTGGCGGCGGCGGGGGAGCTCCCGGGGTCGGTGTCGGGGGAGCCGCGCCGCGGGGGCTCCTGGGCGCCGCGCCGCCGCCGCCGCCATGGCTAAAGGTGCGCGGGAGAGGGGGGAGCGCTGGGTGCCGCTATGGGGGGCCGGCGGCGCGCGGCGCGTACGTATGGATCGGAGATGGGCGCGGGCGCGGGGCCGGGTAGCGCGGAGCCGCTGGCGGCTCGGAGACCACTACCGGGAGGCGCGGAGCGCCGGGGCCGGCGGGACTCCTCCCCCGCGCGGTGTGCGCAGCTCGCCGGGAAGGGGCTGGGCCGCCGCGGCTCGCCCTGCCGCAGTAAGCCCTTTAAACATGGCGCAGGCCGCAGGGGCCGGGAGATGACCGCGAGCGGCGGAGCGGGACACGGCTCACATGCTGCTCTTCCTTCCTCGCTCCTAGGCAGGAATATGCCCAAGGCCAGGGCGGGCGGCGCGGAGAAGGCGAGCCCCGAGAACGCCGAGAGGAAGAGCCCCGGCCGCTCCCGGGCCGGTGGGGTAAGTGCTGTCTGGGTCCGGGGCGGGCGGCTCCCGGTGTCTGCTGCGGGTGCGCCCTGTGGGGTGGGGCGGACGGCGGCCCCGGGAGCCAGCGGTACGGGGCTGTCCGTCGGAGTCGGAAGCGGGGTGGGCTTCGGCGCAGCCGGGGTGCGCTGTGTCCTCCCTGCCCTGCGAGCGGCGGGAGCTGCTGTCAGCGAGCGGCCCTGCTCCTCTGCTATCCGCGCTGTCCTCTATCTCCCCTAGAGGCTGCAGGCCCGGGCTTGGTAATGGCTTTGCGTTTAAACCTCGCTAGGACGAATCTTGGCTATTGCGTCGAGACCCCGGGATCCTTAGCAGCCCTTAACGTGTGCTGCTGTGCTGAGAAAATCCGTGCCGCGGAGGCTCTGAAGCTCGGCACAGACAAAGACGTGGCAGCCGGGAGCGCCGTGCTGCAGGCGGGGGCTGGGGGGGAAGGGAGCGGCCCGGGGACGTGCTGGCGTGGCCCCGTCAGTGTGTGCGCGGAGCTCCGTGGGCAGGTGGGCTGCTGCTGGCCTTCCAGGAGACGGCCGGCTGTGGAGCTCCTGCTAAATGTCAGGAGTCTCTCAGTGTGGGTTTCACTACCTGTATTTGTTAAAATCCAGTGTTGTTGTACGTCATCCTTAAAGCCCTGCTTCCGTAAATAAGCGGGGCTCGTTTCTGGTGGACTTCTCCCATTGTGAAGGTGGAAAGCTCTGACTGGCTTCTCAGGGTGTTCTGCTGTGATCTTAATTCTTACTGAAGCTTTTGACTGATCTTATTTTGTGTGTAGCTGTGTACTCTGTTACTTGTTTTCGTTAAGTACAATTTTCTTATGTGCTGCGTGCTTTGTTTACTTCATTAGTTCTTATGTGATGAGATATATTAGAGCATTTATTTAGTGAAATGACTGTATTTGAGCTATTTTACTCTCAAATGGGAGCCTTTGAATGTTTTAAAAGAAAATGCATGCAGAACTTGATTGTTTTTTATTTCAACTGAGTTGCAGTATCTGTAAGTGCTTTCACTTGAGTCAAAATACAGCCAAGACAAATTTGTTCTGGCCGACTCACAGCTGTTTGTCCTGACACTGGGGCTTCACAGCTAAAATCCCTGTGCCTGACATACCTGCACAGTCAAGCTTGGCCTGCTTGCAGAGAACCATAAAAGCAAAGATGTCACAACTCCTGTTAGCTTTGCTAAGTCTATACTCCTCCCTACTGGGGTCTTCAGCCTGAACCAGCTTTTGAGCTCCAGCTTTGTGTTGTTTGACCGTACCAGAGGGTTTTACCATTTTGCTGGCAGGGACCAAGTGCTTTGCCTAGAGTATTGCATGTTTCTTATGCCATCAGCAGTCTTACCGTTCCATTTCATACAATATAATGGATAAACAGATAGCACTGCTCATCTCCCAAACCTCAATGAGAGGTGTCACTCAAGGTGGACTTCCAAAAACTGTCTTCTATGCTGCTCTGTAGAGCATGTCATTAATTGCAATAACATTTGACACACAGTGAGCATTTGGGTAAGCTCATGCTTCCTTGGCTATGTGAGGTATGTGCTAGGCTTGGGCAGTTTCTGCTGTGTTATTGGTGTTTTCTTTGCCTTGCGCTCTCTGAGCAGCTCACAGTTCATATCTTGAAGCAGAGGGTGGAAACTGGTGTTCATTATGGCTCTCCTATCCTACCACATTGGACATGAAAATCCTCTTGAACTAAGAGGTTTGCATTAGTAAGGTTCTGAGTGCTTACCCTGGTAATGTTTTCACGTCATAGAGATAGCAGTGGTAGCAAGGATGATGCATTAAAGCAGTGCAACTTGCATTAGCACAGTCAGCTGCCAGCCCTGCTCTTTGCAGCACGGTGTGGATACCAACTGGAGGCTCCCAGCATCTCTGTGATATGCTTTTTTTTGTTTGTATGTGTGAATCTGTTTTAGGAGAATGTGTTTACTGGTCAATCCAGAATCTACAGCTACCTGAATCCCAACAAGTCTCCTGGTGCTCGCTCCCCACTTCAGGAAGAAAACTCTGTCATGTATCACGAAGTGAAATGCCAGGGCAAAGCGCTAACTGAAACCAACAGGAAAGGAGATGGTAAGCTTGATCTCTGGATTGCCTGCTTTGTGAGGTGTGCTTTCCTTCCCACCCCCCAGTTTTAGATCTGTAGGAGGTGGGCAGCTCCCCTGCTCCAGTTGCTTTCCCAAATCCTATGGCTCTGTCAGCAAAGAAATTCTACAAGGTGTCCTTATCCTTTTCAGAACTGAAGTCACAGATTTACCAGGTGATTATGGAAAACAAACAAAAACCCCACAGCTGGTTTGTGCTTAAAGGTGTGGTTGTTAAGTGTGGTAACTTGTTGAAATGTTTTGATTCAAATGTTATTTGCAAGTAGATGTTTTAAGCCCCACTGAGCACAGGAAAACTTACAGGCTGTAACTCCCAGGTTTCACCAAGAAAGTGAAGATGGCTTTAGTCTTCCCCACAGTGGATCAGTGGCCTTTCAGCAGTACTTCATTTCTCCAGTGAGATTGAAGCATCTGTCTTGGCCCAAGGAAATTAAACCTGGTAATTGGTTTTAAATGAAAACTTTAGTCAGCTTTAAGACATGTCTTATTTACCCTAAATCAGTCAGCTGAGGAGGATGTGGTCACCTCAAGGTGGGATAGGCTCAACCAAGAAAATGTAACAGAACTTTTTCTTGTAAGCACCTGCCCTTTGGCTCCTGTGGATTTGGTCTGAGTGGTATTGGCCCCTTAGCACCAGCTCCTGTGATGACTGATTGCAGTAGTGTGGGGTGCAGGCACTTCTGCTCCTTCAGGGCAGGTTGCTGATTCCTTTATAGCAATTTGAGAACTCAGTATGCCAAGTGCACTGGCTGGCAGGCTGTACCATGGACTGTGATTCGGGTTAGGTTCACTGCTCAGTTTTACACCCATGACAAAGAACTTGCTCTTGTTTTTACCTGTTCCTTTTCTTATGCTTCCTTCTATACCGTAGCAATGACTACTTGAAAGTCCAGTGACAGTCTGCCTGGGTTCTAGCAGAAAGAGATTGTATCATTTATTTCCTACCTCTTACTCCTATTTGACAGAACTAGAAATAGAAACTATTGGAATTCATATAGAAGCACTCTGGTATAGATGATCTTGAATTCAAAGCCCTTCTTTATTTCTTTCTCACTAGAAAAAAAGAATGGTGGCAATATAATTGAAGGTGCTACGAAACCAGAAGACCAGAAAGATAAAGAAAGTGGGTGCAATACTTCAGTGCTGTCTTCTGATCCAAAAACCCAAGGATCTGTAGAAGCTGAGAAGACGCTCCTGCCCTCAGACTGTGCTGGCGAGGCCAGTGCAAAGCCAGCTCAGAAGAAGACAGTTAAAGCAAAGCGTGGACCAAGAAGGAAGTAAGTGACTTCTGGAATTGTAAAAGCTTTTCTGCTTTAGGCCATTTTGCACCAGGGGGCCTTTATCTACATTTTGCCTTGATAGGCAAATAGAGAGGCTATAGATAAGCCAGACCTGGAATTAATGTTTCCCTTGCTTTGCTCTTTTTTGGGGACACATTTTAAAGAAGATTCCTTTTCTTCAAAAATGGCATATTTGAAAATGCTAAATAGCACCCAAAGTATTGCAGTCTTGCAGATGACTATTTCACTAGCAAGCAAGGCAGAAATTAATTTAGGAACCACTAAGACTTACTGTTCTGTGGACAAATGGAGTCTGTCTTGCCAGATTCACAATGTTAGATTATTGTAGCTGGGGGAGTGCTGGCTGAGTTGATAACTTTACTCATGTTAATGAAATAATGTAACCTAACATTAATGAATTCATGGCCAAGCTGCTTTAATGACTTACATTTTTGGGAAGGCACGTGGTAGGGACTTCAGACTTTAATGTGATTTTTCAGTTGATTTCCAGTGGCATCTCAATCTTGTGGTGAAAGGATTAGTAATAGGGTATGTAGCTTCTGGCTTGGAATGCAGAATACTGGTAAGAACATGGATTCATGCTGATCAACATTTAACATAAGCTTAAAAATATGTATATATTTTTAGTTACCTGTTTCAGAGGTGTAACTTCAGAAGTAGTTTGAAACGTGTTTCCTGCTTTTATTATTCCTTAGAACACAAGGAAGAGCACCAAATCGAAAGGTGACAGATTATTACCCAGTGAGAAGAAGCTCCAGGAAGAGCAAATCTGAACTGGAGGTAGTGCTTCCTGATGAAATACCAGTACTTAATGCAGTAGCAAATGTTCACTGGAATTATTGTTAGGAATGTTTCTAAATACAGAATTATTGGTCCAGTTATTTTTAGGATGGAATTTAAATGATAATGCATTCTTGGGGGATGTCTCTTTGTTCTGTCTCTGTACAACTTAGTTTTGCTGGAAAGAGGGATGGCTTGGAAAAACTGAATGCCATTGGCCAATCATTTCCTGTTAGCTATGGAATAAAATACAAAAGCTACCAACAAATAACTTGGTCTTGTTTTTTTGTCTTGTTACTTCCTCAGACTGAGGAAAGGAGGAAAATCGATGCACTAATTACAAGTGGGAAAGAAGAAGGAATGAAGGTAACAGCAATGCTAACCTGAGTACTGTGTATTGTTCATGCAGTAAGCTCTTAAAAGCACAGTGGTTCTCAAAAAGCAGCAGTGTGCAGTTCAAACTGTGGCTTGTAGGACAGTGACATCCTTGTAGGAGTTGTACAGCTCACAGGTAGAGGCAGGAAGAATCAAGTGTACTAGTGGGTAACTAATTCAGTTTGTGTGATTGACCTTTCTATACTCCTGTCATCTCTTCTTCCTGTGCATGCTAATGGTAACACTGAAATGGAAAAGCTTAGGCATTCTAATGCAAAATGCATGGTAGCTGTGTTGCATCCTGAAGTCGCTCTATTTCTCTAATACAGTAAATTGTGCTTCCACAGCTTTGTCTGTGACATTCAGATGCTGTGCCATGTCACTTTAATGACAAATGTCATGCACTCCTTTCCTAGTAAACAGCTTACTGGCAGTCATGAGTACCTTCTCATTTCCCATGTGATTTGTTTCTTTTCAACTCAACAGATTGATTACATTGATGGCAAAGGGAGAGGAGTAATTGCTACTAAACATTTTAATCGTGGAGAATTTGTAGTTGAATATCATGGAGATCTCATAGAGATCACTGATGCTAAAAAGCGGGAGGCTGTGTATGCTCAAGATCCATCCACAGGCTGCTATATGTACTATTTTCAGTACCTCAGCAAAACATACTGGTAAGCTGCTTTTGCTTTGTGTGTTACAGATGAGCAGTAGAAACTTTTGAATGCTGTTTTTTTGTTGTTGTTTGTGTGTTTGTTTCTTGTTTTCATACAGTTTTGTTGGTCTTTTTTGGTTGGGTACCACGAGTTAGGGAATCCTCTTGGAGCGCTGTTTTGCTGGCCAAGAGCCCTCTGTACCTCTGGGTTAAAGGGAGTGATGGGCAACTCTCAGCCCTATTCCCTGAAGCACAGCACCATCTGTATGGAGAGACGTATCTACTTTGGATGAGACTTCCAGCGTTGCCGTGGATTTCTTCCTACACTTACTGTCTTGTGAAATTAGCCACTTTTCCTGAGTTACGATCATTTTCTTTTAGAAAAGCAGTAGAAACAGATAGGAAGAGGAAAAACACTTCCTTCAGGTGTCTCTGGGTGCTTCTTCCTTCAGTACTTGTCACCAACTACACATGCATGCTTTATCACTCCAGTGTGGTTTTTCTTTTTTATTTTTTCACCCTAAACTTCAGTTCTTCCAAAGCCATTGCACAGACAACTTCTCTATTTTAATTTCCAAGCCTTGTATGTATTCCTAATTCTTTATCTAGTTTGCACTTTGTTTCTTGTCCTTTAATATGATTTGTGCATGAAATGTTCTTGTTCTTCCAGTGTTGATGCTACAAAAGAAACTAATCGTCTGGGAAGACTGATTAATCACAGCAAATGTGGCAATTGTCAAACAAAGCTTCATGACATTGATGGTGTGCCTCATCTCATATTGATAGCTTCCAGAGACATTAAAGCAGGTGAAGAACTGTTGTATGACTATGGAGACAGAAGCAAGGCTTCCATTGAAGCTCATCCATGGCTAAAACACTAATTCTTCATCTTCTGGGTGTGGCTTTAGGTTGTTTTTTGGGGGAGGTGGTGGAGACTGAGTGCTCTGCAAGGAGTCAGTGGATTTTCTTCTCCATCCTCGCTTCCCTCAGCTTTCTTAGTGAACTGCTTATGGTTCTGAGCTCTTTGAAAACTACGTTTTTACTTTGCAGTATTTAAATTCCTATTACAGATTTCCAAGCAGGCTCAAGTTTTCTCTTAGATTGCCAGAACTTCTGTATTGTAAAAGGAAGCCCTCCCTAGAAATCAGAACCCTCCTGCATAGTGACCACTGCCACCTGAGCATGTGAAGACTTGCACAGATTGGAACTTAATCATTTGGATTGTGCTTCTGCATCTGCAGTGAAGTCTTATACTCCAATTTTTGGGGTGGTGAACTTGACATTAGCTTTATGACAGCAAATGTGCTTTTTTTTATGCTGACTCCTATGTCAGTGGCTTGACTACTTGTTAGACTTCTTGCAAAGATTTTTTTTATAATGGATGCTATTGTTTCTATCATTCTCAAATAACTTGTGGTAGGGTTCTTTTTTTTTTTCCCCCTCTGTGGTGTCTCATTAGTGATTAACTTCAGATGCACTTGTGCTGAGGGAAATGGATGGGCATACTGGCTTTTCTTCAGAGAAATGACTCCAAGACAAAGATGGATTTTGATAGGCTGGGTTGATACTGATTAAAAATGTAGGAATTTAACTTTATGAGAGAATCAACGTTGGAGACAACTTTCTAAAATTTGGGATGGTATCTTTTTATAGTTGATGACTGATTCTTGGCGGTGATTCCTAGAGGGTTTTAAAGAAGCAAAACAAACAAAAAAAACCTCTTATTACCTTCCTATGCTATTTATAGCTCCATCAGAAGTTATTTATTTACTGTGAATGCTTGAAGTAGAGCATAGTGGTTCTGTAAGTCATCTTTATATGCAGCTTCAAATGGTAATGATGGTGTTTGTGCAATGAAGAAAGGTATATTCCTTATTGCCTGGTCCTTTAGGTCTGTCCAGCATGGTCTGGGCCCACTGTCTTAAATGGGAGCTGTGTGCTTAGCATCTTGCAGATGTTTTTAACGTCACCAAATCTGTCACGTGGGCGGGCAATATACAATGCAGGTCCTTTATGTTAAAGATGAGTTCTTACCAATTAGAATTTTTGCCAAGGAAGGCTTGGCATGTGTGTAGACGAAGATGGCTGTGAGCCATTTGTCGTGCTTGCTGCTGGAAGATGTCAGCAAGGGATCTGTGGCTCTGCTTGTCTTTTTTTCCCTCCGTGTCTTGAAGGCTGCAGCTGCTCCAGCTAATGCCCTCTAGGACAGCCTTGCACGCTTGCCTGTGTGATAGGTCAGATAGCAACATCGTGGTTGTATGCTCCAGCAGCAAGAGAGGTGGCAAAGTGATGTATTTTTTAAATGAAAAACTTGAAGACGACGTTCTCTGTAAAATAAAGAATATATTTATTATTTATGAAGTGGCTGTTATAGTACCTGTGTCTCCATTGCAGATCATTAGCATTTTGAAAGAAAGCTGTGAAAATCATTAGCCATTAACTGCTTGATGTTATTTAGCATTTAGCACCAGGCCAGCTCAGCAGAGAGAGCCTTTGTATTTTCACAATTTCTGAATTAACTGGAGATCTGTTACCTTGTTAGGAGTTCCAGGTAAGCTTCTTTCACTGTCTTGTTTTAGTTGGCAGTGATTTCTCTCTGGTATCAAGAACAGGATACTACTGTACATTGCTGTAGCATCTGTTGTACTAGAGTGCTTCCCTTCAGTCAAAATTGGAAATCAAATGCTTCCTCTTGTTCTTTGTTTAAGAATTTGCTTGTTCTCTATCAGATTAAATAGCTTAACATCTCTGTGCTTTGGCGTCACTTCTGTAAATAACAAGGAGGGAGAATCTCCCTATTTTTACATAAAAATTGTCTTCTGAAATGCTTAACTGGTAATCAAGTAGCACTGCATCAGAAGATAGTAATAAAGCTGATGTTGCACTGAGGGTGTCTTTTGCTTTGGTAGGAGCAGTGTGTGTGTGTGTATGCTTGTGTCTATAATACTTCTCAGAGGAACATGAAGCTATGATTTTTATCCTCGTGCCTTACAGGAGATTCATCTTCTAACGAGATGTAAAGCACTTAGCAGGGAAAGGTGCCCTGGGCTTGGGAGTTAAACTTCTTTGCTTGTCTTTGCTGAAGGCAGCATAGTTGCTCTAACAAGACCCTAGGCTCTTCTATTGTGGCCATAGTTTGCTTCCCTTCTGTGAGAAGAGATGCACAGCTTCTCTCCACACCCGATTGCATGCAACTTGAGTGCCAGAAAAAGAATAGCCCCAAAAGGTTGTGGTGGTCTCCTGTCTACATTAACTGGTGAACTCCTGCTGCTTGTTTTCACTAAAGAACGTAGCCAGTGGTAACTTGAAAAGAACAATTGCATTCACTGTTTCCTCTCCTACCTGCCAATGAGGAGTGGTCCTGGGCTGTGCTACAGCCTGTACCTCCTTGCCAAGCTGGTACACTTACATGCATCTACTTGATCTGTGCGCTTTGTTGTTACTTGAAGCTGTTTCCTTAAGGTACGGTAGAACTGAGAACTGTGGTTTTAGGTGTAGTTTGCCTCCCTTCTGTGAGACTGTAAAATACATCTTAGGATGAACCACACAGGAAGAGGCTGTTCAGAGCACGTGGAAACATCTTTCAGTCTTTCAGAGATGTGTCCTGGCTGTTGCAGATGCAGTTTTTTTTTCCCCCCCTCTAAACATAAACTCTCTCCAGAAGATGCATTGAATTCCTTCCTTCCTCCTGTGTTCTAGAGAATGTCTCTGATACATGAACAAGCCTCATTAGTGTGTCAGAGATGGTAAAATTCGAGTTTTGTGCACTGGCTGCATTAACTGTGAACCAGCCTACCCAGGCCAGACATCTGTCTCGCTGGTGTACAGTTGCTCATAAATTCTGTCTGAAAGGAAACTGCAGTTTCTGTCATCTGCAAAGACTCATCTGCTTTGTGCATGAGCTGATGTGTGAGGTGCCCTGCACCTTTCATGTTGTTCACATGCAGGAGGGAATCAAAAGACTTCAGATCTTGCTTTCACTTCTAAGGAGTGTCAGATCATAGCTTGATTCCTGTCACTGCTCTTTTTATGTCTGCTCACACTCTATTGCTCTTGAAATTCTGCTTTTCTAAATGTGAAATTTTAACTGGTATTTTGAAGCTTTTCTTCTATTGTTTGCCCTCTATGATTCTACTAGTGACAAATATGTATTAACTTAAGCAACAACAGCTTGTATCTGCTAATTAGAGGGGAAAAAAGCTTGTGAAAAAGACAACTGTCTAGGCCAGAAAACCCTTTGAAAGTAAAATGTTTGATGCATCTATTCCAGTTGAAGCTTGTTTGCACCTCTGAAATAATACCAGTCCTTGATGTGATCAGAGTGTGATGCAACAGCTTTTCTTCCTTTGCTGTGCTAGTTTCTTCCATCCCAATCCTAAAAGTCCACTCCTGTGAATGCCCAGTTAATGCAAAGAAAGAGCACAAGCACTGTGGGGGCTTTTTTCAAGCACTTGGTTAATAATAAGATGGGGAATTACTTTTCATGTCATATCAGTGAGGGGTCAGCTGGAATTCTTTCCCAGCACTTCACTGTGAAGGCACGTGGATGTCACATATCTTTAAAAAAAATAACACATCCTAATCTTATAAAATCACTTTGAGCTGATTACTCCAGGATGTACACAAGGTCAGTGTACAGGAGTACGCTTCCATCATAGGTTCTCTTAATAAGAACAAACAAAACCTTTATATAGAAACATTTATTTTTTTTCCACAAGTAATGTCTGAAAGGAATCCAACAATGCAAAAAGTGTACATATGTTAAACGGTTGCTAAAAAAGCAAAGTAAAGCTTATTCTGAAAGAATATTGTACAACAATTGTTCTGAGACTGCTTATTCTCTACCACTAAGAGTGATGCTTTGTTCTCCAGTTCTTGACTCCTTGCTCCTTCAGATGCTTTCACTGGGGCCATTTCTGAACAGAAGTGGCAAGTTTTCAAGAATGTTCATTTTCCGTGTTTAAAAGAGAACCTGCAAAAGAAAAATACAAATGGAGAAGAAGGATCGTGCTGTGTGATTGCCATCTCGGTGTGTTCTGCTATTTTGGGGATCTTTAAGGACGTGACCTGAGCTTGTGGATGCTGCATGCAGCTGCTTGCACGCAGTGTAAACAAACCCCCAGGGACAGCAATCATGAGTCTTAATGTGCTGACAGGTCCCAGGTTGCATAGTTTTGTTCTGAAATGCTGACTCTGTAGAAAAAAGTGTCACCCCGCTTCCCTAGGTGGAGCTTGCCTCCCTGTCGATTGCTTTTTGAACAGAAAAGGATTTCTCTATCACGTTCGAATCTTATAGAGAGGAGGAGGAAAAAAATATCCAGCCAAGTAGGCCGAAGTTCAGAATTCCCCCCTGGATTCACTGTGTGTGCAGTGTGTCCTCATCTCATGCTTTGCTAAAACAACATAAAAAAAAAAAGTAGACAAACTTACAGCCGTTTGACGATTGTCTTCTCACTGCTGTCCTTTCTGCTGCCGTGGGGTCCCTTCTCCAGTTCTTTAGTCTCATCCTTTCTCTGTGAGATGATCCCACTGATAAGAGAAGTGGATTTTGTTTGGTTTTGCTATTTTTGTCGCTAGCTTAGTATAGTATTGCTGTCCAGTGCACAGTCTGGGATGTGAGAGAAGGTGGCTTTTGGCTTATCCTGTAATTCTGTATAAAATTACCTGAACCCCAAAGCAGCATTTACACTCCGTCTTGGAACAAAGCTCTGGGTCATTAACAGCACATTTTAAACTTTCCTACCAATTTTTAACTTGGCCTGTAGTAAGCTATGTGTCACACATGAGAAATCACAGACAAGAAGCTATTCCAGTGGTTGCACAGTGAAGGTAGTTGGCCAAGATGGGGAAGCTGCTGCCTCACTGCTATGGGAGAACTGCAGCTGTGCAGACAGTTTGTAAACTGACTTCTTGGATTTAACTTTAACTTTGACTTAACTTGTTACAAACAAGGCAAAGGGCAGCGTTGTTGAGTCTAAGAGCTTGTTGCTTTGTTATCTCAGATGAAATCCCTACTTCTCAAACTTTGTGAGTCTAGATTAAAAAATAATTTATTGCTCCAAAGATCATATAATACAGCCAGAAGCATGAGGGGCAGAGGTGGGAGAGGAAAACAGCCTTGGAGGTGAAGCAGTTTGTAGCACAAAAGGAAGACCCTTCCTGATTCTCGTCTCTCCCAAGCTGCTCCCTTCCAGAAAGACTGAGATTCTGCTCTGAAGAAACTTAGTCAGCACGGAGTTGTGCAAGGAACTGTAGCTGTTGGCATTCTTAAAAAACAAAAAACCACAAACAAACAACAACACAAAACAAAAAATGCTTCTCTTCAATGATAGCAGAAGGGCTCAACAGGCTGCGTTCTACATTAATGCCATACGCATGCTGGGAGCAGAGGAACAGTAGATATGCTAGCGGAACCCCATCTGCACTCGCAGCAAGTTGGAGGAGGAAGTAAATTTCTACTACAACAAAATGGAAACCCCCCTGATGTTCCGGTAAGTGGCGTGGCTTTAGACAGGAGCAGTGTGTGCAACTGCTCTAACTGCAGGTTTTCTCTGCATGAGAACTCAGCTTGTATACAGAGATGTAGAAACCACACGTAGGTTTTCAGGGGGACAGTTATTACAAAAGGCTGCTAACTGCATGAAGTCAGAGGCAGTTCAGTCTTAAAATTTTGCATAGAAGCTTCATCGTTCCCACACTTTTCTTTGCTCATTTGTAGGTTCTTGGGAGCAGAGATGTCTTTTCTTCTAGGGTTGGACAGTACCCAGTTCAATTTAGGTGCTCAAACCTGCAATGCCATCATCTGATAAGCTCCCTAGAAAGAAGTAAATGTTGCTTGTTCTTTGCTGACCACACCATATACCTTTTGTAGCACTGCAGCTCCTCTTGCACCACGAGAAGTTGAGCTTTCAACTGGTTACGTTCCTGCAACACATCTCGCAGCTCCTGTAATGTGAACCGAGGCCGATTTGGATCTGTGAGGTCTATCACCATTTTATCTGGTCCCAAGTTGGGCTGCAAAATAAGAGATGTAAAGTAGGGGATGTGATCTTGTAACCGGTCACAGCAGGATGGGAGGTAAGTTGCACCAGGGGAGATTTGGCTGGGTATTCGGAGAATCTTCTCCCACAGGGTCGTCAGTGCTGGCACAGCTGCCCTGGGAGGTGCTGGGGTCACCATCCCTGTAGGAGCTCAGAAGCTGTGGGGATGTGATGCTGTTGGTGGGCAAGGTGTGATGTGTTGGTGATCTCCGTGGTCTTCACCAACCTTAACGATCCTATGTTACAAACACACTGCGATTGTTACAACGAGCATCCCTTCCTCACCACCCCGATCTGTTTCCCCAGCAGTCAGTTGCTATTGTTCACGCTCTGTTTGTATCCCTATCGCAGCAGCGCCCACCGGGCGGCGAAGTCTCGTTTCAAAGCGTCGAAGCGCTGCTCTCCCCACCCACCTGCTGGCCGCTCCCCGCCGCCCCGCGCCCCCGCAGCGCCTCCAGCTCGTCCCGCAGGCTGTCCCGCTCCATCCTCAGCTGCTCCTCGTTCAGGCTGCCTTCGCTCACCAGCGCCTCCAGCATCTCCAGCACCCGCACGATGCTGAACTGCAGCCGTGCGGCGGCGGCGGGCGCCTCCGTGCCGGCGCTGAGCTGCAGGAGGTCCCGGCCCACCGCGGAGGAGATGTCGTAGACATCCTCAGCCGTCAGCTGGAAGGGGCTCTTCTGCAGCGCGCTCTCGGGGCCGCCGTCCTCCTCCCCGTCCTCCTCCTCCTCCTCCTCCTCCTCCCCCTCCCCGCCGCGCCGCATGTCCGCGGCCCGTTACCAACTTCCTTCCCCAGGGCCGGACCCCGCGGGCGGAGCGAACCCCGCCGCTTTCCATCGAGGGGCCGCGGCCCGGCGCCGCCCCGCCCTGGGGCTCCCGACGGGCGGAGCCGCGTTGTGCCCGCCCCGGAACCGCCTCCGAAGCTGGGCGGAGCGGGACGTCAGCGCGTCCGGCGCTGTGCGGCTCTGCTCCGCGGCTGCCGAAAGCCGTGTAGGAGCCGGGAGGGTCGGGGGGAGCGGCTGAAGTGAACGCGGCGTCCCTCGGCTCGGTGTCAGCTGGCGGCGCGAGGGGCCGCGCCGTGAGGAGAGGTGAGAGGTGGGGAGGGAGCCGCGAGGGCGGGAACGGAGCGGTTCCGATGGCGGCTCCGCTGTCCGTGTGAGGCCCGAGATCCCGAAGGGCTGCGGAGCCGCGCGGGGAGCGGCTGCTGAGGCGGGGCCGGCGGGGCCGCGCCCGGTTCTCGCTCCGGAGGGTTTCTGTGAGGATCGCTGCGCTCCGGGAAGCGCTTCCCCCCGCCTGTTTACCTTTCTAAAACGTCAGCAGCGAGCTGTGTCTAATTTGATTTCTTTTCTCGCCAGCGATGAACGATTGGGCGCCCATAGCGAAGGAGTACGACCCCCTGAAAGCGGGGAGCATCGACGGCACGGATGAGGAGCCCCACGACCGTGCCGTGTGGAGGGCCATGCTGGCGCGTTACGTCCCCAACAAGGGCGTCACCGGAGATCCTCACCTCACCCTGTTCGTAGCGAGGCTCAATCTGCAGACGACGGAGGAGAAATTAAAGGAGGTCTTTTCCCGATACGGAGACATCAGAAAGATCCGTCTGGTTCGAGATCTGGTCACGGGATTTTCCAAGGGCTATGCGTTTATCGAGTACAAGGAGGAACGCGCTCTGCTGAAGGCCCATAGAGATGCCAACAGGCTGGTTGTCGATCAGCATGAGGTCTTTGTAGACTTCGAACTGGAAAGAACTCTCAAAGGATGGATTCCTCGGAGGCTTGGAGGAGGTTTTGGAGGCAAAAAAGAATCCGGGCAGCTGCGGTTCGGAGGACGGGACAGACCTTTCCGGAAACCCATTAATTTGCCAAATGTGAAAAATGATTTCTATGGAGAAGGCTCGGCAGAGAAAAGAAACTGGTCTCGAGAGGGAGCAAGGGACTGGAGAACAAGAGACCGAGAGCATGAAAGGAGCAGAGAGAAGAGAGGGCCAGAAAGAGAGCGGTCGTGGGGTTGGGCTGACAGCGAGAGAGAAAGAGACTCAAAAGAGGAGAGGAGCAGAGGGAGAGAGAGGAAGGACAGAGACAGAAAGGACAGAGAGAGAGACCGGAGCAGGGAAAGAGATGCCAAGAAGCAAAGAGATGATGATAAGTATCGATAGCTGGCAGCACCTTGTCTTAAGGGAACGATGGGGAGCTTGAGTATGGTGACTACTCTTTTCCGTAGTGTGAGACACGCAGTACTGCCCTTAATGCCTGGGGGCATGCCTCTGCTGTCATGGTGAATGAACTGCTATGGAGATGATGCAGGAAAACGCTGCGCCTTCTGGAGGATGTGGACACGACTCTGTTGTAGGTGTCACCTACCTTCAGCATGGGGCTGAGAGCTGCGTTACTCAAACGAGCAGTTTCATGTTATTGTCTTGTGCCTTTGACTTTTATCTGCTAGAAGCTCTCTATAGTGTGTTCCTAGTGCAGTTGTTCTTCAGAGAAATTAAACGTTTCTATTAATATTTTAAAGTGGTGAATAAGAAATGCACGTTACCATCCCATCAAAATTGAGTGCTCACCTCATTTGCTATTCATTTTGCTGCTGGGATCACTGTTCATTAGAGAGCTCCATATTTCATTCTTAGTGTGCCAGATGCCCCCTCTCATTTTGTGAGATAGATGCCCTTTATGAAGTCACTTTATGAAGAAATAGGAATGAAACAATAGCAACAAACTGAACTTCTGAAACATGTGACCCAAAACAGAAGCTGAAAGGAAGTTACTTTATTTTCTTGAGGACACTGGGACAGGTGAGATCTGTAGTAATATTATGTCCTTAAGTAGTTCTGCGAGGTGTGAGAGAAGCATGTAGTAAGAAATCAATTTTTTATGTATTGGGAATTGTTATTACCTCTTATTAGAGGAATGCAGACTACAGACTAGTAAGGAGGAAAAAAACCACATTCCTGATCAATAGATAAGCAATCATTGAAGGACAATGTCATGGTTAAATGTGGTCGCAGCTGCATCCACTGTCCTTTCCTCCTCACTGCAGGTAAAATCCTGTCTGCATTTTAACTTGTACTTCTGTCAGCCTTTGAATAGCTGCACCCTCAACTTGGCCCAGCTCGAGGCTGTATATCCATGAGCAGTGACATAACCCTTTTTCAGGGGAAAGAAGCCAGATCTGCGCAGTGCGCCCCCAAAGCAGGTGGTGTTAGCATTCCACACAAAGGAAAAAAAAAAAAAGATGCAAGTCTTGAAGAAATGCTCATTTCTCAGAAATATTTATTAAACTGTTAAAATGATTTACTGCCCAACCGAAACAGAACAAAAAAACACACAAAAAAAACCCAAAACAACTTCAGTGATCCTGCGCTTTGGAGACAGGATTGTTACGCCCTTTACCTGCCAACATCCTGCCTTCCTTTTTACAAGCAGATTTTAGCTAAATATTGAGAATCTACATGATAGGTCTTCAACCCTTTACGAACTCATCCCTGTTTGCCATCCTTTCTGATGGCAGCTTAATGTGTATTAACTTGGTGTTTCTAACATGAGGACGAGGAGCGGAGTGGTTAATGCTAGCAGGAGTAACTAATTAGATTTTTGAGGTAATGGGCTCAGATAAATAGGGGAAGGTTGTACTGCTTAGTGTCATTGTTTGAAATTGGCTGCGGATTTGACCCAACAATAGTGCGCAGGGCTCTAGTGTGTGGGACCAGCTTTACATGCACTAGGCCAGGACAGCTGGTTTTTAATATATGAGCTTAGATGCTGGGGGAAAACAGCTCAGCCTGTCTTTCTGTTGTCTCAGTTCGTTGCACTTAGCTTAATTTGAAAAGTGATGTGCTTATTCAGGCTGTGAATCTGCTGCATCTTTCATTGTTTCTGTTCACTGAATCTCTAAATCTCTCAATGTGTCAAATGACTGTAAACTATGCTAGAGAGAGATGGGAATCATTCACAATTTATTTGAACTGCCTACAACTATAGTGTGCTTTTTTATATTCCCCGCTCAATCTGAAAGTGAAATCAGGATCTTCACAACTAAAGTATTACAGCAAGTCTTCCCTCTGTTTGAGAATGGCCTTTCATGCAAGGGAGGGAAGTGATGTTTTAATGAAAAGTTTTCTGTAAGCATAAAAACTTAAGAAGTGTTACCAAAACGTAACCAGGCAAAATTCTCTCTGCCTAATACTAGCATCAAATGCTACTGTTGCTACATCAAATGGAAATGCCTTTAACATAAGGCCACGTTTCTCCCTCCTGCCCCAGGCCATGTCAGTGACAACTGGCAGGCACAGTAAATGCTCACCCTACGATGTGCTGAAGGTCTGTGTTCAACATGAGCAGTTACACACAGGAGCAGAGCAGCATTCAGCCCACTGTTGTGAAAACTGATTTTCTCACACAGCTTCACATCAGATGAGCTAAGAGCCTGGATTTGCTGCCTGTATGCACTAACAAACCCGTTGCTGGATCATCCTGGACTGAGTACAACTGGCCTGCACTAAACCTTCTGGTTTGCGGTTATCTAAGTATTCTTCAGGACATCCTCAGCCACCTGCATCCAGCTCTGCCTGCACAAGTTGCCCACAGGTGCAAAGCTGGGTTGTGCACTGCCACAGGCCGTGCACACGTAGTAATTATGCTGCGTGGGGCTTTAGTGTTCTGGTTTAGGCAAGCATGACCTTGGTCAGCCCCAAGGGTCTTGCATGATTAATTGCAAAGCAGATGTAGACCCCACCTCCTGCCAGTTCAGATGCATTCACGTGCTGGGCTTTTGATGGTGAGTTAGGAGTTAAGCTCCTCCGCTTGCTGGCTGCCCACACATCAGTCAATGCCAGCGGAGCAACCTGCACATACAGAACACATCTCTGCCAGCCTAAGTAATGTTTAGGGTAGTCAGAAAAAAGAAAACATTTTGAGCTGGGGTCATCTCAGAGTCAGTTAAGATAGCTCATGTCAGCTGAGGATGTCTTTTACTCTGAAGTTAGGCAGTCTTACCTAGACAGAAAAGTGGAGTGTGACTTAAATCAAAACCTGCCTATGGGAAGGGGACCTAACTCCTTTATGGCAGCTGTCTGCTACTCTAGGGGAAAGTCTCTGGTAAGAAAGAAAAAACTCAAGTGTTAGAATTCTTCCTTGTAAGCAATTCTTTCTCCATTACTACTGCAGAACTCATGGCAAAAAGCAAGGCACGCTCACCTCACACGTGGGTTTCTTCATGCTTTAGGCACTGTAAGCATCAAGGGAAATGTACGCTCCTTATCCCTCTTGAGGCTACTCCAGTTTGTCACTTTCTATCAGATGGATTTCCAAGGGGTTACTCTGCAAAATTCAGGAGTGAACTTGACAGGACACAGCAGTGCTACAATCTGCAGGGAGAGCGGCCAGCTGTGGTATCCCTCTTGAAAAAATTCTTACCAAGTTACAAAAAAGCAAACAACCAAAAGTTTTAACAAATAAGGTGACAGAGTCTTTGCCAATAGATATTGTACACCGCAAACAAACTTCTAATAATGGCACAGGTCTTTTTTTTTTGGTTTAGATAATCTTGTGTTACTGTAGTTAATGCACAAACAAGACCATAGACTTGTTATTCAGCACAAAACAAGTCATCTAGAAGCTTCAATGTCCCCGGGTATCAACTGCTCCTACAAAGCTTGGATTCCTTTTTCAGCAGTCACCAAGTAAACAGTGAGTGATCCCTTCTGAGGAGTTCATCTGGAACACAACCACTGCAGTGTGCAAGGCAAATAAAGACCATGAACTGCCAGATCTGTTCACAGAAGCTTCTTGTTACTACACTGTTGAGATGTTCTGCAGGAAGCTCAGGCTTTTAGTCACAGGTGTTGCAGGGCTTCTTGTCCTTGCTCTGTGTAGGTGTCATCTTTATTTGAATTTGACCATTCACGAAAAGTATCCTGGAAATGGACGTTTTTCTGCGATGCCTGCATACGTTTCTTGTCACGAGAGAAGAAACTAAACCTTCCGAGTAGGAAGGAGGAAGGAGGGAGAGGAGGGAAAAGAAAGAAGACTGTTTACCATCTTGAAAATACCTCCACGCCCGCCACAGCACACAGCACAACAAAACACAGAGCAAAAAAATCTGTTGGCATCCACAAAAACCAAGGCGGTGAAGCCTGATGGGAGTGCATGTCAAAATGTTATTAGAGATGAAGTCATTGCAAAATCTCAAGCAGTTTTGCTATGGAAGCTTCAGATAAGCTCTAAATGCTGTTGACTCTACAAGTGCAGTTATCAGTTTAGATGTATGTTCCTCCTCCCCCAGCCCCAAAATACAGAAGCCACAAAATAGAGGTTAGTTTCTTAGCATAAGTAAAGTGGTATCTTTAGTGTTAAATCTGTATAATTTATTATAAAGCAGAAATAGAGGATGTTCTTAGTGGTGCCAGCAGAGAAATTCATAAGATAAGAAAATAAGCCTCCACAATTTTTTCCAGGTGAGCGCATTTTGTTGCATAGACTCAACTGCTGCAAATGTAAATGAATAACTGCACTCAGGTGCACGAGTGTGCAGGATGGAGGCTCTAAGCAAACGCACACGAGTGTGCACGTCATTTCCTGTCACACGGCTTGGGTGCTGTAAGATAATGACACACGTGAACCAACAGCCATTTAATACAACAACAAATTGCCAGCTTACAACACAGCTAAACGGTACAGTTGGAGAAAATCCTTAGTATCATTTTTGTATAGCATGGAGTTACTTGATTAAGCAAATTCAAATCTTGTAACGAGTTCAGTAGAAGAGCTGTTAGCACTGTGCTTAGGTCTGCTGAGAAATGCAAAAGTTTCGGTTCCAGACACCAAAGGTTTGAATTGGCCTCACACCCTTTTGGTTTTAATGCTGCACACTCTGTGGTAAATACTGTTCTGCTTGCACAGCACCAAGAGAACTGCTGAATGCTTCTATGTAAATATAAACTCAGCTTTGACAGAAGGTGGGATATTCGTCAGGGCATAAACCTGACCCTCTATCCAAACTTCTCTACCCACACACCCTTCAGTCTCCTCTCAGTACCAGGATCCCAACCTTCCACGCTGCCTTGTGCAGAGCAGGGAGTTCTGCCTTCAGTGTCCCCAGGCACACAGGGGGCTGCACGTGAGTGTCAGACAATGTTTAAGGCAGCTTTCATGAAGTGAAAAAACCCAACAACATCCCATTGTATACACAGCTAAGCATATTGGTAATTACTAATATTACTAACATGGTAACTTGACCTGAAAGCTGTAAAATGCTGCACAAGGGCAATGCAAGGTAACTAGCAGGACCTGAACTTTTGCATTTCCTGGCTTCAAGTGTGCAGACTTCATAGGGAAATAAGTCTTTCTGCACTTAATTAGTCTCTTTTTTTTTTTTTTTTTTTTTTTACCACCCTCATCACAGCAGCCCATAAATTCACACATGGATGGTATTTCTTTTCAGGGCCAGAGTCAATTCAGCTGAGAAGTGTCCAGTCACTGAGGCTTTCTGCTGGGCACAATCAGGCTTAGTACCTTAGTACCTCTATTTATGTAGTATGTTTCCAATGAAACTGTTCAGTATTTTTTTTCTCCACTTTTTATCATGAAATTAAGTAAGAGAAAACAGCGTTCGTAAAATCTTGACACCAGGCAGGATTGGCCTATTTTTAATTCCTTCTGAAACAGTGAAAACTGTTCTTACGCCTAGAATTTTTTATGGAGAATGTTTCAAAAAAGCATATTTATGGAGAAGAAAGAAATGTAAATACTGTGTTGCTGCTGTAGATATGAAGACCTCCAAAGCAGCAGTTCTGATGCAAAGAGAATTTGCTTTAACAGTTACCAGCATCTCCTCCAGCAAGAGTCAAGAATAGGGCATCAGAATTGGTTACTGAGAGTGCACACTCTATTCCCAAAATACATAATTAGAGACAAAATCTACAGCACATAGATAGAAAGACATGGAAGCAACAGTCTATTATTAACACTGGAAATTAATGTAGAGATTCAACCGTTATGTTCTGTGAATCTAACTGACTCGTAACAAGTAATTAGAATGATTTGGGTTCTTTTAAAAGCATTGGTGTGGATTATCAATAGGCTGTCTTAGTAAGCTAAGTGAAATTCAGAGGTTCGGGTTAAAACTGCATGTTGTAACGGTTTTCTGGTGAGTAATGATTGGCTGAGCATGGTAACAGTAAGGCAAAAGGTGAGAAAATGTCAGTACTCGAGGATGAGCACGGAGGACTATGGCAGGTGGTGCACTGACTGGTCATTCTGATGGGCACTTTGTGCTTCTGTGATCCCACAGGCAGCCGATGAGAATGCAACCAGCAGTCCATGTTAACAGGGCCATGCAGAAGGAAAACACGGTACCAAACATTAACAAAAAATAAATCCTACAAGGGACACAAGTCTTCTTATTGGCTGCAATGTGGGATCATCTGGAATCAATCCAGCTGCTACCATGGGCATTATGGCTGTAAAGATCCTGGTCAGGAAAGTACAGACACAGAAGAGGTAAGACTGGAGCAAGGGAAAGAAAAAGCATTCCATTAAAAAGAAAAGACACAAACATAATACACGGGGTTACTCTGAATTATCACACACGACGTATTACAGGGAGAGGTGGATCTGCATCACCCAAGACAGCTCTCCTCAGTGAAAACCTCTTATTTAGAAAATGAAGTCATTGAAACAGATTTAATTGCTTTTGAATTTCTAAAAGATACCACTTTTCTGTTGTGAAACATCTGGGTTGGATTTCTCAAGGTATTACCACCTCTAGCAATGCAGAGCAGAGTGCACGTTTTTCTTCCCAAGAAACAAACAGGCACATACATAATGAAATGAAGGATGAAGGTGTAAGTTAAATACAAAGCAGGACAGTGCTGTGACCACTGGCTACTTGCACAGAAAACAGGGTTAGACAGGACCAGCACTGCACGTAAAGACTCTACAAATGTTATGGCTGATAGTTTTAAGTTAAAAACCAACATCACATTTGAAATCTTAAAATAACCTCCTAAGCAAGCTACTTGGTTAAAGGGCCTGCATATCTGCTCCAGAAGAACCTGCTTTGCTTCACATGCAAAAAGATGCTAACTGCAGGCAGCTCAATATTTGTCTGAAACCTTGCAACTACTCTAGCAGAAGTATTTCCTAGCTGGCCAGCAGCAAGACCACTTCTTTGTAACAGTTCAGCACTTCTACCAGGCATTGTACAATTCATGCAGTTTAGAGCCTGAGAGAGCAAGATGGCTGGGAGCTCAGTGCCCAGCCAGCCCCACACAAGCCTGCCAACAAACCTTCATTCATACCTGGAACACCCTCTGTTTTTCTAAGGATTCTCCTCAGAGGTTCTCCCTTGTGCCAAATATTTTTTTGAACTGTGGACTAATGTCAGTTAAAGATTAAGTAGAAATCACGAAAGGCATTTCACGTGTGACCAAATGCAGCTCTCCCCAACACAGCCACTCTTAACTGCTAATTTTAAATTCAAAATGAAAACATACAAGTAAACATTGTTCTATCATTTGCAGTAGCTAGAACGTCTGCTTTGAAGCACTGTGACACACTCAGCTGCAGCAACCAGACAGACACATCAGCTTTTGTAGACTGCAAGAATAGCAAGGGAACTTATGGCTGCTTTGGGCATTACGTCAGTGACAAACAAGCCCGTATCCTTGAAGTAAAAACAACAGGGCATTTTCTGCTCCAAACACAGGGCACATTTCTAATCCTTGTACTCTTCCTCCTCGGTAAACCTGGTTACGTTATTTCAACGAAACTCTGACATATAATGTGGCAGACAGATGTAGAAACAAATGAGTGCAAGATCAGAACGCAGTCAGAGCTTGTGCCAAACCTCAGATACCGGGAACAAAAAAATACTGAGTACTCTAACTTCTGTTTTCTTTATGTGAGTGCTGCACAGAAACATCTTAGATGGCATGGGACACATCTCATTCCTTGAGATGGGAGAGAAAAAAAGGGGCACATCATACAAGCAAGAGTGAAACTTCTCTTGGGACTGCAGTATCAGTCTCAAAATGTTTTCGTACTCAGCTTTTTGTTTGGTCAGGAGGAAAAGCCTGAAACAGAAGGCAAAGCAACCCTACTTTCATTCATAAAAGTACTCTGAACACAGATAGCAGAGGTACAAGTTTTCCTCATGTCATTAAGTATGTAGACTTTGTGTGTCAGTGTGTTACCTACACAGTCACAGGTGAGGTGCAGCATTCTGCCTGTGACAAGGAGAAGGCCAGAAGAGTATGTGGAGGTGTTGTGATAGAACAGAGCAGATGCCACATATGGGTTCCTTGCTCTTCCCAGCAGTGAAATCTTCTCTCTTTTCAAAGGTCACTGCTGCCCCTTGTCAGCCACTCTGAGAACTGTCTGGGTTGTAGAAGTAACCCATCCACAAGCACAGTGTTGATGACAAACACAGGGAAGATGGGGCAAAGAAAATAAACCCGACAGATCCCATCCAGACAGGCTGTAAGTATGAGACAAATCTGAACACAATTACCACTGTTTGGATTAGTTAAGTAGCTCAGTGGCTTTATCTTCCCTTATTTAACGTGAGAGCTAAGTGAAGAGAGAGCAGAAAGAACAGGATTGTTGCCTTTTCTGACAGGGGCCAACACAACAAGCTTTTACTTTTTATTGTGTGAGTTTTCATTTAAATATATTTAAACACAGAATCTGAGCAACAGGAAGATAAGGGTCTGAAAATGTGCATTGATTGAATGATTAGTATGATGCTCAGCAGGTATTCACTGATAAACTAACTGAGGGGAAGAAATCATCAAGGTAACTTGGTGAAAACACTTCTATGCCTCCTGTCATGGCTCCCTGCATTGCTTATGTATGCGTGTAGAAGGTAGAGTCAAGGCTAACACCTGGACAGCACGTGCTCTGACTTACAAAACCTCCTAAAAAAGCACTAAAAGAATTTAAAGGAAAGGAGAAGAATTACAATGGAGACAGATCCTGCGAGATGAAGTATTACTGCAGGTGCAGAATGAAAACTTAAGTCCCAATTCAGTGTATTTTCCAGGAAGGGTTCTTCAGCAAACAAAGCAGCAGAGAGGGAAGCTGAAGACTTCTGAAAATAATCACAAGTGCCCTCCTGACTTTATGGTGTTTTGGATCAGCCCAGATCTCCCAGGAAACTCTCACAGAGCTGCTGCTATGACAAAACAAGGTCTGGAGTTTATGGGCGTGGGGATGGAGGAGCTTTTTATGGGCAAACAAATAAAATAATGTATGCAGTTAAAAAAGTTAAGCTTCCAGTATTGTAACAACTCCAAAGGCTTAGTTTGGAAAAAAAAAACATGGAAGGAAAGAATTTTGACAGACAAATGGTTTGGCTTACACTGACTTTACAACCAAGTTGTAACTAGTACAACTGACAGTCAACTTAGCTTTTGGACAGCACCATTAAATACTTCATCAGAAGAGGGTGTGATTCTTCATAGCCAAAAAAGCTGGCACCCTCTCTCACCAGGCAGTTCAGCAAACAAAAAGTTTTTGTGCTATGTAAGTGCTTGTCAGAATCTAAAGGCTTAGATTAACAGGGAAACAGGCACAGCAAGGTCACGGGGAAAGCTGACTCTCCACACCCAAATGCTGAAGGTCTGCAGTTGGTTTTACTTGTGAACAATGCTTTCCACATGTCTTCCAAACACGAGCTGGGGCCCAGTGGTTTGCCTGTGACATTCCACCACCTTAGGGACTGTGCATTAAGGAACTGGGACTTGAACTTAAACAAAGCTCCAACATTCCTTTCTGGAGAAAACACAGCCACTCAACATCTGTCCCATATACAATAGGGATGTGGCTACCTTCATTTTGAATTTCTTCAAAAACTGCCCTACCCAAAGGAAATGTTTTGCTGTTGTAGACTATTTCCAGGATCCTTAGAAAATATGCTACTTACAGTCGTTTGATTCCAGACTCAGGCTGAGTTGAGGGTTTTGACTGAATTATGGGTGTAGGTTGAGGGGGTCTAGTTTCTTCTTCTGTTTCCTCACTTGAAAGAATGAAAAGATAATTAATGTTGTCCTCTCAAGTCATGGAAGCTGTAAGTTCTAACAGTCAATCTAAAGCAGTACTACTTATGAAGAAAGGTAAAAGATCTGTTCCAAGCTTATTATATTAAATGGGGGAAATTTCTGTCAACTAAGAAACAGCACTTAAAACTGGGCCTTCTTTCAATACTTTCTTTCCATTGTGACAAGAAAAAGCATAAGAAGACAATGAATAAAAATTCTACAATCTCAATTTTAGTCCCAGTCTTATCCTTATTTTTTTCAGCTAACATTTATTAGATGCTTGCAATTCTTCCAAAACTGGGGGAGAATCTGGGAGTTAAGAAGGACATAGTTTTTCCCAGCGTTGAGAAAACAGTTATAAACTAAACAGTTATAAACTAAAGTAACTAAAGCCCTTATGCTTTCAGTATCTACTTTCAGCCTCTGTCTGCTGAGAGCATTCAGGAGCACATCTGCTGTCTCCTAGAGCTGCTCTACAGCTCCTCTGTGTGTAGCATGCAACGGGAGAGGAAATCTAACTTACCTTTTGTAATATAAAAGCTCTTCTTGAAGTAAAAACACTTTAGACTTCAATTCATTCCTCTCATGAAGGACGTCTCGGAGCTCCTGCAAGGTGAATCTTGGACGATTTGGGTCTTTTAAGTCCATTGCCATCTTTTCTGACTCCGAGAGGCAGTCATCATTGTTTGGCTCTGTCTGGGAAGCGTAAGACAGGCTTTGAATTCATTGTGTGAACACATTTCTGAGAAGTTGAAAGTATTTATCAGTCTATTACCCTTCTTTCTTTTTAGCACTATTAAATACACTTTCAAGAGGAGCAGCAGTTTTAAGAGGAAAAAAATGTAGGAGGAATTCATGCTGAAGACTGTCAGCAGGAACAGCTCAGTGATCGCTTTGTTCTTTCTTGTGCTCAGACGGACCGACGACACACACAGAGGGAGCACAAAAACACATGCCCTGATTGCTTCTACCAGCCTAAACACTGGGTCCAACCTGAGCCACCACACAGGAGGTAAGATTTCTTATGGAGAAATTCCCGTGCAATGCAGCCTGCCAGAAAGCCCTCGGAAAACGTATGGTCTAATTTCTGATAAACAAATCCATTTAAGGAATTAATACTTTTAACAAATAAGGTGTATCAAACACCAGCCTTTATGTAAACACTGAAAAAATAGCATAGCAAAAATCCTGACAGCTCCTTCCAGTTTTTCCCACAAAGAGAAAGTGTCTCTGGATGTGAATATATGAAGCAGAGATTTAAGTTTCTGTCACCCTAATGCCTTTGTTTAAAAAAACAGGATTGATATTAGCACCAGGATTTCCAAGTTTGAAGAAACACAGAGACAAAACAGCAGAGCAATGCTCATTTTTCCATTTGTTTTATTCCCCCCTTAATCCAAATGCATTTATTTACACAGACTGTACTAGATAAAGATAGATGCACCCTAATGACAGTTTGAGGAGCTTACCCAAAGTATTCACTTCTTATTCACACTTCTAGATTAGAATCTGAGTTGATGCCTCTTCTTTTGATTGTATATTTGTCCCACACCTTTCCCCAAATAATCTTTTTTTTTTTGCTGTATTGTGCTAAAATCAAAGACTGAGCAGCCTGTGGCCAATGCAAATGTACTTGACCAAAGCCAAGAAGCAACATCCACTCCAGAGCATGCAGCTATTCTAGCTTTCTGCTTACCACTACAATTCCTGTCTAACTATCATCCTAGCAGAGAAAGTGGACAACGACTCTAATTAGAAGTGGCACCATTGCCATGGAACAGAGAGAGGTAAAGAATGCATCCTTTCTCTCCAAAGACTGAAGACATTCACACATTCTGGCTTTAGGCCTATGCTCTGCAGCCCTGTTTACAAAGCTGGGTGTCCTGGCTGAATTAAAAGCAATGAAGTCATCCTTGTCATTATTAATACAGTGCTTGCCCAATTCAGCAGTGACAGGTTGAGTCGCTGTTGCTTTCGTGAGGTACCAGGTTACCCCATCAGCTTTTGCCTCTGCTTTCTGATGCACACTCTCTCCCATTACAAGTGAATTAAATGTTATGCTCTCAGCTGCAGTCTCTCAGGCACATACAGTGCTGCTGTGCTTCTTACATGGCTCAGTACTGGAGCTCTTATCAACACAGAGAGCCAAACAGCACTATGCCTCAGTGCTCCTCCAAATTCTTTCATATCATAAGACTCCTTATCCTACTTTGTGCTCTTCTAAAGGCAGCATTAGGAAAAGGAAACACAGCACTTTCACTTGAGAAAGACAGAAGTAGTGTCACATGCACAAAAGCCTGAAGATGGTAGGTAGTACTTCAAGAATGTGAAATAAAGCAGGGATTTCAGGCAAAGTAGGCACATTGCACTGCATGCTGGCATTCTGCCCTCAGGTACGATCTGACTGCAGAGCTCTGCTCTCCCTCTGGGACTTCTGCTACAATTCCCTTTCTACTGTGGTTCATACTGTGGTACAGAGGTACTGTGCCTCTGCTATCGTAGTGCATTGCACCTTCAGGACCCACTAGGACTTGCAGATTTGCATACATACTCAACAAGGCTTAAGCTACCTGTCAGCTGTTCATCTTTTCAAAAATCCAGACTGCTAGAAGATCAGTTTGTTTTCCTTTAGGGGAAGGGGCTGATCTGAGCAAATAAAATAAACCCAAATGTACTGACACAGCACTACCAAAACAGTCTGCTTTGAATACAAACTAACAGCTGGTACTCCAGAGATTTTGGACTCCCTTACGATGCTTTTAGTAGAATGCCATAGTAAGCAATGATTTGTTCTGCTATCTGGAGAGTTCTGCAGTCTAGTGCATGACCAAAAAATTACTCTCCCTAGAAAGTGCAATGTGACACCAGGTCTCAGGGGAGAGCTGTCCTCTAATGCAGACATCCTAGTGCTAACCTGTCCTGCCACTCTGCCTTTTGCACAACTGGTTCTGTGCATTAGAAAGGAGGGTTCTGCTCCATTGGGTTGTCATCCACTCAGGGCCTTTCCTGTGACAGCGCAGTGAGTGACGCTGACCTCTGCGTCACACCTGAATAAAACCATGCTGTCCTTGAGCCCCACCTCTGCCTCTGATTCATATCAATCTCACTTCCCCAAACAAGAGGTGCTTGGTATGGAGACTGAGGTTCTGTAAAAGATTGTTCTTAAAAAGTTATTTAAAATGCCTCTTACCTGTATCTCCTCCCCATTTTGGCTGTCCTCACCCTGCAGTTTTTCCCTCAGTTTCCCCAGCTCTGCTCGCAGGGTGCCCATCTCCTGCTCCTTGGTTTGCAGATATGCTTCCAACTCCACCTTCTGCTCAATCAGTGCCTTTCCCTGAGCCTCGACAACTGTGATGCGGTGCCGCAGGTCATGGTTAATTTTCATTAACCTGTTCTGTTGCTGCTGAAGCTGTAAGACATTGATGCAGTTTGTCAACATCCATTCAGCCATCGCCCATGGTGACCAAATCCCAAACACTACATCAAAGAACAAGTAGCGGGTTCCTATTAAATTTAATCTGGAAAACCCTCCTCACTCCCCAGGCAGTTTTTTTAATATCTAATTTCCTACCACAGTTGCAGTCTAAAAATTAGACTAAAAATTCTTTAATTGGCTTCCAGAGTAAAATCAGGTACTTTCCCCCAAGCACAGGGAATTCTCCAGCTAAAAACAAATTCATCTTTTCCAATATTTTACTTTGTAAAAGCAAAGTTCAAGGACAGGGTGGTTTCCAGGATTCTGAATAATATCTTAACCCAGAGCAGAAGAGAGGAAGATAAGACAGAGAAGTTCTTACTCTTCAATTTGTAACTACTTTGCTTCGATCCCTTGGGTGAGGATGGGAAGCAAAATACATGTGAGGTGGCTGTAACACAGACGGATGTAAGTCATCAACTGATTCCCAAGGTCACAGTGGAGTTTGTGACTTGCTTAAGACTAAATGCAACTGAATCCAAATGCAGCAGGGGCCGCATGCCCGCCTGACTGCCTGATCATTTTGGACGCTCCAGTTACGCTGCACTCTTCAGTTACCAGACTGATATCTGGCACTGCTTACAAATGTGATATTATATGTGAAAGAAGGCTATAGAAACATGGGTGAGAAAGAAGGGAAACAGGAGGAGCAAGAGCCACTTACAGCCTCGACATCTTCATTTTTAAGTCCGAGTTCCCGGTCCTTTGCTCTGATTTCATCCCTCTGTTTATCTACAACTTCCTTCAGCTTCTTCATGACTTGCCGTTCTCTCTCTGACATTCCTGGTTAAAAAAAGAACACAGAAAACAAACTAAGGACAAGTAGGAGCTGCTGAGACCAAGAACGCTAACAGGGCTATGATACTTCTAATTCCTCACTGTGATAATGGCTCACACCCACTATCAACACTGATACGCACTGCTATTTGCTCTTCTCAAAGATCTGTGATCTCTCAAAACCAAGGTCTGGAGTGCAGGCAGCCTATGCCCTGCTTTGACACATCTCTGATCTTGCACAGATCCCCAAACCTCTGATTTATTCTCCTACTCACAGCGACACCAGACAAGATAGTAGAAACTTGCTAACAGCTGGATGGAGCTGTGCTGAAGCCAAAAAACCAGCGCCAGACAAGGACCCTCACACCAGCCAGTGCAATTGAGCACTGGTTCCTTCCCACAGCTTGCTCTCATTTACTTGCAGTTCTTGAACCACTGCATCTACAAAAAGGTTCCTGAATTCACTCTTCTGCAGGCAGTCTCAGGGCTGAGTCTAAAAAATCAGCTGTATTTACAAACAAACACAAAACTCCTAAACTGCCATGAGGTACAGAGGGGCTGCAACAAGACTTCAGACCAGCAGTTTTATCCAAGTAAGAGCCAGGAACAGTGAGTGCAGCTATATCCATTAGTATTTGTGTAATGCTTTGAGATCTTTAGATAGCAGGTGCTATTTAAAGGATAAAGAGCCATTTTGGTGCTAACTGCTTTTCCTCCCACTATGCTCACTTTTCTCTCTAACATCTGGTGAGCATCAAAGACTTAATTGTGTGCACTGCTTACTACATTATCCTTTTTATTTCAGGAGGAGGGGAAAGGACAGGTGGGAAGTGTTTGTGAAACATCACACTGCCTTCCATTTTCTCCAGCACTGGGGAAGCAGGGAGGGAAATCACTAAGTGCCCTGAATGTAATTATCTCTAAATGACTCAAAGTCTAATATCTGCAAGATCTTAAATGGCACACCCAGCTGGCTTCCCTAGACACATCCTATGAATTCACAGCTTCCTGTTAATTGCTGTGATCACAGCATTGTTCCAGGGAGTAAAGAAAGAAAAACATTAAGGAAAAAAAAGAGAAAAGGCAAAAAAGAACATCCTTCATGTTCATACTTAGGAAACTGTTTACTGATGTATTTATACAACAGCCATTATAGCAGACCAAAACACTGATCAGAGGTCGTGGCCCTACTACTTCCTAAAGACTCACAATAAAAATTTGCCTTCACTTAGGAAAGGGAATGGTAGGCTCCTCTGCAGCCAAGCACAGGAGGTGTACATGACTCTTGGCATCCTGCTGCTTGTCTGTATTATCATGGCCAGTCTGAGAGAGCACCTCCTCTCCCAGCAGAGAAACAGCAGCCTGCTTGTCCAGTTTGACACATGGGTCAAGTTCGCTTGTGGCATTTTGCTAGGAGAGTGTGATCAGTCAGCATCTCCACATAAGTGCTCTGTTTGAGTTCAGGGAGGAGTAGCATTAATGGATGCTGCAAATTTATCTCTAACCCCTGCTGTTTATTTTGTATTCTGCCACATGTGCCCTTTTCTATGAATGCTGCTCTGCTCTAATTTTCAGAGCACGTGCACGTTCTGTTCAGAGACCTTAGGTGCAACGGTGCTGATCTCCCTCATAAACATCTTCATTAAGCTGAAGTGAGGCTCTGTGCACTACAATGTGACTATTAATTGGCAAGGATTGAATCTCAAAGCCTTAGCACACCTAAATCACTGGCTTCTGCTGCCTGAGCTAAGAACAATTCCTTTTACCAACTGCGTGGTGAGTAAGCAGACAATTGCTAATCCTGGGAGAGTTAGCAGCTAAGGGGAGACATGATCACAGCACCAAATCATGCTGAGATATGAAGACTGGAGCCTGGTCAAAGTTAATCTAGCTAACAAAGCATTTCACTTGAAAACCAGCCTCTGTAGAGCCTATATGCATCAGATTAAATGACAGAGAGGAGAAAAAAAGCAACATGACTGCTTTCTGACACTGTCCAAACAAGTAATTTGAGACAAACCTGCTCATTAATGACATAATTTCCTAAATGGAAAGCAATTGAGTTTGATATAACAGGTCCCAATAACAAGCTCAGTTTGCTGTAAATTAATGTGACTTCACTTAAGTTGACCATTTCAGCCAATAAATATCAGTGACCCCAGAATGTCATCTCTGGAATGGATTTGTTTGTTATTATACTTGCGTAGACACAGTAAAAATAACATGAAAAGCATGTGTGGCATTTGCTTGGCTAGCTGAATGTAAAGAGTATGGCTATATTTAAATACAAGCACATGAGCTCCAGTGAGCTAGATACCCAGTGGAAAAAAAGGTGAGAAGACAAAGGGGAAGAAAGATGGTTCTTTATAACAACGTCAGCCTTCGCGGCCTGTGACTCATAACTGCCTTTCTGACACGTTACATGGAGTTTGTGGGCTGACATGGAGCTACTTTTAGGAGATAAACTGACTAAGCTGAAAGAGCTGCATTTGTTTTAGAAAGATAATAATTTTTATTGAAAAAGTAAAATAAAATTAAATTAAATTAATTAATTTCCTGGTTTTATAATTTAAATTTAATTCTTTGTAGTCAGCTCCTGAGTGGGAAGCAGGGGTAACTTAGCAGTGTCAGACAGTTTCACCCATCAACAGTGAGCTGCAATTTAAGCCCAACCCTCCAGTGTCTGAAAAGGATATCCAGCTGTTCCTCGTGCTTTATTGGACCACATGGCTCAGCCAGGTTTTGCTGCTGTCACCATTCTCAGCTGCCCACCTCAAGGCTGCTTCATCCTCAAAGCTAAACAGTCATTTTTTTCAACTCCTCAGCTCAAACTCCTAGCAAAGTATCATGAAATGGACTTCATAGCCAGCAGGCTCAAATCACATGCTATGAATTGGGAAAGCAAACAGACATCTGCTCCTTTGCCCTCACTCTTACAAAGAGCTGCTTGCTGAGCTGGGTAAGAGCTGAGGATGGCAATTGTTTCAGCTACTGCAGTGGAATCTACCTGCAGTTGCCAGTCAGAACCATTTGTCTCAAAATTCATTCTGCCTCAAGAAAGAAGTTGCTCATGAATTAATCAGTTGTTTCAGCTCCTTAGGATTCACCCACTCCCTGGTTCATACATCTCTTCACCTACTCTAAACTGTCTGGAAGAATCTTGAACGGGTGAAGGAATCCTAAAGGGAAATAAACCAAATAAAATCTCTCAATTTAGTCTTATAGAATATCTCTGTATGATGAATTGATGTAATTGAGACAAATCTTGATTTTCTGCTTTACAAACAAACATCCTGAATAGACTGCCAGCTGCACTTCTTTTTGTGCACAATGGTGTGAAATAAACATTGCTGAATGGATCATTGTTTGTGTTAGCAAACATAAGGAGGGATGAAGAATTCTGTTTGCAAAACACTACCTAAAGATAAAAAAGCAACAGACCAAAAAATGATGCTAGACTTTACTTTCAGACATACTTCCAGCCAAACAAAGCTGCTCAGGCTTCTCTCTCCCTCCTGCTCCTGCCTCCTAAGTCTCCAGTGTAATCCCTTGTTCAGAAATTTTCTATTTAGGATAAAAGGAAAAAAAAAAAAAAAAGCTACAAGCCTGCTGTGTTATGGGAAAAAAAAAAAGCCAGAAAGCCAGAATGTTTAGTCAAAATATTTTGATAAAGTATTGCTTTTATAACAAAAGCAGGTGCTGAATTTGAAATATCAAACTTACCTTCATGCTTCTGAAATTCCTCTTCTGTGAAATTAATGTCTTTGTGAGACAAATTTGTCATCAACTGTTTGTTCTCCTCCTGCAGCTGTGCAATTTGGGTAAGAAGGTCCTGTGCTTCACCTCTCCAGACATCTTCCACCAGTTCTAATTCCTAAAGGATACACCAGGACAACACGTTGAGCATACTAAGAGTCTTTGAACGATTTACAGATCAAACCACTATAATTCTTCTATGATTCTGACAGAAAACAATCACATGAGACTACGTGAATATCTTCTATCTACTTTTCCAATGCCAGCATGAAGAACCCCAGTCTTTGTGCTGCTCCAATATGAGCTATACATGCACATATATAATACACAGAGTCACCTCTTGGTGCAAACATTTTTCACACACGATTTACCCAAAGGGAAATTCTCCTCATTTTACTGTGAGGACCTGATGAAAGGGATTGCTGTGTTGGTCAAGACAGCCAAACGTGAGCAAGAGCTGCCTTCCACATCTCAGGAAGCAGCTGCAAAGGCTGTTATAAATGCCCCAGAAAAATCACAGCGTGGGCAATGGGGGGGTCAGTGCTAGGCACACCTTTTTGGAAGGAGTAACATCTCTCAGTTAAATTTTTGTTATGAGTACAAGTGTAAAACCAGCAAGCGACACTGTGCAGCAAACCCAGAGCTGCCAATCCAAATGATAAACAAGGCAAAACTGTGCTGCTTCTTACAGAACTTGTTCTATATGAAAGGCTGCAGTGGCATCTCTGTTAGTGGCAGCGAGACTGGCCAAAACAACAGCTCCCATTTGTCAGAACGCTGTGTGTCAACAGCAGCTGTCACCAATCCCAGTAAAGGTCAAATTAGGACAAAAAGTGTAAGTGCTTAAGAAGAAACTGTTCCATTTAGAGCTTGTTCAAAACATATCTGCCATAAGGAATGCTTCTGCAGTGAGGGACATTCTCTGCTCCACTTCATGTATGTGCTGCAAACAAAAAAACCTGCACGCAAATCACTGGAGCCAGCTGAGTCACTCGCTGGCTTCTGCATTCATCCAGCACGTCCCTCTCCTACCTAACAACAAAACACTCACAACAACCCTGCCAAGCTCAGCTCCAGGCTAAAATAAGCTCTGCTGGGAGATTAAAGGACAGCTTTCTGCTTTGAAAGTATGCTTCAATAATGGGAAATCATATTCCTATTGACTTCCAGGTCCAAATACTATGTTATTCCAGCATTTATTGTGGCATTGCTGTCATTTTACAATATCTCCTTGCATGCTGTTTTGCAGAAAACACAACATGACAAATAATATGATAAACAACAGATTGTCTATCATGATTGATAGACTTCATTAAGAATATTTCATAAATCACTGCTAATTTTACTCGAAACTCTTTACCTTGAGAAATACAAATCTGCAATGAAACTTAATATTGCCAAATACCTAGACTATTTACAATGATGCTGCATATAACTCTGCAGCTAGAACAACGTGCTGACCTAGTTTGAAAAATGAAACAGCAGATTTCAGTTAGAAGCATACTGATTTAAAACAAAACAAAAAAAAACCCACCAGACTCTCTGAACTTACACAGTTCATATGTGGCTGCACTGTGAAGGCTATACTAAGGATTAACTCAGCAAACTTTCATATTTATTGCTATTGAAGAGCCCAGTGAATTGGAGCAGAAATGAGCTTCTGAGCCCTCATTAGCAGAAGTATCAGACAGAGAAGGCAGGAGGTTGATTGACCAGCGGGTGCCAGTCAGCTTAGGAAACTGCAGGCATGCTCAGCCAGGTTTGGAGGCAAAATGCATTCCCACGTGAAAGCTGAGTGCTAAAGGACCACTAAAAACATGTCTGGATTGGCTTTTGGATGCTTCTCGTGCACAAACATTTCTCAGTCTCTGGCCTTTTCTGCTTACCAGTATCTGAGACATAAGAGTCTTCTTATGGTGGGAATAAACTGGATGTGACACTACTGGTCTGCAGTGATGCAGTGTGCTGGCAATCAACGTGATTTAAAAAACATATCTGTATGCATTGCATATTTTGTTTTCCTTGTTCAATGAGTTCCCAGCAAAGTTCCATTTGGACTGTCTGAACACACCCAGAGGCATCTCATGACTACTACAGACGCTGGCAGAGCAGAGATGTGAGTTGGCAGGGATCAGAAGACATCTGGCAAGGGCAGCCTTTGGCAGCTGACACTTTCAGGAAACTTTTTAACACATACATGGACTTCAGAAGCCTCTGTGCAGGCTGTCAACTTGTGCAAGGATACTCTGTGCGTTGCTACCTGGCCCAGTTCTGTATTCATTTCACCAGACAGCACTTTTAATACCTGAGATAAAGAATGTCAGCCTGCTGGCTGACAATGCAGGGGTCTCAGAAGTAAGTGGGGACATCTGACTACATAGACAGCACTGGACCAGCATAACAGCCCACCCACTCACCTTCACATGCCATGTGCAAGAAGGGCAAAAGCATGGCTGTATGCTGTGAGTGTCTATTCTCTAGAGCAGTAGACTTCATACCCTGAAGTCTTACCAGGGCTTTAGGCAGTACAGATCCTCTACCAGTCCGTTCAGAGACCCTATTCCTACAATTCCTTCTGCAAAATAATGCAAGAATTACCTTGGATTTTTCATGAGCTAAGCAAAAGTTCCCCAGAGGACTATTTGAAAAGATATAAACTGAGCCCAACTCTTGAAACTTGAGGTCTCTCCTCCAGAAATCCTATTTCCTCCCTATTCCTCCCCGTATGAGCAGGAATGGAATGAGGCAGCAGTGACCGAGCACGGTCAGTTGCTGGAAGAACCAATTCTTTTGCTCTGTTATCTGAACGATGTGAAGATCGGATCTGCCACCTCCACCGCAGTGAGCCGAGCAGCTCGTGATGTCCCGGGACAGAAACAGGATAGGAGGAACGTCCTCAGTGGGAGCGGGCTACGGAGCGCAGTCTGGGTGAGCGCTCCGACACCGACCTGAGAGCGCACCGAACAGCCGCGAAAGCGCCAAGAAGCCTGGGTTCAACATCACCCCCAGCTCTACACAAGAAAGGGGGACTACCGCAGCGACCCGGCGGGAAGCAGCGCTGCCTCCTCGTCCCGGGGAGGGGAAAAGCGAGGGGACGGAAATGCGGCGAGCAGGGAAGGGGTGGAGAAAAGGAGGGAGGAAGGAAACTTCCAGGAGGGAAGGAAGAAAACAAACAACAAACAGCCGCACGGCGGCACGGCCATCCCTCGCGCCGTCCCCCCACCTTCTGGTGCTTGCGCTCCTTCTCGATGCGGTCCATCCTCTCCAGGCGGAGCCGATCGAGCTCCAGGCGCAGCTCCTCCATCTCGGGGTTGATGTGGTTGCGGCTCACCAACACCTCCAGGATCTCCAGCACCCGCACCACCTTGGGCATCAGGCGGGCGATGGCCTCGCAGCCGTGCTGGTCGATCACCCGCTCAAACTCCTGCCCCACGGCCGAGGCGATGTCGTACACGTCCATCACCGTCAGCTCCGCCGCGTTCTTCTCCAGGGCGGTGGGCAGCCCTCCGCCGCCGCCGTCCATGGCTCTCCCGACCCCGCGGCGCCCTCATAGGCGGCGGCGGCGGAGCGCCCGGCTTCCCTCGGCGAGCCGCTCTCCGGGCCGGGCCTCGCGATACGGCGCTGCGCTGCCCGGCGGGGCCGCGGCTCCGCGCGACTCGACCAACTCGCGGGGCGGGGGTTTCAACTTGACCGGGCGGCGGGAAGGGAGCGGCAGCGGCAGCGGCGGCAGGAAAGGAGGGCGCGGCCGCCCCGCTTCGCCTCCCGCCCTCGCTACGCCGCTCGGGGCCAATGGCACGCACCGGGCGGGCCGAAGGAGGCGCCGCGCATGCGTACTGCCGCCGGGGGCTTTGTGCCGCCGCGCCGCGCCGCGCCCGGGGAGGGATGCTCGGCTCCGGGTCTCGCTATAGCGGGATGCGGTTTGGTGTTTAAGATTTTCAAGATTTTTACCTTCGGGGGTGAATGTGCACTTTTGGATGTTTTTAGTGTGCTTAGAGGTGCTCTGGGTGGAGCTTTAATGTGCCCTGAAGATTGTAGGTTCTAATTCTACATCTTGCTGTGCGTGCTGCAGGATTAACTAACGCCTCGTCGGTGAGCTGAGAGCTGGGGCTGTGCAGCCTGGAGAGGAGAAGGCTCCGGAGTGAGCTGAACGGCTCTTCGGTATCTAAAAGGGCTGTAATAAAGGAGATGGAGATGGGACAAAGAGAAACGGTTTCAAACCAAGAGGGGAGGATTTAAACTGGGTATAAGGAAGAAGTTTTTATGCTGAGGGCATTGAGGCACTGCACAGGTTGCACAGAGAAGTGGTGGTGCCCCATCCCTGCAGACTGCCACGGTCAGGGGACAGGGCTGTGAGCACTGATGGAGTTGTGGGTGTCCCTGTGCACTGCGAGCAGTGGGAGCAGACTGCCTTTCAGGTCCCCTTTCAACTCAAATGATTCTATTCTAATTGTTTTCTATCCTAGTGCCAGCAGGCACTCATCTGCATTGATCTGGGTCGTAAGCGTCCAGACATCTGACCTTGATATTCAACTGCCTAACTTATAACAACAGTGCTGTCCTATGATGTCTGCTTGTTGTTCATGAAGCTTCTTGCCAAAGGAACACCACAGATACTGCCCAAAGTTCCACAGCATGGGGATGAGTCACAACACAGTCATCCATTCCTGGCCAACGCCACTTAGGAAAGCACGAACAGAGGCAGCAGAAATGAGCACAGTATTTGGAGAGTGCTCTGTGGTACCTCTGGGGAGCAGACAGTGAGAACTGTGTCAGAGGTACAGGACGTGTTCATACCACCATCAGGATACAGCAGCAAATAACTTCCCCCCATTATGTATGAATGCCACTGGCAAGACTGAAATCACTTGGAGACCAATGGAAACCCAAGGCAGCGGCTCAGGCCGTGGAGGCAGTGGGCTCAGTCCACGATGAAGGTTTGCTGTGGCTGTGGGCGTGACAGCCACATCAGCACTGCAGCTCCCACCCTGCGGGGCGAAGGTGCTTTACCCACACAAATCGAGTACTTGGATTACAGCTGTCGTACAGCTGAGGGCAAAAAGGCACAACGCCTAAGCAGCACCACGCGCACAGCCCGCCCAGCAAAGACACGGACTCTTCAGAAGTGCGCAGCCCGCGCTGCGCAGTTGCCAGGCAACGCCTCCTCCGCTGCTCATCCAATACCGCTCCGCCCTCCGCTCTTCTCCATTTTGATAGGCCCGCGCTCCCCTCCTCGTGCTGATTGGCTTCTCGCCGCAACTTGCTTCTCGCTTATTGGTTGCTCTCGAGCACAGGCTCCGCCTCCTACTTCGCGCCTCTCTCTCCTCAGGGTTCGGGCCGTCCCTTCCTCATCAGTCCTTTCACGGCCACCGTAGCGCAGGGCCGTACGTGGCAGCGGAACCGCGCCGGCCTATGAGCGGAGGCCCCGTGCCCCGGAAGGGGCGTGGCGAGAGCCGGAAGTCCCCCTCCCCTTTTCCTGCTGCCCGCCGCTCGGTGCCCCTGGGCTCCGCCATGTCGCCGGTGCGGGCGGTGCTGGCGCTGCTGGCCGCACTGGCGGCCCCGGCCGCCGCCTACTTCGTCAGCATCGATGCGCACGCGGAGGAGTGCTTCCTGGAGCGGGTGCCGTCCGGCACGAAGATGGGGCTCATCTTTGAGGTGGCTGAGGGGGGCTTCCTGGACATCGACGTAGAGGTGAGGCGGGACCGCCTGACCTTGGGCCTCGTGCTGAGTGGGGGCCCAGCCCTGGGACCGGGCCCTGCGCGCCGGGAGCGGTGCGGAAAGGCGAAGCGGTGCGTGGAGGCCCCTGCGGCGGCGGGGCCTGGGGGGGTGGGCCGCGTTCGGCCGCCCCCGGCTCTGGGGCCGTGGGATCGCTGTGAGCTCCATCTCCTTGGGGTGCCGGGGCGGCTGGTGCTCCCGCGGGAGGAGAGCCCTTCTGCTGCTGCTGGAGCCTCTCTCCGGGTTTATATGGGGCGTCCTGCTCCGTGCGGTCTTGGCATAGTGCAGCGTTTGTTGGCGGGAAGAATGAAGTGGTTTGTTGCTCGTTCTGGGAGCGTTCTTCCTCCGCTTATGAACGCTGATTTTATCGAGACTGATTGCTGGCTTTAATCAGGTTGATTGCCAGCTCAGTCTGTGGGTGAGTGCTTTTCTTCAGTAAAGCGTTGAGTCGATAGGAGAATAACAAATGAGCATTCTTTTCATCTTAGCGAGGAGCAGGTAGTTTGGTGATAGTTTCAACATGAGAGCTGTTGGTGAAATCAGATGTAATTGTTGAAAGTTACGCAGCTCTGATACAGGAAATAAAAGCAGGAGGCTGCCAGATTCCATTTGCATGTCGGTAATGGAAGCTTAGCGGCTGGGTTTGGTGTCCTGGAAGATGTAAGGTCACCATGACTCTTATGGCTTAGCACTGAGCCCTGCTTCTGTCTGAGCTGGCAGCTGCGGCATTGCACAACTGTGCATCATTGTACTGTGAGAATGTCCTTTAATTCCTTTTGTTTCCCTCCACACAACAGAGATAAGGTTTCCCCTGCAGTTGTGAATTTGGGGAACAGCCAGGCTTGTACACAGCTTATGTCTCTCTTGCTATGGAGTGCTTCTTATCTTGAGGACAGGCAGTCAATAAGCAAAGCTTTTATATGGCTTTCTTTACAGAGAGGGCGCTTTAAAGATTTCTGTGCAGGAAAACACAGAACTGCTTTTTGAGTTGTGGTGAGGAAAATAGAAATATCATCAAATCAGTCAGATTAAAGGTGCTGTGGGTAAATCTGACTGGATGACTTCAAAATATGCGCCCAACTGGTATTGATGCATTTTAAAACGCTGTATTTTGAATAAAATGAGTGATATCTTGTTTTCATTGTCCAGATTACAGGGCCTGATAATAAAGGAATTTATAAAGGCGATCGAGAGTCCAGTGGAAAATACACATTTGCTGCCCACATGGATGGAACTTACAAGTTTTGTTTTAGTAACAGAATGTCCACCATGACTCCCAAGATAGTGATGTTCACAATTGATATTGGGGAAGCTCCAAAGGGGCAAGATATGGAGACAGAAGGTGAGAAAGACTCCTAAGAAGAAGGCTCTCTTTCGGGAGCTCTTACCTACATGCATGACTTGTGAATGTGACTAGGATTCTCAGAGTTCCTGTTTCTTCAGGCGGTCTAGTTGGCTGTTCTCTTGCACAGCTAAAATGGATATGGATGTTTTTAGACCTCGTGGCACAACGTAATGCAAAATCACCAGGGCATCCCTTGGCCGTCTGCAGAAACGAGTGCTTTCATCTTTTAGTCTTTTCATCGGTTTCTTTCTCTGATTTCTAGTTTGCTCAGCAGTATGTAGATTGCCATATGCATTAGTTGAGCTCTTTGGTAAATGTGCTAATGAAACAATATTTTCTCGTGGCCATGTAAGTTACTGTTTTATCTGCAGCCTTTTGTCCTGTACTTGTGTTCATCTCTTACACTTTTCTCTAGGTGGTGGAGATACCTGGGATGGTATGTGTACTGCTTTTTGAAAGCTCATTAGCATCTTGTCTTTGCATATGTTTATTCACTAACAGCTAACGTTTGCTTTTTCTCTGTAATGTTTGTTTGTAGCATGAGAATGTCTTTAATAAACTACATCAAAGGTCTGATTCTGAGCAATGCTGAGCACTGCAAGCTTCCATCGAGAGGTTGAAATACTTAGCAGCTCTTGGGATCAGGTCCTCAAACTGGCCTTGACACTTTGTCTTCAGGTCATTATTTGTGGCTAACAGAAGGCTTGATTAGATGTTTTAGGTGGAATTGAACTAAAACCATGGGCATCCAGGAGCATTAAACTATATTTACTTACTAAAGTGAATGTTGGATAATCAAGGGCTTTTGGAAGCAACAAATTCCACCTAGGATATGAATTAGCAAACATGTTACAAGAGGAGAAAACTGGGAAGTTGCCATTTGCTGCAAATTAAGTGTTTGGGTAACAAGTTGTAAAATTTTCTTTAGAAATCACTAACTGAAGCTAGAAAGAAAGTTGTTTTTGTTTTTGTTTTTTTTAATTTTAGTGAGTAAATAACTGTGTGAATTGAGTGCTTGATTGTTACCTCTTGGTGAAATTTAACAAATTCTTAACTTGATTTTTTTTTTTTTAAATCTCAGTTAAATCTTCTTATTGAATGTGAAAAGACATCGTAAGCATCAATTCTAAGGGATATTAATAGAGCTTTAAATTTTAAGATAAACACTTTTCCCTGTGGTTTTTTTTTTTTTTTTTAAATGATTTAAAAAAATACCTGAGGCTAATTTTTTCTCCAATAAACTGTACGTATGGCAGTGACCAGCTGTGAAATGAGAGATTTATGTTAGCAAAGTGAGTGTAGTTTTGACATCTACTTAAACTCCAGTTAGGACTTGTATGAGTGTTATTCTCTGGCCATCTTTTTGTCTGTTACCCAAATGTGTATATTTTTAATAGGTTTGCTTTCAGAATGTGAATTTATAAAGAAATAATATAGGTAGCTTCAAAATCCAATAAATCCCTTCAAGAGATGTTTGCCTGGAGTGTGTCTGTGGAATGATTGCTCAAACTTCTCTTGGTGCTAGAAAACTCTGAAAATTACTTGCATAATTCATAACTTTTGTTAGTGGGCAGTTCTTTGAGCATGAAGGTATTGAAAGGATCCTGTGATTGACAAATCACTAAATCTTGGATCTCTGTTCCTTCCACGTGCTGAATTGTCTCAAGCTAATTTGCTGTTATCGTTAGTTCATTTTCTTACTCTTCTGCTTTCATGCCATACCAGACCCTGAGGCCAGTTCCTGCCATTTGCTGTTCCCCTTTGGCACTGTTTCTGCTGAACGCTGTGCTACAGCTAAGCAGGGAGGCACAAGATGTGATACGTTGCTTCACACAGTCATCTCGTTTTGCCAGCATCATGATCTTAAGCTAAATTCTCAGTTGTTCTCTTTTTGCAAACTTAACAACTAGAAAAAATAGCTGTTATGTTAAGATAATTTGCTTGGAGGATATTGGAACGTACTTGCAAAGTGGATAACAGTGTGGTAATGATCTCATGGATTGTTACGTTCTGTTTTTCTGGAGTCGTGTGCCCATCTTGGATAGAAGTGGTCTGCACTGACTAAATTGGGTGTCAGCTGTCATCCAGTTGGATGTGGTGAGAGGTGTTTTCCCACTCAGTAAATGCCAGTGACGTGCTATGAAAAGCAGCACGAGACAACAAAACTATTTTGCTGTAAGGATAGAAAGTTTTCATTGTCCAGACTGCATTTTTCAGAACTCCCTCTGTGATGGGAAGTTGATTACAACTGTTCATATGTTTAACAAAATGGTTTTTTGAGTAAATAACTTTCTGATGCTTTTGAAATTATTCTGCAGCTCATCAGAACAAGCTAGAAGAGATGATTAACGAGTTAGCAGTGGCCATGACAGCTGTAAAGCATGAACAGGAGTACATGGAAGTTCGTGAGAGAATACATAGAGCAAGTAGGTGTCTTTAGTTAAATACCTTTTTTTTTTTTTTTTTTTAAAGATTTATTTCTAAGTCTATAGAGCTATTTCATTTACTAAAAAGAATTCAGAACAAATCCTGACCCAGTCAGACCCAGTATGATCGACACTTTCAGTTTCTACATTTCCTTGTCTCTCATGTAATGAAGATTGTTATGCAAAATACAGAAAAAGCACAGCAGGACGTTGCAATGTGTGTCCAGAGGTGAGATGAACATCTGTTTGCACAGCTTGGTTCAGGCTGTGCAGGTTCTCAGTTCAGTGCCTGGAAGCCTTGTACAGCCGTGGTACAAATACCAGTGATGTCACTGTAAGGCTTATATGCAATTCTTTGGATCCTGTGACAAAATATCTCATGATGGAGATATAAGTTTGTTTTAAATTCTTTGTTCCTTTTTTTTTCTTCTTCAACAGTTAATGACAACACAAACAGCAGAGTGGTCCTTTGGTCATTCTTTGAAGCTCTTGTACTAGTTGCCATGACACTGGGACAAATCTACTATCTGAAGAGGTTTTTTGAAGTCCGAAGAGTTGTTTAAGAGTACTGTACCTGGTCCTGGATTTCAGTTCACTGTCTACCAAACATCCTGGTCACAAAAAAAAAAAAGTCACTAAGTTTCGAAACCCTCTTTACTGAACTGTAAAACTTATTTGCTTACGTTCCTTCCTAGTTAAAAATGAATTGTTTTTATATATCTTCTGTAGCAAAAGCTATGCTGAAATCTCATCACTTAATTGGCCTGTTCTTTTTTCCTTTTCACTTAAACCTGCGTAGTCTGTATGCTAAGCAAGATCCAAGCAAGCTGCAAATGCTGTAATTCAACTGTAGTAACAAGCAATGTCTGTGTCTTTTCTAACGTTCTGTTTCCATAAGTACTTGCAGTTCTGTCTAGGGAAGCGGTACAAGGCCCTGATGTGACTGTTGCATTTCTCACATCATGAACCCTGCAGGAAGTGTTACGAAATTGAAGGAATCCCTTCTTCACTTCTGCAGACTGCCAAGGAGGAGCGATTGGAGCTTTGATAATGAGTAGATCTGACAACTTCTGATCTAGTCTACGTACCTGATTAAAATCTAAAAGCAAGTGTTCAGTAACTCTCCTAATTGTACCAACTTATCCATGGAGGTTTTTAACGAAATAACCAGTATCAAAATAGATCCTCTACCAAATGTTCATCACGCGGTTTTTAGTCTCTTTCAGGTTTTAAATTGGAGCCCATTGTGTGCAGTGTCTTGGCAAACAGTAGTTAACCCTTTGGTTCGTGCAGCTCCAAAGCTGAGGCTGTTGCTGCTCCTGCAGAGTGCAGCGGTGTTCAGGACGTGTGGATTCCTGATGCCAAAGGGTTAACAGTTCTGGGGTTTATTGCAATGCTATGCAGCCCTTGTATTTAAGTTAAGTGGCAGTCTCTGCCATTTTCTGGTCACAGTTAGCATAATGCTAAGTACTGGTGTGTTTTCTTTTTCAGGCACGTGTAGATTTGTTTTTGTATAAAGTTACTTTCCTTGGTATCTGATGATTGGTTTAAAAATTAAAGATGCGTCTGGTGTGGGTGCTGAGCCAGGATTCTGTTGTGACTGATGTACATTAGTTGTAATCATTTTTGGGGTGGGGTGGGACCTTTTCCAGGGGGGAGCCTCTACAAGTTACACACAGCAGTTTTGTACAATTAATTTAAAATTTGTTACAGGTTTTCATGTTCCAGGTAAAGATTTTGCAACCTTGGGCAAACACTGGCAGCAGTTCCTTAGCAAGGTGGTGTTACACCTTATGGCAACTGTTGTGTGCCAATATTTTTGTGTAAAACACTTAAATTGAATTATAAGATGTACATTTAAAATTGCTTGTGAATCTAAATATGACCCAGGTTCAATAAATAAACAAATTCTTAAAAAAAAAAAGAAAAAGATAACCAAACACCACGCTGTGTTTATTTTTTTTCTGACGCTTTGCAGGAGGTTCTGGAGGTGCTGCTTTGCACTCTAAAGGTTTTGTTTTTTTTTTTTTTTAAATGCTTTTATCAACATCCCTGGGTATCCAGAATTCATCCGACCGTGACCCGGTGTTGTGGGCAGGTAGAAGAAGTTATGGTTCTTCTGTGCTGTTGCTGCTCGCTGTGCCGTTGGGTGTACAGTGCTTCCGTAGGGCTCACAGAAGCGGCCTGACGGTTCCCGTGCTATAAAACTCGAATTGTTGGCGCTCTGCGGGTCGGTGCTCGCGGTGGAGGCTCCCGGGGGAGGCGGCGGAACTTCCCTTCTGGCGGAACCAAAGCGCTGCAGTGCGTGTTTCCGGCCGTAACCGCTGCAGCCGGAAGTAGGGGGACGAGTTCCGGCGGTGCGCTCGGCTCGGCGAGATGGAGGCGGTGACCGAGGGCGGTTGGTCCGCGCTGCCCGTGGCGCTGAGCCCGGCCGTGCTGCGGGCGCTGCAGGAGCTCGGCTTCGACCGCATGACTCCGGTGCAGGTAAGGGGGCGGCTGTGCGGCGGGGAGCCCGAGGAAGGAAACTCCGGGCGGGGATGGCGCTGAGCCGGGCTTTTTTAGCAGAGCCGCTGCTCGGGTAACGCGGGGCAGCTCTGTGCTCCTGGGGAACCGAGCCTCTGCCACGTAACGATTAATCTGTTCGTGCGCTGCTTTTCTGTTTTCTTTCCTCAGTCTGCGACCATCCCGCTCTTCATGAGTAACAAAGACGTCGCTGCGGAAGCGGTGGGTGTCATCCGCTCGGGTCGGTTTTCTTGCTGTTTGTGGAGCTGGGGGAGCTGACTCTGTTTCCCTCTCCCAGGTAACGGGCAGTGGCAAAACCTTGGCGTTTGTGATTCCCATACTAGAAATTCTTCTCAGACGGGAAGAAAAGCTAAAGAAAATGCAGGTAAGGTGAAATTGTTCAGCTTGAGTGTGTTTTTGTGATATACCAGTAAGATTGAGGACCTTGGTAGGAGCACCACTAAGTTAAATTGAATACATGAAGTGACCCTTTGGTGTAGTGGTAACAACAAGAATAAATACTGGGGAGCTTTCTGTGCACTTACAGGTTTTTATTTGAATAATCAAACTTGTTCTGAGCTATTAGAAAAGCATCTCAGAATATCAAATAAGAGAATGTATGGCAAGCAAGAGTCTTTGAGTGCTTTTTGCATCTGTTGACTTTGAATAGATTGTAAGGTACTTGTGCCACTTTCCTTGATTAAATATTGATATCAGCTGCTACTTCTTGACCATTTTACATATTGGTATAGCAGTTCTTTCAGAAGTCTTTTAAAAGATTCTGCTGGGAATTTTTTGCCTAAAGCCAGGGTCATAAACATGCCTCACATTCCCTTACCAGTGACAGTTTTGCACCAATCTTCCCTCTGCTATTTTCCATAAGTTCCTTTTGCTTGCAGGTTGGAGCTATAATCATCACACCAACGAGAGAATTAGCAATTCAAATTGATGAGGTGCTGGCACACTTCACAAAACATTTCCCCAAGTTTAGGTGAGTGAACCTCAAGCTTTTCATGACCACCGTTCCTTTTTCTTTGGACTTCTGTCATTCATAAGGTCACAGAATTTAAAGATGTCCTAAACCTTTCTGTTCTGTTGTTTTAGTCAGATTCTTTTAATTGGTGGTAGGAATCCCATGGAAGATGTTGAAAAGTTTAAAGAACATGGGTAAGTTGGTTGTAACTGTTCCAGTGCCTTGCTGTTGTGTTTTTTTCCTTGTCATTAGAATACACAAATTATGGCTCTGGTTTTGCTGGTGCTGATGTTTAATGATACTGCATAAATATGTTGGGTACACACTAAAGAAGTTGTGGTTTAATTCACTGCAGTAAAATGCACCGTAACCAGATTGCAGTGAGATAAGAAGCGAGGATGGCGTGTGAAATCAATCCCATTTCCATGCTGTGTGGGTAGAGAGCCATGCACTGCATGGCGAGTTGAAAGCTGAATAATTCAGTTCCCTCATGTAAGTTTCTGCCAGCAGTGGACTCTGGTGTGGTTGAGTCTGTGCTGAATAATTGGAACAACTTGGTGCTGATACTCATGGGGAAACTTTGAAGCCATTTTCTTTGCCTTTGGCTTTTTGCACAGGAGTATGAAATATTTCTTCTAGCCGATAGTTGCTTTCAATAGTCATTAATTATCTTCTAAACTGTTATTACCACAAGTGGTGAGCTTGCACACAAGGGCTTTTTCCTCCCATCAGCATGACTGAAAGGCCCTGAAATATAAATACACTTGAAAGCAGCATGCTGAAATTCTTCTATTGACGAATGCATTCATTTTGAGTGCAGGTTTGTGCTGTGGTCGTTAACAGCTCCACCAAAGGCATTACGTTGTGTGGTTACAAAACTGCTGTGTGTTGCAAACAGGGGGAACATCATTGTAGCTACACCAGGTCGACTGGAGGATCTGTTCAGAAGAAAAGCAGATGGGCTGGATCTAGCAAGCTGTGTGAAGTCTCTCGACGTGTTGGTATTGGATGAAGCTGACAGGCTTCTCGATATGGGCTTTGAATCAAGGTATTTAATATTTAAATAAGAAGCTTTCATTATGCATCTGAAGTTTTAAATGAATTCATCATTAAATGAACACTGTATTGTTCTTTGGCCTCTCTTTGCTCTGTAGCCTGTATAAAGCAATTGCTGTAAAGGGAAAGGAATCAGGGAAGAATGCTTGCTTGATGAACGCAAAGTTTAAGATTCTTTTTTCTGATGCATATTAGCATGTCATCATTTAAATATCAGCATTGGCTTAAAATGCTGTAACAATTAAGCACAGATGTCTTACTTGCAGTGCTCTGACAAATTCTCGAACAGAAGATGCTTGACATTTAGTGATTAAAAACTGTTTTGTCTACAAGCTCATACTTTCAGTGATTAAACTCATTTCTGAGGGAAATCTTGGCGCATTTATGTCTTGCATGTTTTTACTTGCAGTTTAAATGCCATTCTGGCCTTTTTACCCAAGCAGAGGCGGACGGGTCTGTTCTCAGCCACTCAGACTCAGGAAGTGGAGAACCTGGTGAGAGCAGGGCTCCGGAATCCTGTCCGCATCTCGGTGAAAGAGAAGGGAGTGGCAGCAACCAACACACAGAAAACTCCAACGCGCCTGGAGAACTATTACATGGTGGGAACCCTGTGCTTTGTGCTAGTGGGCATTCTTTCTCTCTTTGCCCCGATTCCATCAGCAAGTTTTTAAGTCATGGCCACTTACAGTCAGTTTAACAGATGAACCAGAAGATTCTAAGATGTGAAGCTCTTGTAGGTTATCTGAAGATTGGCAACCACGTGGAGGAGAAATGCCCTTAATTCTTAATGCTGTAGTTGTCTGCTGTATGAGTTCAGCTTTGTTTTGTTTGGCTGGCCAGGACCCAAACTGCTGCACTGCTGTGCCTCCCTGACCAAACATCAGTGTGTAAAGAAAGGAGGCAGATCAGTTTGTATCGAGTCCATTTTCTTACAAGTCCATTTTCTTACTGATTCTCTTTTGCATTGTGTAGATATGCAAAGCGGATGAAAAATTTAATCAGTTGGTGCATTTTCTTCGACAGCACAAGCAGGAAAAACATCTGGTCTTTTTCAGGTAACTCTGTGTTGGTGTTTCATTGTGAAAACAAGGAGTTTTATTGCTTAAATTCCAAAGCTGCCCTGTGTTGATAAGGACATGGCTATTTTAAATGTGGTTCATTTTAATAGCTGTCTTACGGAAAGAGGATAGAAGGAGATAGAATCCTGACATGAAGCAATGATCAGTGAATGTGAACTTCAGAAGATTATAGAAGTGAAGATTATAGATGATGTGTTAATCATAAAAGTGATGTCCATATTTTAAATAAAAATAGACAAGTGGGTGTTTTTGAAAGGGCTCAGACTGTTCTGACTCGGCTGCAGATTAAATATACAGCATAATCTTTTGCTTTTCTGTCTTCATCACAACAGCACGTGTGCCTGCGTGGAATACTATGGGAAGGCTTTGGAATCCTTAATTAAACAAGTGAAAATAATGTGCATTCATGGGAAAATGAAACACAAGCGTAACAAGATTTTTACTGAGTTTCGAAGGCTCCCTGGGTAAGAACCAAGCAGTTACTCCAGGCAGAAGCAGAAACAGTAAGAGATGCAATGGTGTCTGACAGTGTGCTTTTCTTAAACGACAGGTAGTGAAAAAGTGTTTTTTTTCTTCTTCCTAGTGGGATTTTAGTTTGCACTGACGTGATGGCCCGTGGCATAGACATCCCAGAAGTACACTGGGTTTTACAGTATGACCCACCCAGCAGTGCGAGGTACAGCTTCAGATCTTACCAGCTTGCGCTCGTGCTGCTGTACTGTTGAGGTATAAATTGAGAACACACAGCTGTGGAAAAGGATTTCCTTGTTGCCTGGAAGTCTGAGCGACCTGCCAACAAGAAGGTGGCAACTTTTATCATAACTGATGTGAGAGAAGTCGATTGGCTTTGTGAGCATAACGTATAGAAGTGAAATGGGTGGCTGCCACTTGCACTTGTGCAAAGAGGCTTTCTGTTCTAAGGGTTGTGTGAGAGTAGAGATGTCACGTGCTGAGGTGTGAATGAGTGCAGAGAGCTGAGCTGTTTAAGGGTGGTACATTGAGAGTTCACGTGAGGGGAGCTCTTCCATGTATTTTTACTTCTATTGTCGTAATTTTCCTGTAGCTAAAGTTATTAGTTTAGTTCCAGATTTACCCTTTTGCTCACTAATGCTTTAAAGTCAGACCAAGCATCTCTCCTTGAATTATCCCTGCTTTGTTTCAGTGCCTTTGTGCATCGCTGTGGTCGAACAGCACGGATTGGAAATGTTGGCAGTGCACTTGTATTTTTGCTTCCCATGGAAGAATCTTATATTAACTTTCTCTCAATCAACCAAAAGGTCAGTAGAGTTTTATTCTAACCCTCTGCAGAAAAGGGCAACGGAGCAGACACCCATCAGACATTTAATGACAGGCATTTTGAAGTCAGAATTCATTGGGCTTAAGATCATATGCACTGATAAAGTTTTAGCAGAGGTGCATAATTAAAAAAAGAGAAGAGCTGCTTATTAATCACCAAATTCAGTTGTCAGAATGTGATTGCTCCCTGTGTCATTTACTGAGTGCATAGAACGGCCTGGTGAAGGGCAGGGAAAGGTGCTCAAAAAGTACTGAAGATTAACTGGAGAGGAAATGAGTTTGAAGCTTCATAGCACATTTCAAGTCATTCAGCTCAACTTTGCCTTTCTTTTTGCATTTCTTTTTTTGTTTTCAGTGTCCCATGCAGGAAATGAAACCACAGAGAAATGTGTTAGATCTTCTTCCAAAACTGAAGTCTATGGCTCTCGCTGACAGGGCAGTGTTTGAGAAAGGGATGAAAGCCTTTGTCTCTTACATCCAGGCTTATGCCAAGCATGAATGCAATCTGATCTTCCGAATAAAAGGTAACTCCCAGCAGGAGCTGGGGATCTTTTTCTGTTCTCCAGAAGGCAATATTTGGTTTGGCAAAAAAAGCCATGATTATTATCCAGAAGCTACAACCACCCATTTCTGTTCTCAGAGGTACTTCCTGCAGTATCCAGTTGTGACAGAATTCTTATTTGCTTAAGCAGTTTCTCATCGTTTTCAGAGAAAATGTTTAATTAGCAAGTCTGACTGAAACAAACCTGAGCATAAATGTGACCTAAGGTTGTTACTGCTATTAAATACAAATTTCAGGATAATCTTTTTTCCTGTGACTCTGTAAGTTAACTTTTTATCCAGCAGAAAACTGACTTTATAATCCTTATCTTAACAGATCTGGACTTTGCTAGTCTTGCTAAAGGTTTTGCCTTGTTAAAGATGCCAAAGATGCCTGAGCTAAGAGGAAAATGTTTTCCAGACTTTACTCCAGTCACTGTTAATACAGACTCCATTCCATTTAAGGATAAAAACAGAGAAAAACAGAGGCAAAAGCAACTGGAACAACAAAGAAAGGAAAGACAGGAAAGTGGAGGAAAAAAGAAATTCATAAAAAACAAATCCTGGTCAAAGCAGAAAGCCAAAAGGGAGAAGAAGAGGAAAATAACAGCTAAAAGGAAGCGTGAAGAGGTAAAGAGTGCCCATCTTATTAAAGTGCACGTCATTGCTTTAGCATAGGTGTGAACTGCCACAAGGCAGAGCAGTGGGATTTCAGTGTGACAGGAGTGAGGTGCACTGCAGAACTACTTACTGAAAAGAAACCTTCCAGGTCCTTGACAGGCAAAGCATAAAAAAAAAAAGCTTTTTAAAGCCAAATGTTGAAGCAGTTTCTCATCACTCATGGTGAACTGCTGGCAGCATAGGCTCGTAGGCTGCATGCATTGTAAGGGATACAGCAGTCACTTCAGTGGACAGTTCTTATTTGTTGTTGCTTTTATTTTTGTATCTTACTAAGGTTATTTGATAGATTGGTTGTAGAAATTGAGTGTAATTTCCTGCTTGGATGCTGCTGGCAAAAAAACGTAAAATTCTGTTGTGTTCAGCTACATAGAAATGAAGCCTTTTGGTGTTGTGTGTAATCTGTTGTACTTCAATGGCTAACAGGGCTCTGATATGGAAGATGAGGACATGGAAGAGCTGCTGAATGACACGAGACTCTTGAAGAGATTAAAAAAGGGGAAAATAAGTGAAGAAGAATTTGAGAAGAGGCTAACAGGTAGCCAGAGTAAATTCAAAGAAGAAGCTGCTGCTAACTGAGACTGAAGGTTGACGTTTATTCCAACTGGACTTTTACATTAAGATACTCCTTGTTCCAATAAAACTGTATTTTTATAACAAAATAATGATGCAGAGAACAGAACAGATTTAATTTCTTCGTGAAGAAACCTGGTTTCCATAAGCACAGCTAAGAACAAAGCTAAAAGCACTGCCCTTGTATGATTTGGCTGGAGCTACAGCTTTCTTTTGGAGCATTTATTTCAGGGCTTTTTTTTGTTCACAGATCAGTGAGTGACAGCACAGCTCCGAATGAGGCCGCAAACACCATAAGTTACTTTATTTTTCAGTACTGCAGTACTTGGCCCATCTTTCAGATAATTCATTGAAGGTATTCAGAAGCTGTAGCAACTTGGATTTTTCGTTTCTAAACAGCGATCCACCCCCAGGTAACGCCTTAAGCTGAAGAAGGCCAGTAATGACATGAATCCTTGTAATGCTGTGTCCTTACCACGGTCCAGCCCACTTCATCACCTGCCAGGCTCTTATAGCTGTGAAGTCATCGAAGATGGTACATTGCATAGCATGTCCTCATGTTACAGATAGAGCTTAATGAGTTCATCACTGACAGCTGATGGAGTTAACACACCGAGGTCTGTAAACAGTAATGTAATGAGCGACGGTGATGTGTAGTCAATCCAGGGATGTTCCTCTGTTAGATTCTGACTTGTTTTCAGAGTGTCTGCTTTGTACTAGAAGGAAATGAGACCATTAATTACTACACAGTTGTGAGCTGAAACCTCTCTTGGGCAGGGGCAGTACTGTAATCCTGAGCAGATATTTGTAGTAAAATGGAAGTCAGCTGCTTTAAATGAGGCATACACTGCCACCTTGGTCTCGAGTGTTTTACCTTCTATCCACCATACAACTTATAGTGCTGAAGTGTCTTGATGTAGCTGTTTCTTGCCTGCAGCTACTGCTGTGCCCCAAAGGAACTGCTTTTAGTAACTCAATGAGAGTATTAGGACAAACTGTGGATGTTTGAGCTGAACGTGGAGCAGCTCTGTACTGTGTCAAGTTAACTACAGTAGAGAGAGCCAAATAAACCAAGACGTGCTTAGAAGAAAATTACTCACAGGCATGTAAGTGGATCTCAGTTTGCCAGGAAGCAACCTGTATTTCTCTTACCTTAAACTTATCTGGGACATCCTGCTGGTTGAGGGGGAAAAGTCTTACAAACTTGAAACTTTCTGCTACCACATAAAATGGCTTATTCTGAGCTTTGGCACACACAGCAATCTGATTGGTGCCAATCTGTGGAGACACAAAAAATAACATGCAGATTCAGTGCTAGTTTGACTTAATATTGCCACATTTCCAATGATAACACTTTCACTGATTGATATCCAAGAAAGTTTTAATAGAGTTTACAGACTGATGTAATGCATTCTCTTTTACCTTGTTAATAATGCCTCCGCTTTCAACTACACCTTCAGCACCAACTAAGACCAGGTCCACTTTCTCCATAATATAGCTGTTGAAGGAGGGGAAAAAATCCAAGTCTTAGTAAATAATATGACTCATGGAACAGAACAGAGATAAGGAACTCAGTCTCTCACTTTTCTAAAGTAGTTTTAGCTGCTGTTAGCTAAGTAGGGCTGTGTTGTTAGACATCCTTGGAACGAGCCTTCACTCACCTGCTTGCTCAGCAAGAATGGCACAAACCATGTCTGACATTGACAATTGTGTAAGTGCTGGGAGAAATTCATCAGTTGTAGTCAGTACATGACAAAATATGCTATAATTTAGCTTAAAAACAAGCAAACACAACATTTATAAAGTGGAACAATCAAAGTAGCTTTCTTTAGTACAGCAGCTCCTTCTCCACATATCCCCAAGTTCTATACTTGGGTTGACGGAGTCAGACCTAATAGGCAAACATCAAAGTACAGGCTTTGCAGCAGGCATATTTGGTTAATTATGCACTTAAAGGCGTAACTTGCTTAGCTTGTTTGATGACTATGACAACTATTTAGAACAATCTTCTATGGAACTTAAATGTAACAATGTTAAATAAAGTTGGGATGAACAACATTAAGATTTAATGATCAGGCTTACCCAACTGCAGCATCCAATATCACAGTCACAGGAATGTTCAGTTTCCTCAGGGCCTTTGCCATTTTTTGCCTATCAAAAAACAAATATGAAGCTTAGAAGTCTTTCTTCGAAGATGATGCTAGAAAAACAATGTCTGAAAGAATGAAACCCATGACGTCCTGTGTTCCTACAAGGCTAGCAGCTTTTAAGTTATGACAGATTTGATGCTAGCTATAGCTTATCCTCTTAACCAAGATCAAGCACAAGCTAATGAGTACTTGCCCTGCTTGGTCTGGCTGTGATTCAGTAACATAAACGCTGAATCGCTTCTTTGACTCAACAGCAGCTTCTAGCACTCTGAGGACCACTCTTGAGTAGGCATGTGTCAAAATCCTCTGTCAAAACAGACAAAATATTACTTCTTGCTGAGCTCTGAAACATTTATTGCAGTTAGGAGTGTCAGGGTTTTTACTTTGCTTGTGTCGATGTTAATTAATATCTAACATATGATGTTATGGTCTTAAACTAAAAGAGGGACAGTTTAGACTGGATATAAGAAAAAAGTTATGATAAGGGTAGGGAAGCACTGGCACCAGGTGTCCAGAGGGGTGGTGGTGCCTCCATCCCTGCAGCCAGCCATGGTCAGGGGATGGGCTGTGAGCACTGATGGAGCTGTGGGTGTCCCTGTGCACTGCGGGCAGTTGGACTATATGAGATTTAAGAATCTCTTCCAACTGAAATGATTCTATAATTCTATGATGTTGCTTGTATTCTAGAGATTGTAGGAGAGGAAACCACTCTGAGAGATGGGCTTGATATGGCAGTCCTGCTACTAAAGGGCAACAATTCAGTACATTAAATGGTAACTGCGTGTTGCGATGTCTCAGCACAGGTGGAGCAAGGACAATGCATTGCATGGGAACAAAAGGAGGGGAGGAGATCAGCCCTTACGAAATAAAGCCACGGCTTCTGTGAGTGCACAGGGATAATAACGTTGTCCCCTCCTCCACTGCTTCTATGGATGCTGGTGAGCTTCACCCCCTCCTCCTCTGCCTTCCCAGCAGCACAGGCAGCCTGGACGCGAGCAGCTGCCCTGGCCTACTTACGGCTCCATCTCTGATGAAGGGATGGCACAGCTTGGCGATTTTGTTCCTCGAGAGAGACACCTTCCTGAGGAAGATCTCCCCGCGCTCGATCATGATTTCTTTGCACTTGGAGTAGTCCTGGAAAGGACGGCGAGTGTTGAAGCAGCCGGCCGGCCCCATAGCACGGAGCTGGGCGGGAGCCCGCGCCTTACCGAGTACTCCAGCGAGGTGAGGCTGATGAAGCGCAGGAAAAGCTCCCCGCCGGAGTTGACGGCCACCGACGAGTCCACCCGCGACAGCGTATCGATGGCATCGCGCAGGCTGCTCCGCAAGCCCTGGATGGTTTCTCCTGGGGGGCGGACAGAGCGGCGCTGTCAGGGTCGGGCCTCCCCGGTTCGGGTTCGGCCGCGGGGGATCGGCGCCCACCTCGGTCCCGCCGGAGGAAGCCCAGCAGCGCGCGGATGGCGGCCACCGCCGAGGCGACGTCGGGGTCGTCCCTCAGCTGCGCCCTGAAGGTCTCGATCAGGTCTGAAAGGCAAAGGGCCGCCTCAGCCTCGGCTCGACCCGGCTCCCCGCCTCCCTCCTAGCGCCCCGTTACCGTCCGTGCTCATGGCCGCCCACGCCCTGCCCGGCCCCGCGCAGCGCCCTGCGATGACGTTGTGCTCCGCGTGACGTCACCGGTGCGCGCCGCCGGCGGCGGGATGGGCGCGGGTGAGCGGCGGCGGCCGGGGGATCCGGGAGTGGGGTGGGCCGGGCGGAGCCGAGCCCTGCGCAGCGCAGCCCTGCGAAGCGCAGCCCCGGGGCTCCGGGCGCGGCCTTCTGCAGTGACCCCCTGTGTTTTGCAGACGAGGAGCTGAGCCTGCTGGTCATCGTCATCGACACCAACCCCATCTGGTGGGGGAAGCGGGCGCAGGGGGAGGCTGAGGTGCGTCCTGGGACGGCGCTGCGGCGGGGCCGCTTCTCAGGGAAGTCCTCGTGGAAACCGTGGTGGGAAATACGAAAGATATTCACAGGGTGCGAGACTGAAGAGTCTCTTCCAACTGAAATCGTTCCATGGTTCTACAGCTGTCAAAGCTTTCCTTAGATGCTTCCTGTTAGAAAGGGAACTACGCCTTCAAGTTCTAACTGCAGTTACATGCATTAGTTAACTGTAGATGCTGACTTGCTGAATTGTTCTTTTTTTTGGGCAGTTCACCCTGTCAAAATGTATCGACGCAGCAATGGTGCTGGGAAATTCACACCTGTTCATGAGTCGCACCAACAAACTTGCTGTGATAGCCAGTCACACGCAGGAAAGGTACAGCAGCTTCTCACCACTATAAAAGCCTGAAGCGTTTTTCTATGTCTCCTGATAGCATAGGAGAGAAATGATCTGTTTTAGTGCCTTTTGCAAAGCAAGGAAGAGTCAATGAAAGTGACAAAAGTTTCCCGTTTGGTTGATGTGTTCTAAAGAAATTCACGTCTCGGAATCTACGTACAAATGTGTGCTACCTGTTTGCCAGTTGGCTTAAAATGTGTCTTGAAAGGAGGGCAGTGAACCATTTGGGGTGTGAAGATTTCTTGCCTAATGTATCCAAAATAATGTCTAAAATTTTAAAATTATTTGAAATTTTACTTTAAAATATTGCTGTTTATGAGTGGTCAGCTTACGTCTTTTTTTTTTTCTTACAGGCTTAAAGCAAACCACAGTACTTTGTTTTTCCTCTCTTTCAGCCGTTTCTTGTACCCTGGGAAGCGCTGGGCTTCTGCAGATCTCCTTGGAGATGGTGGCAGTTCTGTGGAATCGAATTGTTCTGGCAGCAAGGATGGAAAATATGAATTGTTAACAGCAATAAACGATGCAATTGCAGAAGAGATTAAAGACCTCATGACAAAAAGTAAGGAAAAGAAAATTCTAGGTTTCATAATGTGGAATTGCAAAAAAACATAAAAATATAAAAGTAATTTCTGTAATTTGCATTGCAGCTGACATGATGGGCCAGCAAACAGAGACTCTGCTAGCAGGGTCTCTTGCTAAAGCACTTTGTTGTATCCTTTTGATGATGGATGTTTTAGAAGGTTTTGTCTGTTTCTTTAAGGCTGTTTCTCGTTATGTTAATTATGCTTCCACACAGTCTCACTATCAGTGCATTCTGTAATAATTTTCAAAAGTGAAACATTGTCCTGATAACTGTGGATTGAACAATGTGTATTGTTTAAGGTAATGAATTCATTGCATGGATACTGGTGTTGCTTCCATGAAAAGAATGTGGATTCCTTAATGTCATCTAATGTAGATATTAACAAGATGAGCAAAGAGGTGAAAGGTAATGCCTTGTGAGTGCTTCCACAAGTATTTGAATTGCAATAGCAGAAAAAAATGCATATTTGCATACAAGCAAGTATGTGTATATACCTTCTAACTCAAGATAGCTGATTGAACTGATGAGTTGGTAATGAACAGCCTTTCTGACCAATACCTAATTGCTTTTGGACAACAAATGGAATAGGCCTACTTTCATAACAAGTTCTACAGATATTTGTCGCTTATTTCTGGTGTTTTCTGTACCAGTGGGACTATTAGACGTTTACATTGACACCTACTGAGATGGTAGATCTATCATTTTGGATGTTAGATTAATTGGATTTAGATTAATTGGAATGTTAGGTGCTATAGCATTGTAAGGACAATTACAGGGAATGGATGTACTCATGCGCTTTTATTTTCTTTTTGATAATCAGCCAATCAGGAAATGAAATCAAGAATTTTGGTAAGAGCTTTGTTGTTAGTCTACTATTAGTCTTAAAATGCATTGATGCTATGTGGGCTAACAAGTCTCAATTGTTTTATTTAGGTCATAAAAGCTGCAGAAGACAGTGCATTACAATATATGAATTTCATGAATGTGATCTTTGCAGCACAGAAACAGGTGAAGCTGTTTGGTGTATATATAATCTTTTATTAGTGTGTAAAGAGTGAAAGAAAATTCATTTATGCTATGGCTGTGATCTGATTGAAGTGTCCTTGATGTGAAGACTGTCATGCCCAGAGAGAAAGGTAACCAAGTTTAAAAGTCAGATCCTACTGCTTAACATGAAGGGTTTGCTGGACTAATTAGAGATTGCTATGAAAGAATAGATGGTAGCCTTCTGTACTATGGGTACTGTGTACAGGATGCCTTTGCTGATGGTTCTTTTATCGCCATGTGTGAGAAGGGAGGTGTTAGAAATGTGGGTGTTTGTTCTGACCAGGGGAAGAAGCTTTCTTATTGCTGTGGTGATTCTGCAGCTGTAAAAGGTGTATGAGATGGACGAGGTTACATTGTTCCTAGCTGAATTCCTTTTTTTTGTGGGTCTCTTGCAGAGTATTTTGATTGATGCTTGTGTCTTGGACTCTGATTCAGGCCTTCTACAACAGGTACAGGCTTCCTATTCTTATTTGCTATTTACTTTAATTCATGGATACTTGATGACAGATAGCTTGGTATTTTAAAGCACTCAACTTTTTTTAAACCAGAGAAAGAGACATTACACCCTTCTACGTGACAACGTCTGGGTATTTTATGATGGTAAAATGCTGTCTCTTTTTCACAGTCTTTTTGTGCCCTCCTATTTTGTAACAATTTGTTATTGTTTTGTTCTTTTTCCTTGGCTAGTAGAAACTGTTGCCTTCCTTTTAGGACTGAACTATCTGATCATTCTCTCTGCGTTCCAGGCTTGTGACATTACAGGTGGTATATACTTGAAAGTGCCCCACCTGCCATCCCTCCTGCAGTATTTGTTGGTATGTCTTCACAAGCTTTTTCCTATGTCAGATGTGAAATCTTTCTGACTTCAATGGCACGGTAATACAGCAATTTCCACACTTTTTTTTTTTTTTTTCCTGTTTATATAGTGGGTTTTTCTCCCTGATCAAGAGCAAAGATCACAGCTTGTGCTTCCACCTCCTGTTCATGTTGATTACAGAGCTGCATGTTTCTGTCATCGAAATCTCATTGAAATTGGTTATGTATGCTCTGTGTGCTTGTCAAGTAAGTTAATAAATATGAGTTTAACTTCCTACATTCCAAATGAACGATTTTAGTGACAGCTAATTCTTCTATTTTCCAGTATTCTGCAACTTCAGTCCTATTTGCAGTACATGCGAGTAAGTATTTCTTCTTATTTCAGGAATGGGAGTGAAAATATGTTTGTTGTAATTGACAGTTCCTTTTTATATTATTTCAGGACTGCTTTCAAAATATCACTGCCACCTGTCATGAAAGCTAAGAAGAAGAAATTAAAGTTAGCTGTTTAATGCGACTTAAACACACCATTACCTCCTCCTGTAATTCCGTGACGTGGAACATACTTGAGAAATTGATGACACTTTTTATGGGATACGAAATAGACCTGTATGTGGTCTTACAGCTTACTTTGATAAAGCATTTAAGTCATGTTTTCTGTGTAGTAACAAATCACTGTATTCACTGGTAATCTGTGCTGTTTTAAATACTGATTATTCGTTGTATTTAGAACCAGAAGTTACAGGTTGTTAAGATACAGATCTTGCAAAGTTAGAAGTATTCTTGCTGCTGCAGTTTCAAACCTCCAAATTATTTTCAAAGACAAGAAAGCTTTGATTTTAATCACATGTTGGTGTAGAGGGGAGTTATGACCACTGCCAATGTCTGAATCTCAGTACTGCTATTCAAGGACTTCAGTGTTCTGTGAGCTCTCCGTGGCTGTCTGGGCACTGAAATGGGGGCAGCTTCTGAAGAAGAAAGCCAAATGTTTCAAGATGGCTTAGGACACACCTTCCTGTTCAGGATGTGAATTCTGTGGTTACATACATGCTCACGTTGTCATAAACTTTTATTTCCTTTGTGCTTTTGGTTCTCTTGAATAGCTGCTCCTCAGCAGATGAATATCACTGGAACAGTAATACGGAGGTACCCTTTCCAGGGGAGTTTAAGACCTCGTTTATGTGTGAAAAGGGGCTTACTTTTGTAAAATGACATCGGTAAATGTCCGTTAGGAGGTTAGTCTGCAGTGCTGTGCTTTGAAACTGGAAAGGTTTGGGATCAATGTGTTTTGTATCCGAGTATGAGGGTGTATGGTGTGCTTCATGTGCTGCTTTGGTTAAAAAAGCACAAAATCATCTGCCTGTGTGCAGCCATGTCTGCGCATCCAGCTGTGCACCTGGCTTCGGTCAGTGCGGCTGTTCTCATCAGTGCCATCCTTGTAGCCGGGAGCCATTTTGTTAGAAGGCTGTATCTAGAATTCGCTTTCTACAAAACCTTTTGAAATAAAGGCAGCTCTTTTTACAAACGCGGATACCGTTCGGCCTCCTGGGTGTTTGTAAGGCGGGGCGGCACGCTGTGACACGGCGCTGCCTCAGCGCTTCCCGCCCTCCCCGTCGCCATGGCAGCGGCATCGCCGCCTCAAGATGGCGGCCCGGCGGCGCGGCGCTTCCTGACGCCATGGCGGCCGCCGGGCTCGGGGCGCTGCTGCTGCTGCTTCTGGCGGCTCCGTGCGCGGGGCAGCGCCATGGGGAGCCTGGTGGGTGGGAAAGGCAAGGGAAAGGGAAGGGAGGGAGGGAGGAAGGGCCGCAGCATCGTACGCGTGCTGACCGGGCACTGCCTGGCGTGCCTCACGTGTGTGGTGCTTTGTGGGTTTCTGTGCGTGTTACAATGTGATTCTTCTCTTTTTTTTTTTTTTTAACCTTCTCCCCCCCACCCCCCAGTTTTTCAGCCTTCCTTTATCCACATGTCTGGGCTAAGAGTTAATTCATTTTTTCTTGGAGATTCTTCAGGAGTTAATTTTTCCATTATTGTAGATGCTATAGATAAAGAGACAGGTAAGAACACTTTATTTATATGCTATGTTGAAAAAAATTATATATATATATTTGAATTCTTAATTTTTTTTTTTTTTCCTGCCACTAAAACTACCCGAGTAACTGCAGTGCAGTTCATAGAACCATCACTGAGCTGTGATGATTTGATTTGGGAGGGTCCTTCTGATGGACCTCCCCGTTCCCGCCTCCTGCAGTGCTCAGGGGCAGCAGCTCCCCAGGCTCAGAGCCCGTCCTGCCCTGCCGGTGTGTCCAGTGCTTTAAGAGTCACTGGAATCCAAACTCTGAAGGGCTCTGTACTCAGGCTGTTACTCCTGTGCTGACTCCGTGTTGTCTGGGCTGAGGGATGTGCTTGCTTGAAGCCACGTGAGAAGTTTGAATTAACAGTAACATAGATATATTTTAATTTTTATTTTGGTATAGGGAATGTGCAAGTTCCAAGCTGCAGTGGAAGTGAAAGAGTTGGTGATTGGGATTTGAGTGTAACACCTGGTGTGGTATGTAAACACTGATTCTTCCCTAAGATAGGAAAGCTTGAGCAATCGTGTATTAAAGGCTGATGAGGTGCTAATGTAATACTAGTTTACTCAGTTAGAGTGCTTTGCCTTTTTGCCTTTGTCACGTCCCATCATCTGGATACCCACATTGTCAAAGTTACTAAGGTGCAGCTTTGACACTGGCTTCTTGTCTTCCTCCTCTCCAGAACTGCCTATGCTTCCTGGAAGATAGTGGTACAAAGAACAGTAATTTGATACAAGCTGTTGAATCTGTCATTTTGTGTTTTGCAGGGTGCATCCAAAGTGACTGTAACCTTCACTAGAAGTCTGCAGTTATGTTTGCCCAATGCCACTGACTGCTGCACAGCACCTCTCTGTGTGGTGGAAACTCTTCAGGTTGCAGCTTGCAGTGGTTCAGTGATGCTGGCACATCTCCTAATTCAAGCTGAAATATATGCTAACTCTTCCTTTGTGGGAAACGTGTCAGGTAAGTGTTTGGATACGCTGAAGAAGAAATGATATTTACTTTCTGTTTACATACCAAATAAATAAATAAATTGGGATTTGGGCAGCAATGAGAGATTAAATTTCATTAGCGTTTAAGGATAATTTTTTTTCTTCTTTTCTTGTAATTCTTTTACAGAAATTGCATCTGTCATCCCTAACCAGGCGTTTCAGCCCTTGGGCTCCTGTCCTTGTGACTTGACAGATGGAGCTTGTGATGTTCGTTGTTGCTGTGATCCGGTACTTGTTTCATATTAAACTTTAATGAAATGTTTTCAGAATTTCTACACTCCTTAAGGAGGGTTTGCCTGTTTTTTTTTTCTAGTATTTCTAATAGTAAATATGACATCTATCTACAGAACTGGCTTGGTTACCTGCAAATACAGCGCTAATGGCTGTGGTAGTGCAATTAGTGTTCTAAGACGTTCTTTTCCCTTCCAGGAGTGTACAGCAGACCTGAAGCAGTTATTCAACAGATCATGTTTCACTGGAGTGTTTGGTGGGGATGTAAACCCACCTTTTGATCAGCTGTGCTCTACAAAGACAACAGAATATACTCCTGATTGGTTTCCCCTCCTTTGTGTACAGTCTTCTCTTAGCAATACACCATTTCTTGGCTATTTTTATGATGGCTCTATGTAAGTCTTAGAAGATTTCTTTCCTTAACACACATTTTAGACATAATGTTGAAACTGTAGCATGTTTTTTACAGTGAAGGTTATTTTGAAATTATAATTTTAAACTGGGAACTTTAAATGCAAATGGAGAAATATAATTGGTACTTTATGAGAACATGGGGCTTGAAGGCAGATGTTTAATTACCTGTGTATTGTAAAGGAGTAAGGAATTGTTTCGTTTTTGAACTTATCTGCAGTTCTGCACCCAAAGTTCCTCCATTTAGGATCCCTGTACAAGCTTCTCCTGGGAAACTCTTCACTGGTTACAGACCAGGAGATCCAATTATGACAGAGGATGATGAGTATTTTACCATCCCTCAGGTAATCGCTTTGTGTTTAGGAGCTTCTGACTCCTCTTGGCTCGTTTGAAATTCTCCATTTATCACATTCTTTTGTATTTGTAGCCAAATTCTATAACTTGCTCTTGTGAACTGGTGGAACATATTTTTCACCAAGCACAAAATCATTGTTAAAAACAATCATTATCTTTCCTACTCCCCTGCCCACTCCTCCAGGTAGTAAAGTTTTAATTATTGCAAGAGATAAAAACAAGATTTGCATCCCAATTAGTGGTTTGTGGCTTCTTTATTTTTTCCTCTCTGCCTGCTGCACTGCTGACCACTTGTTGCCTTCTCTTTGTTTTGTCTGGCTGTATTCTTTTATTTTAAGTCCTTCTACATGTTACGGATTTGCCAGTTAGAATTGGTTTATCAAATTTTGATGACTCCAGCCTGCTTTAAAACTGATAGCTTTCGAAATAGTTACAACCTCTCTTTTATGCAGATTACTTGTTTGTCAGTCACATGTGGCTGTAGTGCATATTTGGGGCATTTCACTGACAAATGTGCTATTTCCTAGCTTTTCATTTTGAGGCTAACCCACGTGTTTCTGTTCAACTACCTGCAGCAGTCCCTGGCAGGGCAGTGCGTTGGGAACGCCCCTGTAGCGTATCTGCAGGAGTTTGATGTGAAGTGCCTTTCTGAGGCAGAATCTTACAAGGAAGGACTGCCCCATGATGTGAGAATCAACAGTGGAACAGGAGGTATGTTGCATAGTCCTAACAGAAATGGATTTATGTTCCTCAGAGACAGAATAAGTGAAAGGACTGTTGACACGACAGCTATGTGGCTATAGTTCAGAGTTTAGGGATGCTATAGTTCCATTTCTGATCACCTACCAAGCTTCCCCAAATTATTTAGGACAGGAGAAATAGTGGGATTAGTCTTTGTTTCTCATTCACCTGTTTCTGGTGACTCATGCGGCTGCACGTGGCACAAGGACGCATCTCTCTTACTGCTTTTGTATTGTAGCCTCCCTTTTCTGTCAAGAGGGTGCAGTGTTGTCGCTTTAGAAGTGCTTATATTTATGCTTTTGTAATGCAGAAAGTAAGAAGTGTCACTCTGCAGTTTGAGATGATGCAGTGTTACCAGCATGAAGAGAATTTTCTTTTTTTTGTGCTGCTTAATGAAGTTGTCTAATTTTGTTTATTTATGCTACCTTAGTAGGATCATGAGAGAATACATAACCTGCCTGGTTCATTACCAAAACTAGCTTTCTAAATACTTCTCTGCACAATTTCCATAACGAAAAGGAATGTACCTTGGATGTGAATATCTTATATGACTCTTTTATCAGGATTGCTGCAGTGTTTGTTTTTTATTCTCAGATTTCATCCAACAAAATGTGATCTACAGAACCATCACTGACACGGGCAAATTCGTCACTAGAAGTGGTATGTTTCTGCTCTTCTGTAATTAGCGTGTTTCTTACTTAACCTGGATGACTCAAGTGACTTGGGTGCCTAAAATCTGTCGTGATTCCTAGGAAGGATCTTGTAAGTTTTCTAATATTTGAAATAAAACAGGCAGGGCAGGCAGCCTGTAAGCAGTACTGGATTTGTTTTGAACACTCTTGTTTCTTCTTAAGGATCTTGAGCCAATGAAGCGGCTTTTATTCTAGAATAGTGGCTCCCAGTCAATGGGGGAGGGTAATGCAGGATTGTGTTAAATCCATACTAGTATGTTTTTCTGGGAGATGATGGCTCTCTCAGTGTGTTGGGATGAAAGGAGAGGAACTCCTGAGTCCAGAGAGCCCCAGCAGCTGATGGAGTAAAGCCTTGTGCTGTGTTCATAAGGAGTTTTACTACAACAGGAACAGGAACTGCAGGTGTTAGAATATTGAGAAACCAAAGGGCTCTACGAAGGCAGCACACTGTCCTTGTATAATGTAACATTAAAATAAATGCCAAAAATATTTTCCATTAAGTTATTTCTCAGTTACAGCTCTCTAGTTGGCAATGCTTTTGATTAGAGTGAGTTTTTTCTTTCTTCTGCAGAAGGCCTTCCTGCAGCGGGGGTTCCATGTCAAAATGTAACCTTTGCAGAACATTATGTATTCATGTGGGAAGATGACAACATAGAGGGAGTCAATGTCACAGTCTTCCTTGGAAGTTTATGTGATGGAGGTATCGGGACATTTCTTTTACAGATTTTCTGTTGACTTTTTTATTTCTTTAGCATGCAAATTCTTTGATAGGATAGCTTAATTAGTAATATCAATTGAAAAGAATTTTCTTTGGATTCTGTCAAGAAAATGCATGGGACAAATTTCTGCCAGTTTGCATTATCCTGAATCTTCTGGTGCTAACAAAGGACAGAAATTTGTACCCTATGTAAGCATCATGCTTTCTGCTAATTTACGTATTTGAAAATAAATTCATTCCTTTTTCTTTTACCAGAAACACTGACACAGAGATTCACAGCTGAATTTGTGAGCTTAAAGAGTGCTAATGCATTAGAAGTGTCTGATACTCCAGGTAGTAATACCTCATTTTGCTTCTTAAAAGAACAGATTTTTGTACTGGATTGGTCATTATCAGTGCCCATGTTTATACCTCATTCATACTTGTTCTCTTGGTGCCCCTCTTTCCCTCTTATTGTTGTCAGCTGTAATAACAGCGATTGGCTTTTAGACTCAGTATTGATTATTTAAAATGAGGCTACTGTAATGGAAAAGTCTGTCTGTTTGCTTTTAGACTCATTGTGTGCATTATTAAATCAATGTTAATGTTCACAATTCCTTCTGCGTTTAGGTTATCGAGTTGGAAATGCAGTGAGAGCTGCAAATCTGAATGCTTCTGATACTGCTGGCAGCTTAAGAATTTGGCAGCCAGGTACTGACTCATAAGGTTGCATCCTCAACTTTAGTTAATGCTAAAATGCTTTCTTTGTATACGTATTTTACTTCTGAATCTATTCTATGCCAAACTGTGCTTTTCTACATTATTCTCTAGCCTTTATTCCAGCTTAATTGAAGAATCTACATTTAATGAATGTAGAGTAGCTTAGGTACCCTGAAACGTTTGAGCATTTAGTATAAAATTAAGGTTGAAAATGTTGAGCAGTTGCTAAGTTCACAAGATTCTTGAGTGTTTGGGTTGGAAAATGGAATTTGAGTAGACTTGATTCTGTATTTGAATTACACTGCTTGGTATTTTGCATCCTAATGTGTGCAATTTTTGCACGAAATTGAGAAGTGGAAATTGAAAGGTCAGTGTGAGAATCCTCAAATCAGGTCTTTTCAATTCATAGCTGACAGAGGTCTGTGTTCGTCAGCCGCTCACGCACCAGTTCTGTTCGGGGTAGATTCCTTCTCTGGATGTGTGCTGGAAGTTGGCATCAGTGAAAACTGCAGCCTTTTAAGGTGAGCCACATAGATTTATTGTTCATTTGCTGCAAGTTTCTACCGTCAGCACTGTTGCATTCTTTTCAAAAGCTCATGTGTACATTGCAGGTTTCTGTGGTCGACCCTTTTATTCTTTTTAAAGGGAAACTTACTATAATGGTTTCATTCAGATTTCCTTGGAATTGGGTGAGGGTTATGTTGCAGTGGAATGCTTCCCTTTGGCAGACAAGTCAGTAGCTGAGGTTTGTTTTCACTGAGTGATAGCATCTGTCAGAGGAGAAACTGATTTTATGGCATAGTGATACTGTAACCCAGTTCACGGTGTGGATTTGCTTTTTGTCTGAGCTGATGTTTTTATTTGGCAGAGGAAATGTAACTGAGAAACTGAATTCGTTAATACAAGCTACTCATGTTGGAAAGAGACACAATTCCAATGACAGTGATCTCAATGGCTGGGTGGAAATTATACGTAAGTGATACTTGTGTTTTTATCCATAGTCCACGTTGTTATAAAAATATGCACTTAGGATTGGAACATCTCCAAATAAAACCAACCAATGTAATTTCAGCTGCCTGAAGATATCTGGGTGCATCCATCCAGATATGTACAGATGTGTGTAACTTCATGGACACTGCAGAACGATGCGTGTAACTCAGTCTGTGGATGTAATGATGTGGTATTTTACTGCTCAGTTGATGAACTACATCTTCATGTATATTTCATACAGAGAAAACATTTTTGTGTGACAGTTACCAACGTTTCACTGCAATGTGACAGAAATATAAATATGGAAGAGATCATTTTCCATAGTATTCCTGTTTAACTTTGTTCCTCCACAGGCCTCGATCCATCTAATGCGAACATCAGTGCAAGCCCTGCAGATGTGACAGGCATTTGCCCAGATGTTCCTGCCAGTCTGAACATCCGCATCATTTTTGCAGCTGTGGGTGCAGTGCAGGGGATTCCCAGGGAAGAGATACTCGCCGTGCAGATCAGGTGGAGCAGTGCTGTGTCTTTGATAAAGAAATGTTTCATTTTTGAGACTTGCATCTGATGAACAGAGATGTTCGTCTTCTAGTTTGTATGTGCCTCTTGCACTTGGAACCCAAACTCCTTTGATTGCAATGAGAAACTGAAATTTAGATTTGCATCTTTCCTGAAATTAGAAAACAGCAAAAAAGCTGTGGTAAATATTCATTCTTTTCTGAACTGGGGAGGTTTCGTGCAGCAAACACTTCTTTTTCCTTTTTTCTTTTTTTCCCAAGTCAATCCAAAGCAAATAAATAGGATTGTGTTCAATCTGCCCCATCTCCACGGTGGTGAACATCTAGAGATGATCAGCCTCCTTCTAAATATTCCTTTCATGGCTCTGTTTAAGCTTTACATTTCTGCATACGGCCCTCTAGTAACACTTACACATGTGCTTCCAGTTACTCAACAGTCACATGGCAGTTCCAGTGTGGCCTCACCTGTGAAAACACTGCCAGCCTGCTTCCCATCACTGCTGCTGTTCAGTTCATCCGAGTGCCGGCTCGGCCACCAGTTCCCATGACCAGGTAACTTTTGTGAGATCTTTGACCCTTGACGTTGAGTTAAGCAGATAAAATGTAATTCACACTGATCAAAGGGTTATCGTGATTTGCTGGAGTGCAGAGCAAGAAGGCCTGGGCCTCATACACACTGAGTCACAGTTCTGCTGGAGGGGATTCCCTCAGAAGCAGGCGGTTTGTCAAGGCCTGTAAATTACCTTGCAAAGGTAAAAAGGCTTCTGCACTCATCAGAGGAAAAGTGTATAGGAGAACAGTTTTTATTTTTCTCCCTCTAAGCCGGTCACCTTTCTACCTTTTCTTCTACTTGTTCTGGTGGTACTGTAGTTTAACAAGCGCTTCTTTTCCTCAGGATTCAGATTAATTACACAGAATTTGACTGTGATCGAAATGACGTGTGCTGGCCGCAGCTGTTCTACCCGCTGACACGGTTCTACACAGGTAAAAACAGCAGCACGGAGCACCTCAAACTGCCTGTATTTCTTTGTAACATCACGAAATGCGGCCAATTTCTGTGGAATAATGATTTGTAGTAAGAAATCGCATCTCAGAAATGTGGTCCAGAAGTGGGCTTTGCTTTCTTGGTAATGCATTCATTTCTTAGTTAGCAGAAGAAACTTCTCTCTTTCGGGTTGATGTCAAGACTGAAATGTAGCTCTCGTGCTCATGCTCGTTTTTGTCCTTTTCCCTTGCAGGAGAGCCATATTCACGCCGCCTGGCTGCAGGCCTGGCGCTGGCCTTCCTGGCTGTCCTGGCAGCAGTGTTGGGGAGCCCGTGCTTTTCTCAAGTGTGGGAGAATTTCTCCATTTAAAAACCTTGATGTCGAAAGAACCACTTTGTAAATATTTCAAGTATTTTTATTTTTTTCGGAAAAAAAAAAATACAGAAAGATTTTTATTTCACAACGAGCAAAGGCGCACGGATTGATATTCTTAAAAAGCGAGGAAAAACAACTCAGCACGTCGGCTGCTCGACTGCAGGCGGTGGGGGCGGGCCGGGGGCGGGGTAACGCTGGGCTCGGGGCTGGGCTTAGAGCTGGGCTCACAGCTGGGCGCTCTCCCGGCGCCGGTTGGCCGCCCCGTCCCCCGGAAGCCGCAGCCGGTGGGCGGGGCGCTGCGCTATGGCGGCCGGGCCGGGAGCTGCCGCCGTGCCCGCTGCGCGCCGGCCGCGCTGAGCCGAGCCGCTCCGTCCTGGGCCGCCATGGGCGCGTTGTTCCGTGGGGAGCCGATGTGCCTGGCGCAGCTCTTCCTGCAGAGCGGCTCGGCGTACGAGTGCCTGAGCGAGGTGGGAGAGCGCGGCCTGGCCGAGTTCCGAGATGTGAGTAGGGGCGGCGGGGCGGGGGGCTGCGGGCTGAGCCGCTGCTGAGCCGCGCGTCGCCGTCGTGTGGCAGCGGGCTGAGCTCCGGGCCCGAGCTGGAAGGGGCCCGCGGGGTTGTTCTTCAGCCCCCGCCTTCCTGCGCAGCCCATGCCGGTGCCCGACCGCTCTCTGGGAGAAGAGCTTCCCCTCGTACCCGCCCGCACCTGCCCTGCCGCTACGTGAGGCCGTCACCTTTCGGCCTGCCGCCGTTATCTGCGTGCAAAGCCGGCAGCCTCCTGTCGGGAGTTGTACGGAGCCGGCCGCTTCCCCCAGCCACCCACCGTAGCGCTGTGCTCCTCACCCTTCGCGGCTCCGCTGCCCTTCTCTGGACTCGCTCCCCGGCCGCGATGTCTTTCTGTTAGCGAGGGGCGCAGCACTCGAGTTGCGGCCTCGCCAGCCCCAGACACAGCAGGAAGGCCCCCTCCTGCTCCTGGCTGCGTGGTTGCTGATGCAAGTCGGGTTGCTGCTGGCCTTCTTGCCCACCTGCTGCCCTAGAGTAGATGTGCCTATCCCCAGTAGGCTGATAGAAGCACCCAAGTGCTCTGTAAGCTTATTTCTGCATTCTCACTGACTGTCAGGATGTGCTGTGTCTGCTCCCACAGGGCAACTTGCCTTGGAGGAAGCCAACTGCATGGCTTAGAAAATGGGTTGGGTAATACTTAACTTCATTTTTGAGCTGTCTCATCATAATTATGTGATGCTTACTTGGTGACAGAGTTTGGAATTTCTTTCCAGAAATGCAGGTGACAGTCTTTGCAAGGAAAACTTAAATGAACAGCTAGTTAGCAAATATGGCAGTAGGAGGGTGTGCATTCGTCAGTATATCGTTGTAGAGATGTCTAGAGATGCTATTCCATCTAGTCCTGATTTGAAAGTTGATTATGCAGCCAGAGGCATTGCATACTCATGGGGAGATGCATGCAAATATCTATGAATGCTTAACATTCCATGTAGATTCTGTGAAACTCCATAGCAAAAAATCTGAACAAACCGAAAAACAACAACAAAAAAGCTGTTTCTATCAAGGTTCATGCTTGTTAATTTGAAGTCTTTAAGTAGTGTTTTAAATTGGTAGGAATAAGGTTGGGAATGGTTTCTCTGGTAGATGTAGTTATTTGGTTCTTTGAGTAAAAAAAAGGAAAGATGTTGATTCAATTCCAGTAAAGCTTTGCTGTTGAAAGCCAAATCTTTTTCTCCTTTAGTAGCTTCCCAGATGAAAAGCGCTTTTTAGAAAGAGTGCATGTGCAGCATTGGCTCCATGAAGTCTCACAGACAGCTGTGTTTTGTAGGGGTGGTTGTTTTCATGTTACCTAACGAGTATTTCATCCTTCCTCAGCTGAACCCAAATGTAAGCGTGTTTCAAAGAAAATTTGTGAATGAAGTGAAGAAATGTGAAGAAATGGAAAGAATTCTTGGTGAGCTTTGTTTTCCTACCTGCCCTTTTTCACCTGAGGCGTTATTCAAGCTTACTTTGCTGGAGTGGAACTGAGGTGTTGATTTCAGCTGCAGTTTTTCTTTTTGATTTTTCCCAGTGCTGTACTGTATGAATTTTGCAGAATTTTATAAAATTCTTGTATCTGTGACAAAGGCCTGTGTGCACTCCTGTGCACTTTAGAGCCAGAGATGGCTTATTTGACTCCTGTACTGAAATGGGTCAGAACATACAACTCGAGTACATCTACAGCTGAAGACTGCACAGCCAGTGGGCAATTCCAGTGTTCTAGTGCTGTCTGTCTCTTAATTTTCTCAGCTTTAAGTTTTACTTGCTGTACAACATGTATGTGTTATTGCTGTTCTGTTTCTTCTCTCTTTTCTGGTTAAGCTCAGAAGTGAAGAAGAGTTGCTGATGCTGATGAATAGTTGAGACTGTTTCTGTACTGAATGGTTAAAATGCTGCTGGGAAAAAAGAAGCTTTGCTCTGGATATTCTCTTGACTATGAGATAAATCTTTTTTTTTTTTTTGGTCACATTACACAATTCAGCACTGTCCAACTGCCAAGCACTCTCCAGATCATCTCAAGCTAATAGTAATTGCTTTCACATGGCAATCAATGCATAGAAGAAAGGCTGCAGAGCTTCACCAAGATGCATTTCACTGCGGTGTATCCTGAGGAAAGGTTACTGTTGAAGGATCCTTTTATTGGAGTGTGTTGCTGGAATCATGTGCTGGTCATGCCGTACATCCCAGCAGCTATCGTGGCAATTGCACTGCCCAGCATGAGCTGCATGTGTTGTTGGGTTACTTAAGCCTCTTTGTTGGAACACTGTATATTCCAAACATGAGTCGTTGAGCAGGATGTCAGTTTTTTTTGCAGATGGCATTAGAAAGCTGTTCTCACAACAACAAAAACATACTGCGAAATGTTAAAAGCTTCTTTAAAAAATGGGGGTGGTGGGAAGGCTTCAGTCAGACGTCTCTGAGGATGGGTTCCTTCTGTGAGCTTCCAAGGGAAGTCTTGTGTTCCAAGCCCATTGTCAGCGCCTTTCCTCTGCACAGGGCTCACCCTTTCCTTGTGTTCTTTTTGAAGACTCTGTGTATGGTTGCAGAAATAAAGGAATAAAGTAGTTAAGGCCTGATGCTGCAGTGTGATTGGCACCCTCACAATGGCTCTTAGTGTTCTTGCAAGCGTAAGTGATATGCTTATATTTCTGATTCTGTTTCTCTTCTCGCTCCAGGTTATTTAGTACAAGAAATTAAAAAGGCGGATATTCCTCTTCCTGAGGGAGATGTTGCTCCTCCTGCCCCCTTGCTGAAACACATTTTAGAAATCCAGGTAACTTGTTCAAGCACCAGTTGCCAAAACTGTAGTACTGGATCTCAGAACTTTATTTCAAATTGGATCACTTTCTGTTTCACCACTTATGACCTAATTTACCCAGGGACCTGTCAGGGGCAGACTTTACTTCTCTTTATCCAGATGTCATGTTCTGCCAGTGTTACTTCAAAGTCTGCTTTGAGGATGTTATATTGTCACAAAATTCCTGTGAAAGGCAGAAAGCTAACTTAGAGGTTTGTAGTCACATCTGTTTTGATGGATTGGTGCGTTGCACTGTTCAGATAAATTGCTGTATGTAGGTGTAGTCCTTCAGCCTCGTTTGTTACTTTGGGATTTATTCAGGACTTTTCCTGCATCCTTATTTTTCAGGGTGTGTGGGAGTTCTTAGTTCTTAGCCCAAGACTCTGCTGTTTCCCATGTTGGTTTCCTAGTGAGTACAGAGTGCTCTTTTCTCTGAATGCTTTTCCTGGTATTGTGTTGGAAGGAGAAGCTTGTAAAATGCAAATATACTTTTCAATGATGTTCCTTTTTATTGTAAGTCTGTCAATAGAGTAATAGGTAAATAGGTAAATGTCTCACACTCCGTGCTATTCCAGGTTCTAATTCCAAGTGTGCCTTAGCTCAGAAGTAAATTAGAGTCATAACAGCAGACTTGATGGATTCTGGTGGTGAATCAGGCATACTCAGTATGAAGCAATCTTTGGTAGACTGAGTAATAGCATTTATTGCACTTAGGAATTTGGAAAACTAATAATTCAGCCAAATTAACATGTACTTCAAATGAATCCTCCCCCAATTTCCAAACCCGATTCTGTGTCACTTTTATTTTGTGTAACAGGAACAGTTGCAGAAGCTGGAGACAGAATTGAGGGAAGTAAATAAAAACAAAGAGAAGCTGAGGAAAAACTTGATTGAACTCACGGAGTACACGTGCATGTTGGATGTCACACAAACGTTTGTCAGGAGAACAGCTGAGGTAATCCTGCAGCATCTGAGTGTGTTGTGTGACAATCCTGTTTACACATCCTGTCGATGCATAAATTGGTCTGAGAACATTTAGGTCACTTTTGCAAAAGTGCCTGTTAGTTGCTGAGTGATTCGGTTGGGATTCCAAGATCTTCCCATTGCCTGAATTGAATGCAGGAAATAATTTTGTATTTTCACTGAAATAATTTAACTAACTTTTCTTCTTGAGAATAATAAATTAGATTTGTTTTTTTTTTTTTTCCTGAGAGCTACAGCTGATCTTTCTTTTTCTTATCTAGTATGAGTCCCACTTACATATAAATTACGAAGAATTTCCATCTGTGGAAAACGAGCCATTTGCAGATTACAACTGTATGCACAGACTGGGTGCCAAGCTGGGGTAGGTATGGTTCAGTCCATATCTGCCAGATTGCTGTGATGTGCTGCTTCAGAACTGCTTCAAGAGCTGCTGTAAATAACAGGCTGCTTTCTCAAAAGATGGGGTGTTGTGTGAGTCCAGTGATTTCAGATAACCCAAACTATTTTAGGCAGGGTGAGTGGCCCAGTTGTACCTCTGAATCGAAACTGGATTCTTTGAAGAGATGTGTTAAAGAAAACTGTCACAAAGCTCCCATAAAACTAAGTATGTGTGCTAAGGAAAAGTCTGAAATTGCCCTGAATTGATACTTCTTCTATTCAAACATTTTTCAGGATTAAGCACGCTGAGTCAGTAGTAATGTAACATTATTATTAATGGTATTGCCTACTTGCTTTTAAAGTGATGTATGGATACAAATCCCTGCAATGTTTTTATGAAAGTAAAAAATGAGTGAAAAATCAAGAACCTTGCTGCTATAGGCGGAGGTGATGTCAAATATTCTATTTGTTTCCTATGGCCTATAGTCAGTTTGTTTTCTAAATAGAAATTGCCTTCATTTTATAGACCAGGTAGTTCCTATAGAGAGTGGTTTCCTTCTTTAGAGGTGATGTGTTAAATTATTGTGGCTGCTATTTTGTGATGTGATTTACTCCTGAGATTTTAGCTTTTTTTGGTTTTGCCTTATCCAACTTGATGTTGACCTATTTACCAAAGCTCTCTTTTTCTGTAGCTTTATATCTGGGTTGGTTCACCGAGCAAAAGTTGAAGCATTTGAAAAAATGCTGTGGAGAGCTTGTAAAGGATACACTATTCTGACATATGCGGAGCTGGATGAATGTCTGGAAGATCCAGATACTGTGAGTAATAAATACTATGAAGGAGTTTATTGTGTTTGTACTTTTCAAAAGACTTAAAATAATTGCTGCTCAGCTCTGCACTAAATGGAAATGATTTCTCAGTGCCTTTGGAGGCCTCGTGGCTGCCCCTCTCTGCATCCTCTGCTCTGGGCTGGGCAAACCCAGTGACCCCAGCCACCTCTCATACATCTTACCTTTTGCTGTGCAGTAGCTGTGACTTTGATTGGCTGCTGTGACTAAAAGAAAAAAAAAAAAAAAAGCACAAATGAATGCTTGGATATTTATTAACTAGGTCTGTACACTGTATTACCTCTTAATGTCCCTTTTATTTGTTCATTCAGTAGTTAAGAAAAAAAAAAAGTCTGGGATATTGTCTGTCTTCTATTAAAAAATATCTCTGAATTTATAAAATGCACTTTGTCCATCACCAGTAAAAGTTGGCTAAGTTGAATGAAATTTTGCTTTCATTCTGATTTGTAGCTCTTCGATTTTCCAGAGCTTTTTTCTAACTTATAATTCAGAGGTGATGAAATAAAGTCTGTTTTTTCTTCCCTGAAAATTTTATTTTTTTTTAATGATCTACGAAAAGAAACTCCTTTGAAGTATTGGCACACTTGAGTTTCATTTTTGATCTTAATTAAAACATGGATTGCTAATGTTGCTGCTGACACTTTTTTCTGATTATACCGTAAAAGAACAAATTTGAATAATGACAGTGCACTTGAGTTCTTGGTTGAAAACAAGTTTCATTAACTATTTTCTTTTCTTTCAGGGTGAAACCACAAAATGGTTTGTGTTTTTAGTGTCCTATTGGGGTGAACAAATTGGCCAGAAAGTTAAGAAGATTTGCGACTGGTAAAAATGAATAAATGTTGTTTCTTTACATCCGAGTTCTTTCCTTGTTTATTTTTCCTCTCCTCCACTTCCTTAGAAACGTTGATTTTATGCAAGGCTTTGAATTTGATTTTTTTTTTTTTTCCATCCCCTCAGCTGCATCTAGCTTTAAAAATTCATAGTGTACAAATAAATGCGTGCATCGCCTTATCTGCAGTCCTTACTAAGTGTGGGCCAAGCACTGAGTGAGACTCGGCAGAATCTTGCCTATAGTTATTAGATGGCATGCTGCAGGTTTGACTGGGACCTGATGTCGGCTGCCTTTTGCTTTGGTTTGGCTCTTCACACACATCTGTGTCTCTGCAGTTACCGCTGCCACGTGTACCCCTACCCCAGTACTGTGGATGAGCGCCTGGCGGTTGTTGAAGGGCTCAGCGTTCGTATTCAGGATCTTCGTACAGTGAGTAAATTACAGTGGTGTTGTCCATTTGCCCTGGAGGCAATAACTTCATGTATTGCAGTATTAAACGTATTAATATGTTTCTGAAATACAGACAGCTTTGGATCTGAACATGATCATACATAATGTTTGTGGCCTTGTGTTGCCTGTATTTATTAAACTTCAGAGTAATTCCACTGCCTAGAACAGGAGGCAGTGCTCATTGGGGCCTCCTGCAAATGTGGTTCATCTTTGGACAAACAGTCTGTGCTTTTACTGTAGTTAACTTAACTGTTTCAATGAAATCTTCTCATTTTTCTGCTTGGACAAAGGTTCTGCATAAAACTGAGGATTACTTACGCCAAGTTCTGTGCAAAGCATCTGAATCCATCTATACTTGGGTTATCCAAGTAAAGAAGATGAAAGCCATTTATCACGTACTCAACCTGTGCAGCTTTGATGTCACAAACAAATGTTTGATTGCTGAGGTTTGGTGTCCAGTGGCTGATCTGCAGAACTTGCGCCATGCGTTGGAGGAAGGTTCTGTAAGTCAGCTGAATGCTCACTGCTGCTAAAGCTTCTGACTGTACAGATAGGCAAAGAAAATACTTATTTAAAACAGGGTGAAAGTTGGGTGCGGGCAGGATTGGGTCTCAACATACTCAATAAATGTTAAACAATTTCTTTATAAACACAATCTTTATTTAGTGCTTTGAATAAGAATTACTTTACTATTAAATAAGAACTTCTATGTTGGACCCAAGTACCTTATCTGAACCACATCTGGTATTCCTTATAAAGTACAGACCAGATCACTGTACGTTAATTCATATTTTTAGAGCAGCAGATATGTGTGTTTTTTTTTTTTTTTTTTTTTTTTTTTTAAGATGATGCAAAGAGATGAATGTTGAATTTGGGCCTTATTTTAGTGATGTTTCAAGGCTGGTGAAACTACTGATAGAGAAAATGATTTCACTTCCATTAGATTAAGCATCAACTGAGTTTTCGTGCTTCTTTTCTTTCTCTCTGTAAATAGAGGAAGAGTGGAGCCACGATTTCTTCCTTCATGAATACCATTCCAACAACGCAACCTCCTCCAACTCTGATACGTACCAATAAATTCACCTCAGGGTTCCAGAATATTGTTGATGCTTATGGAGTTGGAAACTATGGGGAAGTGAATCCAGGTTGGTTCTCTGAAATCTGAACTGTATTGTCATTATTGCTCACCTTGTTTGTAAAATTGTGCGTTTAAATGCCTTGCTAAGTGGGACACCAAATGGGGCAAAATGGGGGCAGCCGTACTACTTAGTTATTAAGTGTTGTAAATCTTCAGTAGCTCATCCAAAGTGCAGGTGGTTGCCATGTGGTAAGTTGGGATTTGATTTTGAGGTGTTCTTTCAGCATTATAAATAGTGAGAACGACTGTATGTTTATATGCTTTACCTTGGATAAGAGCATGTATTTAGGGAAAAGAGGAAAACTGGGAATGGCTGTTGCTCTTGCTGAGGTGGGAAGCTCATCACCTGGATAAAAGACAACAACCTAGCTTATACAGCCCAGTTAGTGTAATATCTTTCTGTGTTTTGTAGCTGCCTTAACTCTGATAGCATCATGTGATGCTGTACGGAAGAATACTTATGTATAAATTAAAGCAGGCTTTAAATCGAGTTAAATTCATATGGTGTGGGAGATCTGTTAGCAGGGGGTGAAATGTCCTTCAAACTTAAGACTAAGCAAATTGTTTGGGAGGCTAAAAATAGTTGATTGCTTATGCATAATTCAGATACCACCATCATCTGTTGTGCTGTATGTCTGAACTGTATCACGTTGCCATTGCAGCTCTCTATACCATCATCACTTTTCCCTTCTTGTTTGCTGTTATGTTTGGAGACTTTGGGCATGGTCTGCTAATGTTCATCTTTGCACTCCTGACGATACTGTATGAAAACCATCCTAGATTACGAAGATCACAGGATGAGGTAAAAGGAGTTATAAACTTAAACCCCACCAGCAAGATAATTCCAATTAAATAGCTGCTATGTTCCTGTTAAGTGCTATTTTTTATGCATGTATTAGGCTTTTTTGTCTTAAGATTTTATGTGTTCAGTATTACCGTACTCCTCAAGATTAATGCAGTGTCTTGAGCTCTTCTTCTCCTGAAAGGTCAGAAATTGCCAAGCTGGAAGAAGAACTGGCAGCAAATAATATTGGTGGGCTTGTCTTTGGTTCTGCTAAAGCTACTTAGTGGTATATGTTGTTTACAGAATGTGGTTACAGCCTCTAACAGGAGGAGAAAATGTCTCTTCAAGTTTCATCTTTTGTTGTTTCTGAATAACAGTTGCAGTTCAAAATTCACAAGACTTAGTTTTATTTAATCTTTTAATTATAGGGGCTTAGAAAGTAGGAACTCTTGCATATCTTATTAGAATTATATTTAATTAAGATTGATTGCAGGTGGCTTAACTTCTTGAGTTAAGTCTAGGAGAAGAAATGTGGCTTAAGAGGACCATTAGTTACTGTAGTGATGCCAGTGAGAGAAGTGTCAGTTTGTGTCACTGGAGCTCCTATGGGGACTCCAGATCTCTTCATTCCCTTTAAACCAAAGTTGTCTCTCTGAATTTGCTCTCAGCAAGTTCTGTTTCCTAAATCATTTGGCATAAAGCTATAATGTGCAAAGCTGAATCTGCCATTAAGTGATTGTCCCTTGTAGATTGCATATTTACATGCTTAAAGAAAGATTGTTTTCCATTTTGATTGGCCTCAGGTTTCTTCGTTTTATTTGATGACTGTTTGTAGTATTGTTTAGCTTTCTGAAGTTTTTACGTGGCCTGGAATGTGTTTCTCTTTGAAATGCATGGGTAACATGACTCCTCTTCTTTTTTTTTTTAATATATATTTGCAGATAATAAAAATGCTATTTGATGGCCGATACGTCATTCTATTGATGAGTTTGTTTTCTATATACACTGGTCTGATTTACAATGATTGTTTTTCGAAGTCATTAAATATATTTGGTTCCGGGTGGAATGTTTCAGCAATGTTTGAACAGAACGTTTGGCGGTGAGTGGTTTACCTCTGTTTGCTGTGCCATTAAAGCAAGAGTATTTCCTGCAGCAGGTTCAGCCCTTGGCCCTTCAGCTGTTCTCTTATTTGAGGTTGCTCTCAAATGAAATGCAATGAAATGTAATGAAATGTAATGAAATGTAATGAAATGTAATGAAA
>NW_024884867.1:7634855-7822790 GCF_019232065.1 Centrocercus urophasianus
AATGAAATGTAATGAAATGTAATGAAATGTAATGAAATGTAATGAAATGTAGCAAGACCTGGCTAGTGGGCTGTGGGCTCCGTCTCTTCTACACTTCAAATGAAAAATGCAGTAATAGTTATTTAAAAACAAAAAAATACAAGAAAGTAAAAGAGAGGTTATAGGTAATCCTTTGGGTGGATGTTAGTGCATTTTATCTAAAAGCAGATTGTGAGCTTTCAAAACAAAACTTTGTTCCAGGGAAATGGGGAATAAAATCTAAAAATGTGTCTTTTCAAAGACGGTGTGAATTGAACCCAAATAAAAGGTGCCCAGGTTGTGTTTTTTTTAACTAGCCAGACCGTTTTTACTTAGAAATTGTTTTATTCTTTCATAGTCCTGTCAGATCTGATTGTGGTTCTCTTTCACTGCAGTCTTGAGGATCTGAAGTCTCATCAGCTTTTAATGCTGGATCCAAATGTTACTGGTGTGTACAATGGAGCTTATCCCTTTGGAATTGATCCGGTTAGTTTTACTGTTCTCTGTTATCTGTTGTGATGATCAGTCATCTTTAAATTAGATTTCGGTATGTGTATTAGAGAGAGAAACACACTCTGGGGAAAAAGAGGAAAAAGCATTTCTGTTTTCCTTCTCCAGTAGAAAAGAGATTCCCCTTAATGAATCAAAGATTGAACTATTTTCACACACTTCAGACTGAGTTTGTGGTCTCAGCTTGACGTAGAATGCTGGTCTCGTAATAGAGAAAGGATATTGCTGTATTCCTTCCATTGCATTGCTCTGAAGGGTTTGTATCTTGTCGTTTCTTCCTCAGATTTGGAATTTGGCAAGCAACCGTCTCAGTTTTTTAAATTCTTTCAAGATGAAAATGTCTGTGATTCTTGGAGTGGTTCACATGACATTTGGAGTTGTACTGGGAGTTTTTAACCACTTGTAAGTACAAGAAGTCATGATAACCGTAATGCTTTTTGCCAAGGCTGTAATTATACCAGTTAACCTGGCAAGAGAAATGGGGACAGGTGTGTGTTTTCTTTAACAAAACCCAGCATGATAGTAATTATCTTAAAAAAAAAAAAAAAGGCCAGTAACAGAGGTTCTCTTTCACAAAAATTAGATAATGGGTCAGTATTATTCCAAAAAGTATTTCACTTCTTGCTAAATGCAAGTACGTGCTTCACATGGCATTGATTTCCACTAAAATACCATGTTAAAATGTCACTGAGTATGAAGAAATCACTTTAAGTCCTGAATTCAGTACTGCTCTTTAAAATGACATTGTGACCACGTTTGGTCCCAAGTTTACCTTGATCTTACTTTGTAAAAGTTATTTATCCCTTTTTCTCTTTGTTTTCTTTTAGACATTTCAAGAAGAAGTACAATATTTATTTGGTTTTTCTTCCTGAACTTTTGTTCATGATGTGCATCTTTGGCTACCTTGTGTTCATGATTTTCTTTAAGTGGTTAGCATACTCTGCAGAGGACTCCACAACTGCTCCAAGCATTCTGATTCAATTTATTAACATGTTCCTGTTCCCTGGTGGTGAAGCAGATGCCTTTTATACTGGACAGGTTAGTAGTTTTCTTACAAGCTTCTAAGGATCCTTTGCTCTCTGTGCAGTTATTATTTTAGCAGTCGTAAAGGCTGATAGCTGGGTGTGCTCTGCCTTCCCCTGGGGAGGGGAATGTCTCAGACTAAGGGGAAATTGAAGAAACATGATCATTAAAAATTATTTTTATTCTTGTTGGGGACTTGTGGAAGTAGTTTTCTCAAACAAAAATTCCCAGTTTAGAATTGAGGTGAGAGAATAGTCGTATTTTTATAGTTTTGCTGCTTGCTTATGTGCTGTAAATAATCCTAGTGCAGCGAGCTTCAGTAATGCCTTTATCTGGAACTCAGCCTTGAAGATGCTGGGTGTCTGTAATTCCATTTAAGAGGAGGATTAAGTGAATATTTAGGTACATTTTCAATTTGGGTTGCATATGCACTGAAATCAGTAGTATTTTTTTAGACTTATTAAAGGAAGGCTTAATTTTGATTTTGTGATCTGGTCTAATGTTGTTTCTTTCCCACCTATGAACAGGTTGGTCTACAGAGATTTTTACTGTGTGTTGCTTTTCTTTCTGTTCCTGTAATGCTTTTTGGAAAACCACTTTATTTATATTGGTTGCACAGTGGAAGTCGAGGCATTAGAACATACAGGGTAAGTATTGATATGTGCTCATACAGTTCTTCAGGATAGAAAATTCAGCTGGTGTATTGCTTATAGATACTGTCCATAATTAGGTGCTTCTACAGAACTTTCATAGTTCTTTGTTCTTCTAGTTCTCTGGTCATTTTTGCCTTGGAGAATGTTATTTTCTGTGACTACTTTAAACAAATCTAAAAATTGACACCAAGAGTCCACCAGCAAACATAATGCATTTCAATTTTGCAGCGTGGCTACAAGCTAATTCGGAAAGAAAGTGAAGAAGAGCTTTCTCTGCTGCAGCCTCATGATGTGGAGGAAGGAAGCAGTCATTCAGATAGTGGGCACGTAGAAGAGGATGGAGAGGAGGTAATTAATTAATTTCTGATTAGTTAGGTCTTGAAAGGAAATTACAAGTAGAAAATCAAGGAGCTAATCATGGAAACTTCCAAGAAAATCAGCAGAGCCTTTACAAAGACCTTCATGCCAGTGTTGCTGTATCTAAAAAAATACAATTGTTTGCTTAAATAATTTCTTGGAAGTAAACGTTGAAACTTGTGGTGGTGAATTTCATCTTGGTATCTTTGGCAGCAAACATGCATGTTTAGAGTTAACTCTATTAATACGGTTATTTCTCTGTGACTGGCATTACTGATAATTAACCCTAGTTGTAAAGATTCAAAATCGACATTGTAAATTTGTGACATTGGTGGAACAGGAATTTGAATGGTGTTTGTTTTTTACTGCCTTAATTTTTCAGGAATTACATCATATTATTTTGGAAAACAAATTTGCATGCATTTTTATCTATCCACAAAGAAACTGGGGAAGCTAACTGGACCAATAGACTGGTTGTCGTTGCTTCTCTCTGTAATGAATCATAAACATAAGCTTTTTTTTTCCCCTTGATATGAAATCAGTGTATGACCCTGTGATGGATTTTTTTTTTGTATACCAAGGTTAGCAGATGAATATTTTTGTTTCACTTTGCACTGCATTGTTTAAATGGATACAGATGTGTTTTTGTCTTTCAGTTTAATTTTGCAGATGTTTTTATGAATCAAGCCATTCATACCATTGAGTACTGTCTAGGATGTATTTCTAATACAGCCTCGTATCTGAGACTCTGGGCATTAAGTCTTGCACATGCACGTAAGTATTTCGTGTTGGTTTTGGTTGCTTTTTCATCTGTCCTGATTTTTAACCCTCAGCTGGCCTGCTGAAATGATGCTGCTATGAAAAAAAAATGTGGGATGGGGTGGAGAGTTTCCTGTAGTTCCCACGTTCAGCAGATTCTGTAATCCTGGTTAAACCAGAATACAGGTTAGGTAGAGTAGCTCACTTGATGAATGTATGCTGTACCAACGTGAATTATGAAAGCTTTTTTTTTTCCCAATAGAATTGTCAGAAGTTCTGTGGCAAATGGTGATGAGAGTGGGTCTTCGTGTGGACACAACCTATGGTGTCTTACTGCTAGTCCCTGTTCTAGCCTTTTTTGCTGCACTAACAGTTTTTATTCTTTTGGTCATGGAGGGGCTTTCTGCTTTTCTCCATGCTATACGACTTCACTGGTAAGTTTTAACTGCTCATTTTTTAATTACTTCACTCCAGTGTATACTGGCTGCTCTAAAAGGATTTGGGGTCAAAATACTAGGGACCCTTAAGTGAAAATTTTAACAGCCCAATCCTCTTTAATTTATCTAATCTTGTTGAATACATGGCTTATTAGTTTGAGTATTCTTCTTGGATATTTTCAGTGAACTCATATTTTATTGGCTTATGATTTATACTGACCTCTGCCACATTGAATTAATTATCATGCAAATTGTGAATTAATACATTTGATTTACACCATCTTAGCTTTTCATACTGTAGAATATTAGTAGCTGTGATAAATATTAATTTCAGTCTAATTGTGTCACTAAATGGCTGCAGTCTGTTTTGCTCAACAGAACATTTATATCTGTGAGAAGAACTTTCATTCAAGTGAGACTGCCAGCCTTTAAATATTTGAATCCTTCCTAGTCTTCACATCATGAGCTTTGCACTTTTGTATGCAGAAACTTGATTATGTTTGCAGTGTAGGGGAAAAGGCAGACGTATATACACATAATGTAGTCAGAGTTCTATTAGTGAAGAGTTTTGTCATCGTGAGACTTTAAATTTGCAAAACTAATGCCAAAACAAATGAGTGAGACAGAAATGAGAAATAAACTGTGACAGCAGAATTTTTAGTCTCTGGAGAAAAACCAAATCTGCCTGTATCTGCAGATGGAACAGCTGCACTGGAAGTCTGAGTGCTGGGATTCGGATTGGTGGTGTTTGGTTTCTTGCATTGCAGGCTTCTCTCCTTTGACAATTTTGGATTAATATCGGCCTTGTACCTTTTATCTTGTTTCAGGGTGGAATTTCAGTACAAATTCTATACCGGTGGAGGCTACAAGTTTACGCCTTTCTCTTTTCAGCACATTTCTTTACATTTTAATAAAGATGATATAGCATAGCTCGGTTGCTCTCAGCGAAGTGTTTGGGATTCTCTGTTCTTGTAGGACAAAGTGTTTCTTACCCATTGCCTTATACCACAGCCAAAAATTGTCATATATACCTCCCACGGAAATACACAGCAGATCTGGAGCCTAGAAACTATACATTTTCCTTAATAAACTAATATTGTAAATTAATTTTCTCACAAATTGTTACCACATGTTGTAAAATCACGACGTTTCCTTTTGTTAAAGCTGTTTATTTTCTCGAACGATTAAGATCACACTGAATGTTAATTACTCCTCTATCCTCTTCTTCAGCAAGCCCCCATCTCGTGTACTTTGGAACTCAGAAGCAGTGTCAGTTTTCAGTATTTATCCCGGCGGCATCACAGAACACGAACTCGTACACAGCACTGCATCACACCGATTCCCAATAAAGCCCCTTTGGCGCTGTTCCCCTCGCTTCCTGCCGAGCCCCTTAACGCCCCGCGCCACGCAGCCGCTCCTCCCGCAGCCCGCTCGAGGCGCTGCGCGTGGCGACCGTTAGGCGGCGCTGCGAGGCGGCGGTCGGCCGGGCGGCGGCCGTCGCTCCTCTGGGAGCTGTTGCTGTGGCGACCGGGCGGCGTCTGTCGGCGGCTGCCGCCATGAGCCTGGGCGACGTGCGGGTGCGGTGGTTGCGGGATCGAGCGCTCGCTGCTTTAGGGTTGACCGACGCGGAGCCTTTCGAGGAGCTGCTAAGCCGCGACGACGGCGAGGCCGAGAGGGCCGTGCTGCGCTTCTTCGACGGCGATGCTGAGAACGATGAGGATGCGACGGCCGTGCTGCTGCTGCTGCGGGCCGAGCGGCGCCCCCACGAGGGCAGGGAGGCAGCGGGTGAGGCCGCCCTGCAGCCTGCGGGGCCCTCGATCCCCGCAAGCGCTTCCTGTGGTCCTCTCGCCACGTTCCCGTTTTCTCCTCTCACGGGCTGCTCTGTGTCCCATCTCCCAGCCCTGTTACTTCTCTCTTTACCCCTTTCTGCGTCCCCCTCTCCCTTGAGCTGCTCCCATCCCCTTGTTCCCTGCTCACCTCTTCTATTTGCAGGCCCTTTCTCCTCCTCTCCAGCAGTCTTGGAGTGATTTGCACCATCACCATTACGGGGTGGTTCTGTCTTGCTTTCCTGATTTGTGTGTGTGCGTGTGTGTGTGTGTGTGTGCAGATGCAGGCGGTACACGCGAGTTTGGAGATGAGGAGGAGGAAGAAGGCTCTGATAATTCATTTTCTGAGCAGCTGGCTGAGGTGGCCTCCTCTGTGGCATTGGAAGGAAGTAGGTGATATTAGGAGAAAGTTTTTCACCCAGAGGGTGGTGACTCACTGTACCAGGTTGCCCAGAAAGGTTGTGGATGCACCATCCCTGGAGGCATTCATGAGCAGGCTGGATGTGGCTCTGGGCAGCCTGGTCTGGTGGTTGGCGACCCTGGACATAGCAGGGGGTTGAAACTGGGTTATCATTGTGGTCCTTTTCAATCCAAGCCATTTTATGATACTATTATTTGAGCAGCCAAAGCATGCAGGTTTCAGGTCTTTCTGCTGCAGGGGTTTGGTGTGATTCTTCCATGCGGCCCTCAGAGCAGATCCAGCAAAGCAACTTGTAACATCAGCAGCTTCTAATGCCTGGAAAGCAGATCTGATTTTGTGAGTGGGGTCATGGGTAGAGGATCGCAGAAGCAAAGACTCATGATCTGCTTTTTTATACCATTTTATACTATGTTTTATTGAGGCAATAGGATAAGGCAACAGAGAAACTCCAGGGGAATTAAGGAATTACACTTGGGAGATGATGACAAGGCAGGGTCCCCAGCTGAAGTGCTTTTACACCAATGCAGACAGCTTGGGAAACAAATGGGAGGAGCTAGAAGCCATCATGCTACTTGAAAATTACCATGTAGTTGCAATCAGAAACCTGGTGGGTTAATTCCCATGACTGGAATCCGGCTGTTGATGGCTATAAGTTGTGCAGAAGACACAGGCAAGGAAGGGTGGAATTAGGTGTTGCCCTCTACATCAAGGAAGGAATAGAGTGTGAAGAACTTTCCCTGAAGAATGGCTTTCAGTGAGCAAACTGAAAGCACGTGGGTGAGAGTTAAAGACCGAGGCAATGAAGGGAACCTTTTAGTTGGTGTCTACTGCAGGTTGCCTGATCAAGTGGAGCCTCTTGAAGAAGTTTTCTTCAGCTATTGGAGGCATTGTGATTGCAGGCTGTTGTCCTGCTGGGGGACTTCAACCACCCTGACATCTGCTGAAAAGGTAGCACAGCGAGCTGTAGGTGATCCAGGAGACATTTTTAGCCAAGTAATAGAAAGCCCTAGCAACAGAGATGCAGTATTGGACCTGTTGCCCACCAGCACAAGCAAACTGATTGGTGACATCAGGATTGAAGGCTGCCTGGTCTGTAGCCCAGAGTGTTCTAATTGAAACCCAGTTATATGTAGGATGTAATATGGTTTCTTCTTTTATTAGGATTCAGTCCTAATATGGGCAATAGTGCTGTCCTATAGGGGAAATGTACAGATGGTTGGTTGTTGAAATGTGGTGATGAAGAAGGAAGAAAATGCTCAATTCAGTAGATTCAGAAGGAAATTGGAAGGATCTATCTTGTGTGCTTAGAATACCTGTACTTTAAGAGAGTTCCTTTGTGTTATTTTTTCTTAGACATGATTCAGAAAAGCAAAACATCTGATCTGGAATCTTCAGACGATGGAAGTGTTTCAGGTCATGGGTCAGCTCTCCCTGCTGACTCTGCATTGGGTGAAGCGGAGCAAAGATTTGCAACGGAACACACTATGCAGGTGTGCTGCATTTCATTCTGATCCTTTGGGGTATGAAGATACAAGCTTTCTGATGCAAATGTTCCAGTAAAGTTATGGAGTGCAGTGCAAACCAAGTATTTAGAGCAGAACAGAACATTTTACTATAAAACAATTTTCATTTGAAAGCACTGTCCTGAGATATCTGCCACAGCCTCTGAAATCGACAAGACATTACAAAGATAATCTACTGGGTAAAACAAGATGTTTTTAGTGAGGAAATAAAGTAGTGAGTTACCAGGTACCATATTAGCTATTCCCAGAGTTGCTTCTGATAGAAAAGTTGCAGTTACAGTAACTGCAAAATAAAGACGTTGTGGGAGGAGCATGCAGGGGACAAATGCTTTTGTACCTCAAGGCTTTTACCTCACTAGGCAGCTAAAATGGAGTCTTGGGTATCTACTAAACTTAGTTTATGATTGAATAGCAGTGGAAGGAGATGAAATGCTTGCACATTCCCAGACAAGCACTATGGGGGGCATTTAAGTGTGTTCCAGTTTCTTGTATTTCAGGCCCAAATGCTCTTGGTCTGGAAATTAACATTTAGAAAGCTGATTATTTTTACTGTTAGCCAAGCTATTTATTTTAACATTTTATTTTTTATACCAGTCATTTACCTGGACAGCAATATGGAGGGTTGTCATTAAACTAATCATTCTATCCCTTTGCTCACAGAAGGCAAAAATTTTGTTGCTGTTAAGAAACATGTCAGCAAATAGCAAATCATTCTTTGTTTATATTCTGTATTTCAGATAACAGAACAGAAAGCTGACGAGGTGTATTTCTATGTGGCTCTTGATGAAATTCCTGAAGAATTTGTATCAGATGCTACTGTATATTTTTTAAGAGACCCCAAAGGTATTTGTCCTGAATAACTGAAGTTCAGCATTTCCAGTCTTTGCATTAATCACAGAACCACTTAGGTCAGAAAAGGTCTTCAGGATTATCAGATCCAACCATTCATCTGACCTGCTGAGTGCTGTCACTAAACCATGTCTTTTAGTCCATGTCCACCTGTATCTTAAACATCTCTGGGGATGGAGATTCCACCACTTTCCTCGGCCACCTCTCCCAATGCTTGACCACCTTCTTTGAGAAAAAATTCTTCCTCTTATTTGAACTAAACCTCCCCTGGTGCAATTTAAGACTATTTCCTTGTATCCTATCACTTGTCACCCGAGAAAAAGAGACCAATACCCTCCTTGCAGCAATTCCTTTCAGGGAGTTGTAGAGAGCAGTGAGGTCTCCTCTCAGCCTCCTTTTCTCCAGAGTGAACAACCCCAGGTCTCTTGGCTGCTCATTGTAAATCTTGTTTTCTATGAACCACTTGAGCAATGGTTTATACTGAGGAAAGCTGATAGTGATTGGGACTCAGGTTATGCCTATCCAGCCTGATTAACTGGCATGAATGCTCTCAGACTAGAGCCAGGATTCAGGAACACCATTCATATTAAATTTATGGAAAACATGTTTTCCACATTTTACCAACAGGGATGAAGCTTTCGTGCTGTTCTCAGGGGAACACAGGAGGTTTAGTTATAGTAGCTGCGAGAGCTCTGTGAAGTGTGTTGACAGTGAGGAGCTGAATGTGAAAATTAGTCCACAGGGTGGTGATAAACACAACTTGGGTATCAAACTTCCTGACCTGACTTAAATTCTGATACACAACAGGAACATCCGAAATAGAAGTTCTATTTTGATAGTTCAATCATTTAACATAAAACTGATGACTGGTACTGATCACAGTCAGACCTTGGGATCTAGCTCCATGCCGACGGGAAACAGCAAACAGGTATTCCCATATTTCTGGGAGCAATCAGCTGCCTGTTATCTGAGCCTTAGTGCCAGCCACTCACCCCAGCATAAACATGGATTTGCTGAGCAGCAGCATGCACAGTTTGAAGCTGCAAAGTTTTTGTTATGTGACTATGGTGCTTTTGTTATGTGACTATTTCCTATAGAAATAGGAAATGTGAGAAGAAAACAAAAAGTAAAGTATGATAATGTTATCTAGCTGTTTTATGTCAATTCTGTAGAATGTTTTCCTGGTCTGCCTGCAGAAGTTTAAATCATGGCCACTTTTTGGTCTGAACAGAAAAGTGTTCACTGTAAGGCTGGGTTATAAAGAGTCACTTTTCTACCCTTTTTGAAAAGCCATCTACAATATTAAACACAGCAGTAGTTTTGAAAGTGGCTTGCACAAAACCTAGTTTATTACAAAGACAGTTTGGTGTTGTTGGAGTTTAATATGGGTAAGAATTTATGCAACTGTTTTAATAATTACTTTTTGTACTAAATAATTAGATCTCTGCTGATTCTTTGTATGCTGTTTAGAAGCAGTTACTGAACCTAATGACCTGACTGAAGCTGATGTGGTTCTTCCTAAAGTGATTGAGTTTGGTTTACTGACTGATGATGCTCTTTTGATGCTAAAAAAGATCTTCTCAAAGGTAAATGTTACAGCTTTTATATATGGAGTGTTCAGTGTTTCTGTGAGCGATTTGCCTGCTTAGTATTCTGCTGACTACAAGGACTGAGTGTATGAAATGCTAATATTTCATGACTGACCTTCATATGCCAAAATGAAGTTTATGCTAATACTTAGAAGATTTTGGGAAACAAAATATCACACAAGTATGGAGATGGTCATTATTTAACTGAATTGTCTGGGCCTATCTAAGAAACATTTAAGAATGTGATATTAAGTATTTTTTATTTTTATGCTGATAGACTTTTGTAAAAGCATACCAGCTTCATCCCCCTGCCCCCCAAATGTAGGCCATCTAATTTATGGTACATGTCTGAATTTTTGCCTGCTGTCTCCTCTGATCAGCAGGCTGGAGAAGTTTCCTTTGCAGAAAAGGAAGTGCAGCCTGTGGAATACCATGATATTCAGATAAGGAATGATCATGTGAACATGCAGAGATTCTTAAGCACTTCTCATCCAACTCTACAGCAAACTGAAGGTATTTTACCTATGCTAGTGCTGTGTTGTTCAGACTGCAAGACAATAAAAATAGGTTCACCTAGGAATGGCTCTGGTTGGAATAACAAATACATACAGTTTCTGGGGAAGCTGCAGATCTGACCAAAGTTTTTCTTGCTGGTAACAGTAGTATTTTACTGCTCTGAAGCATAGCAGTCAGTATGGGGAAATGGACTAATTCCGTGACGTTCTGTCAGCCTGGAGTAAGAATAGGAGAGAAAGTCAGCATGCCTCATTTCTTCCCACTGCTCAGAAGACTCTGTCCATTGCTGGATACAGAAAGTGGAAGACCAAATGAGGTTTTCACATGTGGTTTAGCATCTCCTCTCTGACATGGGTTAGCGTACCTGCCATTGAGGAAAATATAATGGTGTATATTAGGAAGACTAATAATTTTATTCAGCAAAGCCCTAATCCTGATTCTTAATGGTTAGTGAATGGATCGAGGGGTGAAAGGTCAGAGCTTTAAGTTATTTCTATGAATGCATCTCAGTATTGTGTTAACTACAGAGCAACTGATGCCTTTTGCCATATCGTCAAACAGAGAGCAGGCAGTAAGCTGCCTACACTCAAGTAGCTGATAAAATGGAAGGTGTGAGCCATTTAGTGATGTTACTTTAATGATGCTGGTGGAACAAGACAGTTAATTTTAAGTGCCTTTGCTCCTGGCAGAAGAGATTAAACTGGACATGCCAACTGTAAATCTAGATGGAGAAGTGAGTGTTCTCGCTGCAGTTCCAGAAATGGTTGAAGCTCTTGAAAGTTGTGCAATGACCTGGCAAAAACTAATATCCACAGCTCTAGAGGAACAACTGAAAAAGGTTCCACAGGTATTGGACCCTAATGTCTCCATTAAGCCCAAGCTTCTTTACTCCCAGAAATTCCACAAGAGTCTCTCTGAATGATTTGTGCTCTGTTTTAATGTCTTTGTGTTTGATTGTTGGAAAGACTATTTACTAATTGAAGAAAAGTAGGATAAAGGTAGTGAGGAATGTGATTCTGGGAAGCAGAAAATAAAGCAATTCTGTGTAGGTCCTGTCCACCTAGGAAACTGTGGAAAGGGAAGGCACTTTTGTTAGTTGCATTCTTACTTCTAAAATCAGTGAGATAGTCATGAAATATTAAAAAATACAATGATTAAAGTGTATATATACATATATATGAAACTATATTTTCCCTTGAAAAGTCATCTTTCAAACAAAATGAAATCCATTTGCAATGTTCTCATTCTGCAAACACACATACAGTTACACAATTAAATATGAGATATTACATGTCTATGAAGTTATTTGTGCGTATATCTCTGCAAGCATGGCATCCTCAAATCCAGGGTACACTCCCCATGAGCAGTTCCTCTCTGCTTGTGTAAAACTTATGAATTCAGAGTTTATTCTGTCTTCTTTTCATGGTTGAATGACATCTGAGTTTTCTCGGTTTACTTATTGAAAAAGAGAACAAACGTAAAGCTGTTAATAGGATCTCACCCTTGCATAATGGTAATTTGGAATTCTTATTTTACTCCACCCAACTTGTAGGGTAATGGTCCACTTGCAGAAATTGACCTCTGGTATGTAAGAAATGCTGTTTTAAGTCATCTTAATGAACAGACAAAGCTTCCAGAAGTGGAAAGAGTCTTGGCAGTACTGCAGGAAGCTGAGTCTGAGTGTGTCAGAGATTTACATGTAATCTTCAATGACCTCAGAGAACACTGTGTGGAAGCTCTCGATAATGTTAGATTTCTTTCAACTCTGGAACACCATTTGAAGGTATGTGATCTTAAGAAAACTCTTTGCAGATCTGCACATCTTTAACCATCTCTGTAGTTTAGTCATCAGGATGTTTCCTTGACTGAATTATTCATTTACTAACGTGATGGATTTTCTTCTTAACTGTAGAATAAATATTGGTTTATAAAATGTGTACCTGTATTTTCATGACAGCTTACTCACAGTACTTACATATTTAACAGAATCTAACGCATGGCACTGGGTTTAATGTTGTCTTGGATACAATTCCTTCGCTGATGAATGCTCTGAGAATGGTGTGGATTATGTCACGGCATTACAACACAGATGAAAGGATGGTGCCCCTCATGGAAAGAATTGCATGGGAAATTTCAAATCGAGTGTGCAAAGTTGTGGATTTACATACACTATTTAAGTAAGTACTGGATTCCTACTTTCCTGGTCTGCATTTTTTTAAAGCTTTACTTGTTTTATGGAAAGTGTAGTAGATATAGCATCAAATATGCTTCAGTGTTTATCTCAAGTTCTATTAGAAGGTCAATTAAAAGTCAATTTATGTTGTAGTTTTCACAAATTGCCAAACCGGTCCTGACGAAACAAAACAGGTGTTTGTCCTCTTTTCTCTTGGGAGGATGAAAATCAATAAACACCCTGCAATTACCGTGGTACAGAAGTGGCAAAAATATAATTAATCAGTCTAGAAATAATACCTCCTTTCAAAATTGGTCCCACTGAAAATTAAGATATAGCAGTTGAAAGTTTAATTTAAATCTAATTAGAAGCTGCTAAACCAGGGTATATTAATCAGCTGAGATATCATTTAATATCTATAATCTTTTTATCTGTACTATATTAATTCTTTTGATTTAATTAATAGAGAAGATAGAGCTGCTGCGAAAAAGAAAATAGCAGAGGCCAAAAGTACTCTTGAACAGTGGAAGAAATCTTATTTGGCTGTTCGTGCCCAGATTGAAGCATCAGGAAGAGAGCAATACTGGGAATTTGACCGAAAACTTTTATTTGGAAAAACAGATTATATGACTTCAGTCTGTCAAGATCTGTATGATATTTTGCAGGTAGTTGTATAGAGAATAATTATATAAGATGATTGTGTCATCAGTGTTTTCTTATGTAGAGGAGATTCTTTTATTACTGTAGTTGTTGAGATGCTAATAGCCTTTAGCTGTTAGTTTTTTCCTGTGTGTGTTTAAGCTCAGGACCTGAGCAATGACTTTGATTTTAACAATGATGCTCTTAACGCTGGAGATGAAATAACTCTTTTCAAGTATTTGTTAAGGAAAGGCATTGCTGTGTACAGTACTGCTGTTAGCATACAGACTTGTAATAATTGTTTGACAGATTTGCAATTTTCATGGCTTGTGGTGTCATTTTGGATGGACTGGTCATTTAAGTACGCCGTAGTATAAAATTTGACTGTAAAAATTGACATAAATCAGTGTAACAATTGCAAGATAACATACATGAACAGATGCTCTGTTTGTCCTCCTTAAGAGGATAACTAGAACTATTTGTTGTCCATCAGTGGTCAGGTGCCATGTAGCCTGTGTATGTAAAAACCCTTGTGAAATAAAAACCAATAATAGCTGAGTATTTTTTGTTTTGGCAGCTGCAGTTTTGGGCCTCTAGGGCTGTTTTTCTTAAAGGTACTCAGTGTATTGTATAGAAGTACACAAAATGTAAATCCTAAACAAGAATGGATCGTTCTCTGGTGTATATTTAAAAGGAAATAATAACAGAGAAGTGTTAAATGTCAGTAAAAGAATCCAACAACCCATTAAAAATAAAGTTTTTTTATTTGTTCTTCTGATTTAACAGGTCACTGAAGAGTTTTACAATGTATTTTGTTCTGAACTGAAAGCTGTCACAGGTGATCCAAAGCACGTTGATCATCTTCTGAGAAGAGTAGATGAACTAACTAGTCCAATGGAAGAACTGGCTTTTGACCCTTTTAGCCTTGAAAGTGCACATGATTGGAAATTAATCATGGAGGAATTTAAAGCGGAAGTTTCAGTAAGTATCACGTATGGTGATTTGTTTCCCCCTTATCCTTTCTATATAAAAATTCCTTCTAGAATGTCAATATTTTCATTTAAAGAAAATGTTTGATACATATATATATATATATGAACAAATATGTAAATGAAAACAGGAGGTATTCAACCATTTTTTTTTAGTCAGTACTTTATTTGCAAGTTCTTTTTGTTTATAGTTTCACTTTATCTTGCAAACTGATAAAACATGCTTTGTGTTCCTTGGCAAAAATCATTACAGCATGACTGGAGTGCTGATGTGACCTCCCTGCGCCCATACACTGCATATCTTAATCAAGTTCCACAAAGAAGTCAAACTCTTTCTGGATGCATTTATCCCTTTGTCCCTCAGATAATGAAAGGTCTTTCACAAATGAAAGATGTTACAGTGTTTTTGTGACTCCTATACCTGTCCAGCAACTTAGGTTTAATATTAGTTTTCTGTTTCTTACTGGAAAGCCATCAGTTTGCAGGCCATTTATAAGTCAAAAGAATAGTAAAAATATGCCTTACAACTGTTATAAAAAGGTATTTTTATTATGCCTTCCTTACATGGTTTCATAAGATAAAGGTCTAAGGGACAGGATTTCTTGGCTTGTTTCCATTTAGATTATTGAAGAAGATGCCAAAAACTTTATTGATAAATCTTTTAAGACTCTTCGATCAGCAGAAGCTGCATTTGACATGCTGCTGAACTTCAAAAACACTCGCTGTCGTGAAACAATTAATAGGCAGCTGATGATGAAGTTCAATGACATATTGGACCAATACTGTAAAGAGGTATTTAATTTAGGATTTATTTATTTATGTATGAAGTTCTTCATTGAAAATAATAAATCTGTATATCTCTCTACGTATCTCAACAGAAGCATAGTGCCATTTACCATCTGAAAGACTGACAGGTTTTAAAAAAGTAAGAATTGTTCCTGTTTTTGAACCTGCATGCAAGATAGTATAGTTTATTTGCTGAAATGATGTACATATCAGAATATGTGTAGCACAGTATGGGAAGTGAAGGATGTTTGTCTGTACTGTGAGGCTTGTGGCTGTTCCTTTACCTCGTGAGTAGCAGTACAACAGTACTCCTTCCTGAAAAAAAGCTATCTTTTAGCTTTCTGGTACTGGACACAACTATGTGGCATGACCAAAATGTGCCTGACATTAATAGTGAAGGCAGAAATAATTTCTCAGTTCTGTACAAATAACTTCTGTGAGGCATATACACTGGAAAGCCTTTGCTATCACAGCATTTATCTTGATGTTTCCAATAAATGTACAAGGACACCAAGTTTTACAATAAAATGTAGTCTCACAAAGAACACAAAGACAACATAGCAGTTCCATGAGATACAGAAAGGAAAACGTTCTCTGTAATGCAATTGGTACAACAGCAAAGAGATTAATGAGGAATAAAAAATCATTGGTTTTGTCCTGTTGCTGGAATGAGCTTCAGAGCTTGTGTTTTGTACCAAGCTGGATCCCGACCATGGAGCAGCAAATAGAGAAATTATTCTTAACAGTGATTCTTTTATTCTCCTCTAGGTTGAAAATGTTAGACAAATCTTTGTTCAAAACCTCACGGATCCACCCTTGTTCAAGAATCATCCTCCACTGGCTGGAGCAATATACTGGGCCCGATCGCTCTTCTATCGCATCAAACACACTATTGTTCGATTTCGGGAAGTAGAGGGGCTGCTTGCTAGTGAACGTGGAAAAGAAGTATGTTGGTTTCTTTGCTGTTTAATGAAGGAAGAAATACTTTCCTCACAACTTTCTTCTAGGGATGAGAAAATGCTCTTACGTGAACGAAGTTCGAACAACGTATTTGCCTGTAGTGATCCATGTTATGCATGAAAATTTGATTGGAAACCTTTCCACTGTTTCTCAGAGAGATTGTGACAGAATCAATGACAGAACTCAAAAACCTAAATTCTTCACTGTCTGCATTACTTGCCCTCTCATTTATAACGATTGGAAACAAATCTTATTAAGTCAGGATAGTGAAACATTTTTCTTGATCTTTAAGATGATAAGAGTTTTCCTTTCTAGGTAAAGCAAATGTATCTTAAAGTGGCCAGGAGGATGAAAGAGTATGAAGATCAGAAATATAATCAGTGGAGAGATGAGACAGAAAAGATGCTCCCACTGTTATTGGAAAAAACTCTGCTGATAGTCGTTACTGGTGGCTCAGCAACCCATGTTAGTCTAGAGACTTTTGATCAGGTAAGGGATAGAAATATAATATACTAGGCTTCTCTGCGAGAAAGAATTGAAATCTATCTGATGGTCAGTGGGATTTGTCTGAGAGTGATGTTTTGAAGAGGAATGCTGTTTTTTAAAGGAAAATTTTAAAAGGTCTGAACTCAATGTTTTTTGAGATCCTTCATAGAACCTCAGTTGCTGAATGTCCTGGCTGGTGGATGCATGAATGCTGTTTCTGTCTATTTTCTCCTGTACTGTATTTCCTATTAATCCTAGGTATTTGGTGCAATATTCTAGGGACATTACAACAAAACTTGGGACTGAAGTTAGGTTGTGGTTGATTCCCAGCAGAGACTATTCAGAACCCTGTTTAATAAATCTTTCATTTGGCTGTGAGCTTCTACTTGGATTTCTGGATAACTGATTGCAGCACTACACAGAAAGGTTTTTGAAAACAGAATGCTGAGATTGCTATCAAATATTAAAGGCATTTTCACCAGCTCTGAATGTCAGCCATACTGTCTTTTACCTACCATCTTATCAAATGTCCCCAAAAGTTAACATTTTCCTTGCATTGGAACTGTCTGGTCGTGTTTTTCTGATTTCTGCTGCTTTCTTGTGTTGTAGACCTCAGTAACATTGGAGCCTGTTGCCACAGAGAAAACTGTCCAATTCCTAGTGAATATTTCTCCCAGACTCCAAGAGATTATCACTGAAACAAAGTACATGGAGCAACTGGGGTTTCCAGTCCCAGAAATAGCAAGAAATGTGGTACTGCAGGAAGACAGATATCTTAGGTAAGGCTTTAACTGCTTGCATATACACTTGCATCAACATTTCAAGTGATTTCTCTGCAGTGTGTGCCCTGAGTCCTCACATTTTGGGAAGAGGAGAGCTCTTACTTCTTTGAAATACAAAATTGCTAATGGCAATGGCACACTAACAGTCTGTCGTGTGGTGCTATCTACATCCTTCACCCTGTAAGACTGTGTTTTGCAAATGACTATGAGAAGAAAATCTGAAGGAAAAACAAAGCAAGAAAGTAGGTTGTTTTTGTTTGTTTTTGCCATGAATTGTTAATCTAATGTAAATTTCAGTTGACGTTTGAACTCGCTGCTGCTTTCTTGTGGCATTGAATAAGTCACTTTTGCCCAAATTATCACAGGCGTTTAGGCACAGAAAAATGCCAAGAAGAGCCCTAACTGGACTTTAAAATTCATTTACTTTATTCCTTTGTGTGCTTCAGGCTGAGGCTGTCCTGAACACTTTGTTGTTTACCAGGAGAGTTTGGTCTAGCTGCTACTGGAATCATGTGGGACTTTTCTTTTGTTTTTGATAGGAAGTGAACTGCATACATGATCAATACATATTCCATAGTTGTTCCTGCAGATTTTTATGTTCAAAATGATGTTTCCAGTGTGCAATTTTTCTATATTTTTGTTGCTGTTAATGTGTTTTACACTTACTAGGTATGCAGATGAATTAAAACACATGCTGGATGACTATCACAATGTAGTAGGAACATTGAATGAAGCAGAAACCAAACTTCTTGATGACCATATTCAGGAACTCTGGAAAGTGTTCAAAGTAGGGCAAAGAAGACTCAACTGGAACTCCTTAGGTAACAGTGAACCTATTTAAAAATGGCCTTAGATACTGATTTTCAGTTTAAAAAGTCTCTTCAATTCTACACTCCATTTGATATGCCAGATGAAATCAATATATTCCTAAATAGTACATGCTATTGCCATGGTCCAATAATACATTAGGCAGGGTCTGATCCAGAAGGATATTTCTTATGTTTTCATTAAATATAAAACGTTAAGTGGAAATGGATGTAGATTCTTAAGTCTGGAAGGGAACTGGATGAAGGATTAGATGTGAAAACATTTATTCTATCTGCAGAGTATTTTTTTTTATTTCTGACACATCTGGTTGTGATAATTTTGATTGTTGAAACACTGATGAAAGTTTTGGTAAAAGAAAGAAAGCAAATGATTATGATTTCTTTCAAGGTATTGCTGACTTTATAGCCCGATGTAAACAAGCCATCAGGAAGTTTGAATTCCTCGTCCATCAGATTCATGCGAATTCTGGAGACATAAACAACAACCTTCTGCAAATAGCATCAACAAATCTTTTCAAATTTCCACTTTCAAAAAGTGCTGATGTGCTTCCCAGTAAGTCTACATACTCTCATTTCTGAGAGATGCTCTGTGATGTTTTACTTTGTTCTATCTGCATTTTTTGGATGCTAAGATAAAACCATCTAACAGTTCCAGGAGTAGTTACAGTGGTATTTCATGCTGTAACACAGGATGCACAAGCAGAACTTCAGTAACCTAAAGCTGACAGCGTTGATGAGAAGAACTTAGGGATAATTATACAAATAGATCAGTATCTACTTGCATTTGATGACTTTCCTCATAGCTTCCCCTTTACTTCCTCTTCCTTGTGTGCAATAGTGTAATCTTAGAGCTGCAAACTGCTTTGAGTGCCAGCTCAACTGAGATCTTTTCTTCAAGGGGAAATTGCACTGAGGTGATTGTCTTCCATGCATCCCTATCACTCCAGTGACAGAGTATGAATGATGAACTAAGACTCTTCAGCAGGATCTGTTGTGACAGGACAAGGAGAAATGGTTTCAAACTAAAAAGCTGAGATTTAGATGAGGTAAAAGGAAAAAGTTGTTTATGATAAGGGTTGTGAAGCCCTGGAAGAGGTTGCCCAGAGATGTGGTGGATGCCCTGGAGATGTTCAGGCTCTGAGCACCTGGCTGAGCTGTAGATGTTCCTGTACGTTGCAGAGGAGCTGGACTGGGTGACATCTAAAGGTCCTTTCCAACTCAGATGATTCTGTGATTTCTGACTGGTATGGAGGTTACTTTCACATCTATTAATTGCTGTTGAATAACTGAACCTATATAAAATAGGAGACTGAAAAATTAACAAATTAGTGTTATTAAATGAACAAATTCTATTAGTATACAAGACCAATTTCATGTTCACAAATAAAGCCCAGCAAATTATTCCAGTGTTGAAGGCTGTTAAGTCTTTTGCAATTCTTAACATTATTTTTTGTAATATTTTGCAGATGTGAAAGAATTTTTTGAGTATGTTAAATGTGAAAGAACAAAAGATACAGATCACATGGTTAGAATGTATACTGCCATTCCACAACTGTTAGCACAGCTGGAAGGACTTGTCAATATGAAGAGTGGCAAATCTTCAAAATTGGCTTCCTATTGTGCATATTGGGAAAATAGGATTTATCAGATGCTGATACAGTTAATTCTGAAGTAAGTTAATTCAATTTTTAGTCTTTCCTCCTTAGGTTTTTCTCAATCTGTTATTGTAAACTCGTGTAATGATACTCTGTTTGAACACCTCGTATTTGTTGTATTTGTACTGCTTTTGTGCAGAGTGCAGAACAGCCAACAAGGTAGAAGAGAGACCTGAATTCTGAGAAAATGGGTATTGGTTTTGTCAGCAGGAGACAGAAATAATGTACATTGTCTGCAGGGTGTGGAGCTGCATATCTCTGCTTTATTTCTAAAATCAAAACCTTGTGTTACTGAAGAATGCAGTTTTGTAAATTTGCTGTCTGGCTGCCCAGTGCATCCCTGTAAAACAGGGACCAGCAGTATGAGAACAGTGGTTTGTTGGATTATGCTTTACCTGGAGCAAAGGAGGTTCCTCTAGCAAAATATTATAAGGGCTTTTTACAGCATCTCTCCCTCTCGTGGCCCACATCTTTAAACTGTAGTCTTAGGATCCTTTTGCACTGAGATATCCCCCTTCATTCCTTTCACTTACTTATTTTAGTTAGCCAAGGTTTTGCATTACATCAGTCTTAGTGGGACAGTTTTGCTCAGATACACGTCAGTGTTTCCAGCTGAAATAACTGTTAGCTGACTTCGGACAGATACGCTCACATATCTGAATGCATACCTCATAATTGCAGTCTCTCTTGAGCTGCTTATTGCTTTCTTTGACACGATTTTTTTCCTTTCCCAGGAATTTGCAAGCTTTTAATGCAGCTGTTCTTGCAAATGTGCCACTGTTCCAAATAGAAGCTGTTTTGTCTCCTCCAAAAATAATCTTGCAACCCAATGCCAGTGAAATCGACAAAATGACAGCGCAATGTATCCAAGACTGTGTTGAGGTCACAAAGGTGATATTCCATTAAGATTTACTTGTTGCCATATTTTGCTTGTGATTGTACCAAATTAATCTCACTTTACTTTTGGGCAAGAGTTAATGTCAAAGGGAAGATTCATAATGACTTAGTGTGAAATAAAAATACCCAGTACACTGTTCTAATTTTACAGACCATCCTAATTTTGCAAACTGATAACACAGGAAAGAAATCACGTGATTTTCCATCCCTGTGGTCTTCCCAGTGGAGATCTAAAAAAATAGACTAAATAGTGCATGGAAAGATTTTATTAGGATGAAATTAACTCTTCCCTCAACGGTTTGGGAAAATATAACCCAGGGGTATACAATCTTTGGGCTTGGCATGGCTGCTCTGAGCAAAGAGGAATTGTCTTGGGCCACATAAAAAATGTATGACGTGGTTAATGTGTATAAGTAACAAAATTTCTCCTATTTTTTAATATTCTTTATTAAAGCATAGAAAAAGAGGGCAACAAAAACATAAAACTAGCAGGTTGAACATGTATGAAATAACTTCATGCTGTCAGAATAACAGTTGATTCAAGAAATCATTCGCATTACTTTGTACACAGTGTCCTAAATAATGATGACTTATTTGACTGATGTGATTCTCTACAAGGTAATTACTTTTCAAACTTGTCTTGAAAACTCTAGCATTTTGTGCGGTGGATGCATGGCACGTGCATTGAATGCCCTCCTCAGCGTGTTACAGATGATGAAATGATCACATTCAGTTTTTACAGTGATATCTCCCAGAACCCTCTGATAACTGAGCAGGCTGCTCTCATCACTCAGAATGTCCACAGAGTCCTGACTTCTCTCAGCACGTATTTGAACCATTGGGAGAGATACTGTTTTCTGTGGACTGTGGACAAAGACATGGCCATGAAGAAGTTAGCTGCTGAAAAGCCTTCCTATGTCACCTTTGATGAAAAGCTGCAGTTCTATATGAAGATAGCTCAAGAAGTCACTCAACAACCCTTAATAAAAGATGAACAATTTATCAGGCTTTATCTGAGTACTTTAGTTTCTGCAGTGGAGGATAAAGCTAAAGACTGGATGTTTTCCCTTGGAAAGTTGCTTAATGAGTTTGCAAGAAAAGAACTCTTCAGTCTTCAGGAAGAGATCAAGGTAGGTGTTTCCTGTTCTTGTTGTCAGATGCAGCTTTCACTGGTTAGTAGGTGACCATTTGAACCACTCTGAATTAGTTTGAGTGATGTGCTGTAATATGCCATACGTATAGAGATGAGCTGTCACTGCATAGCTAGGAAACGAAAGAGAACAGTAATATGCAAAAAAAGAGGCTTTCTCATTCCTGTGTTTGTGAATGCTTCATGTAAGTAATTCTGAAATTCCTTTTAAGCCACCTTTCACAACTTCTTTTTTGGTGTAACAAAAACATTTATGTTTTTACAGTATTTACTTTTTGTTGATTTATAAATTTTTTTTGGGTATTATGTTTATCATCACATAAACTAAAAATGAAAGAGCCAGATGTCATTTGCTTGTGTTTTGGGTCTCAGTAAGAAGTGGCTAATTACTGTCCCAGTGTTGCCTCTGGAAATTATTATTTTATTCTTACAGACATTATCAGAGAATCTTAAGACACCTCCTGATTCCTTGGAAGAGCTGAAAATTGTCCTCAGTACAATTACAGCTATCAGAGGCATGTCGTTTACGGTGGAACTGAAATATTTGGACATCTGGGAGAGATACCGAACTCTTGCATTGTATGATATTCAAGTAGGTGAATGTTGTGTCTTGTCTCATAAAACATTTCAGATTTGAGCTATGCTCACAAATGCTTCCCATGTGAATGAATAATTGTTTTCCTGTTAAGACATTTCACAGAATCACAGCACTGTTGAGGTTAGAAGTGACATTTGGAGATTGTCTAATGCAACTTCTGTTCTCAAAGTGGTAGCTCCATTTTAAATGGACATACTGCATGTGTTTAAATCTGATTAATGGAATCATCTAGCTTGGCTTTCAAGGTTGTCAAGTCTGATCGCTGACCTAACACTAAGGCCTTTCCGATGTCTGTTAGTGCCACCTCCACACATCTGTTAATTACCTCGGGAGATGGGAACTCCATCACTTCCCTGGGCAAGCAGTTCCAATGCCTAAGCACTCTCTATGTGAAATAATTTTCCTAATGTCCAATCTAAACATCTCTTGGTGCAACTTGAGACTAACTTCAGTGCTGTTTCCATCTTTTGCATATTTATAATGCACACCTTTCTCACTTTCCTGTGTGTATTTATTGCTTGTGAGAGATATTACTGTTTTGTTTTAGGTGGCTAAAGAAGAGCAAGAGATGGCTGACAAGATTAAGGAAAAGTGGGAGACTCTGTTCTTTGAAGCATCGGAAGTTGATCACAACCTTGGAGGCATAAAAAGAACGTTCACAGAGGTAGTATTTGTAATTAAATTGACAAAAAAAAAAGAAAGAAAGAAAGAAATGGAAAGGAAAACAATTTAAACTCGGAAAGGAAAACAATTTAAACTCTATTCTCTTTAGATTACAAAGCAACAGATCGAGGACTACACTACAAAGGTAGCAGATTTCTTCTGTAAATTCATGGCTGAGGGGCCTGGTGCTGTTGGAGAAGATCTTGATAAAGGTAAATTAAGCGTGTAAAGTGATGTCTTAACAATATTGGTTTTTGGAAAATTTATCAAATTTTATGTAAAACAAGAAAATTGTGTTTTCCTTAACATACAAACTGATCAACTGATCAATATGACGCTTTTAGTACTGTAATTTCTACTGACTATGTGCAAGTGCTGTCTTATTTATTCCCTGTAATGCTTTGGATTGTTTATCTAGAAAAACATCCGTCCTTTTCCAGGGCTGGAACTCATGGCCATTTTTGAAAAAGAAATGGAAAAACTGGAAGAAATTCATCAGGAACTGGGCAGTGTTGAGAAACTCTTTGACTTGCCAGCTAAAGTGTATCCTGACTTAATGAAAATGCAGAATGATATGAAAGGTCTAAAGCAAGTCTATGAAATTTATGAATTACAGAAGGTCAGTGTGTGCAAGCTCATGTTCAAGCACATACCACATGCAAAGGTGCAAAATAGAAGAGCTTGCATTGTCTTTTAGTTACTATGAACTCTGTTCCTTTGCACGAAGTAAACTGACCTGTAATTTACCATCATGATGTCAATTTAATGATGTTAATAGAGGAGAACAGAATGTCTCCATAGTAAACCAAATGCATACATTTATGAGATAGGTACAGCCACTCATTCCTCAGAAATTATTGGATGGTCTTATGTTGTACATATCTGCTGATTATTTCTGTGGGACAACTTTTGGATGTACAGGTGACAGTAGATATCTCAGGCTTGGTCTTAGAATTTTTAAGAAGTTCTATTTTTTCAAGATTAAAATGCCCTGGTCAGCCAGCAGCCAGACTGGTTGTAAAGTATGCTCTTAAAAATGATTTTCCTCTTCTCCATGTTTGCTTTTGATTTATTCATTATTTGTTTTGGTTATGAATCTGCCTTGAATGTTTATAAAATGTTAATGCGATCACATCCTGACTGTGGTCTCTAGATCCTGCTGTACCGGAAAACAAAGAGAAATATGTTTTTTTTCCTCCTGATAACCTTGTTCCCAGGCAGCTAAAGAGGAATGGTCTCGGACACTCTGGATAAACCTCAATGTGCAGGTTCTTCAGGAAGGAATTGAAGGATTTCTTAAAGCTTTTCGAAAGCTGCCCAAACAAGTCCGCAGTATGCCAGCAGCCTGTCACTTGGAAACAAAACTGAAGGCATTTAGAGACTCCATTCCTTTGTTGCTTGATTTGAAAAATGAAGCTCTAAGAGAAAGGTTTGCTTTTATTTATTTAAATGATGCAAACAAATGGAAAACATTTGTTTTCATTTTCCTGTGTCGTGGTATAGTTATTGATGCATCAATTTTATACAGGCATTGGCAAGACCTTATGGAGAGAACAGGCACAAGGTTTGAAATGACAACTGAAACGTTTACTTTGGAGAATATGTTTGCTATGGAACTTCACAGGCACACAGATATTATCAATGAAATAGTTGGAACAGCTGTTAAGGAGCTTAGTGTTGAGAAGGTAATTTAAAAATCATAATAAAACTAAACACACATCGGTGACAACAGTTTTTTTAAAGTGAGATCTTGAGTGGCATGACAGTAAGTTCCGCTGTCTTCAGGGAGGTGCTGTAATGTAAATAAATCAATAGCCCTGTTAATAAGCTACAAAACAGCACAAAATCCTACCTGTCGTGGCTTTCACAGCAGTGTATGGATTTTGCTGTCACAATAAGCAAGCTTGGTCTATGAAAAATGGAATTCATTTGGTCTTAATCATAATGTTTTGAAATAAACCTTTTTATAAACCAGTGCTGGAAATCTGTGCAAAAGTTTTGTAGAGTTAATTGATTTCATTTCTGTGCTACAATTATAGTTCTCTAGGTTTTGAAGACTGAAACACATCTTTTTCTGTGCACATGCAGAGTATGAAGGACATAGCAGAAACATGGGAACAGCTGAAATTTACTGTGCAAATATATTTCAAAGGCACTGAGAAGCGTGGCTTTATTCTGGGATCTGTAGATGAAATTTTAGAGATTCTTGATGACAACAGTGTCAATCTTCAGAGTATCTTGGGCAGTCGTTTCGTGGGTCCTTTCCTTTCAACTGTTCACCATTTGGAAAAATCTCTGTCATTGATTGGTGAAGTAATTGAGGTAGGGAAGAAAGTGTTGGGCTAAATTATTAACATTTATTTATAATCAGGATTTTCCTTTCTTTTTTTTTAAATCTTTGTTGGTAACATTTAACTCTTAGATCTGGATGGTGGTTCAGAGAAAATGGATGTACCTGGAGAGCATCTTTGTTGGCGGAGATATAAGATCACAGCTTTCAGAAGAAGCTGAAATATTTGACAGTGTAGACAGTATGTTCAAAAAGGCAAGTAATTGAATTGTACTGTGATTCCACAGTGCTATACATGCTCTTGAAGTACTGCTGTACACAGGAGCAAAGTCAGGTATGTGATTATGCTTGCATGGCGTGGGATACAGTCTTCTCTTTCACTTGCTTTTACAGTATCTTCATGCTCTCAGCTTTAAGAATGTGCATACTTACCTCTGTGCTCGTACAGTACTGCAGTATAGGAAACCATATTTAAAATTAATTCATTGCTGAAAGAACCTGTACTGCTTGTGCAGTCTGTTTTGTCACTAGATGTAATTTAGTGTAATTCACTGCTGTTTGTTATTTTCTAATTTTATTTCCCACGTAGATAATGGATGAAACTGCAGAAGAACCAATAATTAAAAAATCCTGTGAGGCCCCAAATCGTCTATCAGACCTCCAACATATCAATAATGTGCTGGAGAAATGTCAGAAAAGCTTGAATGATTACTTGGATTCAAAGCGAAATGCCTTCCCAAGGTTTTTCTTTATATCTGACGAAGAGCTGCTCAGTATCCTTGGCAGCAGTAACCCACTTTGTGTCCAGGAACACATGATAAAGGTACAGTGTCTGGTTTTCCGAAGTGCCCTTCGCTTTTAAGTGCTTTTAAGAGCTGAATAGACTATTCTGTACATGCTGCTAAGTGTGTGCTAATATTTCCTGCGTACAAAGAACATCTTGGCAGCTTCTTCAAGAAACTTCTAAACAAACAAATCAACCAGTTATGTAAAGAAGGTTTGAGATACAACATAATGACCTATCACTAAATAACCTTCCTGTAGTTCCTGAGAGGTCTTCACTTTCAAGGAAAAAAAAAAGTCACTTGAACCTGATCTTTTGCTTTGTTTACTGTGCAGTGGGGCTGCTGGGCTGGATGCCTCAGTGTTTGTATTTGATTACTTACAGTCAGATCCATTTCTCTCTGGAGATGGTGAAAACTTCCTTTCAACATTAAAAGGTACACTTGAATCTTTCAAGCTTGATTTCTCTTATGTCAATTTCTCTGTTGGTGCATTTCAGATGTACGATAACATAGCTTCCCTGAGGTTTCAGGATGGTGATGGTGATAAGAAAATTGCCACGGCCATGATTTCTGCTGAGGGGGAGGTGATGGATTTCCGGCAGGCTGTAGCTGCAGAGGGCAGAGTGGAGAACTGGATGACAGCAGTGCTGGGAGAAATGAGACGAACAAACAGACTTCTTACTAAGGAGGCTATTTTTCGATACTGTGAAGACAGAAGCAGGTGAAACCATCAGTGTCAAAGATAATACAAGTACTTGTATGTTACTATGAACCTGTAGTGATACAGAAAAACAGAAACTTCATTTTCCAATTTAGACGCAGCTTAGCCTGTATTTCTATAATGCAGAGGAGTATGGATACCTGCATATGTAATATTTTAACCAGAAAAAATGTTTTATTTACTCTCAGTGGTTGAATTTTCATTTTTAGTGACGTGTGCACAATTTTTCTTATTATAAATTCTGTCTTGTCATTGTTACGTGTGGCATAGGTTGTTTTTCATGAGAGTATTTCCTAGGCTTTAGAAATAATACCTCACACCTTGATTTTATTCGTCTTTATAAAGTTTTGGTCATGTTGTCGTTGTAGAAATAGGAGGGACTTCCTGTTTTTTGTTGTGATCATTTACTAAAACAGTAACTCAGACTCCCATACTGTATTTCCCATAGAGTTGATTGGATGTTACTCTACCAAGGCATGATGGTGCTGGCTGCCAATCAGGTGTGGTGGACGTGGGAGGTTGAGGATGTCTTTCGGAAAGTGGAGAAAGGAGAAAAACAGGCAATGAAACTGTATGCTAAAAAAATGCACCAACAAATTGATGAGCTGGTTACTCGCATTACTGCACCTTTGAGCAAAAACGACAGGAAAAAATACAACACTGTTCTCATCATTGATGTTCATGCCAGAGACATTGTCGATACATTTGTCAGGGACAGGTAAATCCTCAACCTCCTGAGAAAATACCAGAGCCATAAGCTCTATATCTATCCCTTCACCTCGTGTGTGCACGTCTCTTGTGTAGCATTCTGCAGGCTCAGGAATTTGAATGGGAAAGCCAGCTGCGCTTTTATTGGGACCGAGAACCAGATGAGCTGAGTGTGCGGCAGTGCACAGGGACATTTTCATATGGTTATGAGTACATGGGTTTGAACGGGCGCCTCGTGATCACCCCGCTTACTGATCGTATCTATCTCACATTCACACAGGTACGTGTTAAAGGAGTTCTTTTTAGCTGACGTGCACTTGTAAAACATGCTTCCATGCTGTCACATAGTTGGCAACTGGGACATAAACGAAAGTAGAAGAAATACAGTGTGAACACAAATGTATAATTAGTAGGTTGCAATAGTCTTCTAAACTAGTTGCTTTGAAGATAATATAGAATGCATGCAGAAATGAGATTTAAGGCTTGTTGTACCCATGGATTTGTTTGTGAATTTGCTACCGGCTTAATAAAATCCTTTTTGTAGTGGAAATGCTAAGTCATGGCTTGAACATGGCATTGATTGATCACCTGGTAGGAAGTCAGGGCCAAGCTAGGGTCTGTTCAAATGAGGTCTGTTCAAGTGCAGATCTCACTGGAGATTCCTGCATACCCAAGGCCTGAAGGTAAGCAGCTTCTTTTCTTCATTTCTGTGACCACAGCTTTTGTATTTGTGCAAATCCTCACTCCTGGTAGCCAGGTTCTTGCTGCTCTGCTGCTATTGCTGCACTTTCCATTGTGTTACACTTTGGTCTGTCTTCAAAGGCTTTATCAATGTTTTTGGGAGGAGCACCAGCGGGGCCAGCAGGTACAGGGAAAACAGAAACAACCAAGGATCTGGCCAAAGCCCTGGGCTTGCTGTGTGTGGTGACGAACTGTGGAGAAGGCATGGATTTCAAAGTAAGTTTTTAAGATCTGCATTCTATGGAAAGAGCCATTTACTGTTCTTTTCCAGCACACAGAATAAGCACAGGTTTTGAACTTCTGAACGTGTGCCTCCTTTAGAGTTACCATGCCAATGAAATAGAGTAAAAAATAACTATTTTGAATAAATGTTAAAGGGAATTTGAAGATCCTATCTGTTCTTTCAAACAGGGAAACATTGGCTGTGTCTAAGCTCATTATGGGCTATCTGCACTTAGCAAATAGTTACCTAGGGCGGATTGCTAGCTCCTGCATGTATCCAGAGATTTTTACCCAGACATTAAGAGTTTTAGCATACTCCAGTTTGCTGGTGGTGGATTCTTTAACATACTCATTGCTGAGATGTTTTTCTTCTTCTTGTTAGGCAGTTGGTAAAATCTTCTCTGGTCTTGCCCAGTGTGGAGCATGGGGATGCTTTGATGAATTCAATCGTATCGATGCTTCTGTGCTTTCAGTCATTTCTTCTCAGATTCAAGTTATTCGAAATGCTTTAATGAATCATCAGAAAACATTTCAGGTAAACACTGAAAAAGAAGAGTAATTGTGAAGGCTGATCTTGTGCTGGAGGCAAAGATCCAGGACTGGGCCCAACTGGGAGATCGAAGGGCTGTTTCTGTGGTAATTGCTTTGTGCTGAGTGTTTCGGACTCCAGAATATGTACTCTGAGATTCAAAGATATTTAAGCTTTGCTTATTTTCTAATCCTTTGCTAGATTCTCCGCTTGTGAAGTAGGAGAAAAGTAAGCTAAATAGAAAATAGTAATTAAATGTACCTACATTCATATCTAAAGCTGCATTTTTAACACTTTGTCCCAAGTGGGTGTCCCAGTATCGCTGGTTTTCTCTTTCAGCAAGTGGTAATGTTTCAGTTACAAACACACATTGTTCTAAAGTTTTCATGTGCTTTTAGTTTGAAGGACAAGAAATAAACCTTGATAGCCGAATGGGCATTTTTATTACAATGAATCCTGGTTATGCTGGCCGGACTGAGCTCCCTGAGTCTGTAAAAGCTTTGTTCAGGCCTGTGGTTGTTATTGTACCAGATCTTCAGCAAATCTGCGAAATCATGCTCTTTTCTGAAGGATTCCTTACGGCAAAGGTAAGAAAACTGTATTGCTCTCCATACCCTTGTATGCGTGCTCTGTGTTTTGTTGTAACTTCACGTCTGTGATTATTTAACTCTCAAACAGGTCCTTGCCAAAAAGATGACAGTGCTGTACAAGCTGGCAAAAGAACAACTTTCTAAACAACATCATTATGATTTTGGGCTGCGGGCCCTTAAGTCAGTGTTGGTGATGGCTGGGGAATTGAAAAGGGGATCACCAGACCTCAGTGAGGTAGGCTTGCTAGTTATTTACCCTTTGCAGCTCATACTTTTCATTGGGAATGGTGTGTGTTTACACATTCGCTGTAGTTTGTCTCCATTTGAAATAGAAGCATTGGTGTTCTTTGTCTTATTATTTTACTGTGTTCTTACGGAGCTTCATGATGCCCTCTACCAGCAAGGTAGCATCAGAACTTGGTAGGGAAACCTATAAAAAATGAGGTGTTTTACTTCATGTGCAGTCTTGATATTAAGTCCAGGATGCACTATTTATCCTGGATAAATAGTGAAAACTACTTTCTGAAGATAATACCCAAAGTGGGTGCTCCATTCATATTGTTGTTCATTTGGTAGCTCAAGTGGTGCATCGTACTTACAAACAAAAGCTTTTTGATGCTGCAATAACTGCAGAATTTGGGAATATTTATAAGACAATTGTTTATTTTAGCATCAAATCAGGGAAATTGTAGTATGATCACTCTAGCCACACAGCATTTTGTTAATATAGTTGAAAAAGGCAGCATTCTTAACTATTGGTCAACTTAATCCTTTCAAGATGGCCTCTTTTCCACTAGTAGCTGAAGCCGAGAAAGCATTCTCAAAGCTGTACTAAAGTAATTGTGCAATGGTTTTTGGTGATGTTTGAAATTACTGCGTATTAGGTAATTGGTTACCTGTTTGGTAGAGAGTGATTCTGCTGTGCTTTGTCTAGGAGGTTGTACTGATGAGAGCTCTACGAGATATGAATCTTCCTAAATTTGTGTTTGAAGACGTACCTCTCTTCCTTGGCCTAATCTCTGACCTGTTTCCTGGCCTGGACTGCCCTCGAGTCCGCTACCCTGACTTTAATGATGCTGTAGAACAAGTGCTGGAAGAAGGAGGTTATGTTGTTTTACCAGTTCAGGTATAAAAAATGTTAATTGCCCGAGTTTTTGTTGTAAACATTAGGCTGGATATGCATTGCTGCACTCCAGAATGGTTCCAGGAAAGCTTAGTAAGCATAGACCAGCTGCTGATCTTGTCCATAGACCTATGGATAGCAGTCTGTTGAATTAATATGTATTTTTTCAGGTGGATAAAGTTGTTCAGATGTATGAGACAATGATAACTAGACACACTACAATGGTGGTTGGGCCGACTGGAGGTGGCAAATCGGTTGTCATTAATGCTTTGTGCCAAGCCCAGAACAAGTAAGTGTACAATTTGATACATGGAAAGGTGGCTGTAAAATGACTTGTGTAGTCATATCAAAATCATTAATAGCTAGCCATAACGTATGCTTGGGTTATCATGAGGTGGTATTCTCATAATATAAATGTATACATAAATAATATTGCTTTCCTTTTGTATTTCTAGGCTGGGATTGTTGACAAAGCTTTACACACTGAATCCTAAAGCTATGTCTGTGATTGAACTATATGGGATCCTTGACCCTACCACACGAGACTGGACAGATGGAGTCCTGTCAAACATTTTTCGGGATATCAACAGGCCTACTGACAAGAAAGAACGAAGGTAGACAGCTAGAAATTACTGTGATAATTTTAGGTACTGAATTTTATGTCAACTTTTATTTTTTTAATATAATACAAAATATTTGATACTATGCTAGTTCAGAAAGAAATGGTAAGTGAATGCAAAGTGTCTAAGGGTATCTTTCTATTTCTTGTGAGTTGTGTGCCTCAGTGAGATGAATAGAAACTATGTAGTTATCAAAAATGCAGGGGAGACTTCAAAACACCTGAGCTGACATTGATGCCTTTGATGGAATGTCTGAGTTCTGAAATATGTGACTGAAGTCAGAGATTATATATCCCTTGGCTCCTGTGTCCACAGGTACATTCTGTTTGATGGAGATGTAGATGCTCTATGGGTTGAAAACATGAATTCTGTCATGGATGACAATAAGTTACTGACCTTGGCAAACGGGGAGAGGATTAGACTCCAGTCACACTGTGCACTGTTGTTTGAGGTAGGAGATGGCTGTATGTGGGAGGGGTTAGATGAGGCTAGATCTACACAGCCTGTAAAAGTGGTTACTCTGTCTATTCTTTGAAGGCATGATTATGTGGTATGATTATTTTACAGGTTGGTGACTTACAGTATGCATCTCCTGCCACAGTATCCCGCTGTGGAATGGTCTTTGTGGATCCTAAAAATCTGAAATACAAGCCTTACTGGCAGAAGTGGACACAAGGAAGAGAAAATGAGGTGGGAATTTCTGCATTTGGTCATAGAGTATTTTTTATTAAATACTGAACTGTAGAAAGAAGAGGGAAAAAAACAAAACACAGAACATCTTTATAAAGTCAGTCTCATCTTCTGAATTGGCTTGTGGTTCATCTGTCATTAAGTTCTGAAGTAAGAAAACTTAGTTCCTATCACCTGATGAATGCAGATCCTCAGCTGCCAAAAAAACAGTCTGTATAACTATTAAATTTCTTAATTTGCCTGTATTCTGTCACTCCTGTAAAAGCAATTATACTTGGTCAGCCAGGTGTTGATGGGAAACTGCTTTCACAGTCACCCTTCCACTTTTCTGTGTGTTTAATTATTGTCCCTTTTTTTCCCTCAGCAAGAGAGAATTGAATTGAATCGTCTCTTTGAAAAATACGTGCCCTGCCTTATTGATATGATTACAGAGGGAATTGTGGATGGCAAACAAGAAGAAAGGCTGAAGACCATTGTTCCTCAAACAGATTTAAACATGGTGAGGAATAGAAAATAAAGGTTGAAAAAGTTTATCTTAGAAGTGCAGCTGACTAATGAAGGCAAAAATCTCCCAAGGAAATCACAAGAGTAGAGTTCACAGTGAAATCTCAGTTTGCTACCAAGAAACAATAGAAACAGTCAGTTCCTTACCAGTGCCATCCTGCTATGATTAATTCTTGTATCAGTAGATACATCTGTAAGGACCAAAGATCAGCAAACACTCAAACAGCTGAAAACATAGTAAGAGTTTTTACCTATCTAAAAAGTGATTCTGTTTACACTTTTGACCTTTTTTACAACAGGTGGTTCAGCTGACTGTGATGCTGGAAGCTCTTCTTGTAGAAAAACCTGATGATCCTGATGTTCTAGAGTGCTTTTTCTTGGAAGCTTTATATTTTTCTTTAGGTGCTTCTCTTCTTGATGCTGGAAGAGTTAAATTTGATAAATACATTAAACATATTTCTTGTATGTCAACTGTTCATGATGAGAACATCCTGGCTAAGCCAGGGGAGCTGCCAGGTAGGATTTTATTGTAACATACTCCAAATCACGTTGATTATGTTGGAAAAGTCTTGGTTTCCTTGAAGTGAGAACATTGTTCTTCCTTACAGCTATCTGCCATGAAAATGTTTGATGTTCTCCGAAGGACTGTCACTGAAAATGTATAGAGATACTATTGCTGGCTGACTCTTAGTTACTGGCGTACCTTCACAGAACTGTGCCAGCCAGAAAATGTAAAAAGTGAAAGGAAAAACAAAAAGGGAAATGAAAACCATTGGAAAAGTGCTTATTAATTGATAATATGACTCAAATACTGGACTAGGAGAATTTTGTTAGGTGTTTTTCTAGGTTAAATGACAAGTGGAACAGTGTTGCTCTACTTGACCCAGAATCACATCCTTTACTTTCATTTCAGTCTTACGAAATGTTGAAGTGTCCTAGGAACTTTTCAGCTGTTTAATGGTTTTCAGGTCAGCTGCCAACTTTGTATGACTTTCATTTTGATGGATTTCAAAAGAAGTGGGTACCTTGGATGCAACTTGTTCCTGGATATATTCATAATCCTCAAAAGAAGTTTCTTGACATCCTAGGTGAGTGTAAGATAAAAAAAAGTGGCAGTGTGCTTTTACTTTATAATATGTGAGTGGACTTAACGTAAGTGTCCTCACCGTGTACTGAAGGGCATCTACTCTTTTTCAGTTTCTTGTGATGACAGAAACCAATTTATTTAATGCTCTTGTTGGAGTAGATTAGCAGGAATAGAGTTGATATTTACAGCACTGTGTAATAATGAAACGAGGAAGAACTTTTTTCAGTGCCTACAGCATTTTGAAAGAGTCAGAAGAGCAGAAGATTGATTTTTTTTTTTTTTTTTTTGTGTGTGTGTACTTGACCAGAAACTGAAAAAATCTCACATCACCGGTTCAAGTGCTCAGTAGATAAAAAATTCATTTTTAAGGCCATTATTGGTTGTTACTTGAAATACTATATAATGATGACAAGCGCTTTTCATAGTTAAGACTAAATTGGTCCAGGTTATTTTATAGTAAGATTCAGCAAGCATAGATTAATTTCACTGACACAATAGGTAATGGTATGGTCTATAAAATTGTTCCTGATGGCAGGCTATTCACATAGAACAAAATTCATCTCTGTATGTTTCAGGGAAAAATAAGTCCTGATCCAAATATATCCTGATTATGTCCTTGGAATAGGGATTACGTGGAATTTCACCAGTCTGTGGTGCTGCTATGTGGAGAACTAATTTTCTTACATGTCAATAGGAAAAAAGAGCCCAGTGATAAAAATTGAGTAGCTGTGGTTAAGCAATTAAAGTTTTTCTTCAGCATTGTTAGTAAGTCGATATTTCAGGTTACGTCTTTGTGCAACTGCATGTTAATTGTGAATCTGATCCAGCTGTGTTCTATAAATATAAATTGCCTGGGCTGCACTGCCTTCAATTTTAACCTGCTGTTCTATTCGTGATCTTTTTCAGTGCCTACAGTGGATACAACACGCACTACTTGGTTGCTAGAACAAATGGTAAAAATAAAACACCCAGTTGTTCTTGTAGGTGAATCAGGTACTTCTAAAACAGCAACAACGCAGAACTTCTTAAGCAGTCTGGACGAAGACCTTAATGTACGTATGAGGCATTTTGCCTTGTTTATAAAGCTGCATTTTCATTTTGTGACCTTGTGTTAAATTTCTGATCTGAAGCCTGAACCTGTGAGTAGCAGTATTGACTTTGAGGCCTCATGTAGGTTCAGAGGTCTAACTGCAAGCTCAGGCCCAAATTGTAATGATGATTTGAGAATTCTTAAAGAAAAGAAATATTTTGTTCTCTTACTTTATCAAAGATTTAAGAAGAATTTTACTTCTTTGTTGTCTGTAATTCAAATGAGTAACTGAACCAGAGGAGTGTTTTTGATATGTCTGACAACTTAATATAAAAAATATTTTCTAGAATACTCTAGTTTGGAGGGGAAAAAAAAAAAGGTAAAAATCCATTCTTATCAATTTCCTCCTCTTTGCAGCTTCTCCTAGTGATGAACTTCTCTTCCCGTACAACATCAATGGACGTTCAGAGAAATCTGGAAACAAACGTAGAGAAACGAACTAAAGACACTTATGGCCCTCCTATGGGAAAACGTCTCATTATTTTCATGGATGATATGAATATGCCAAGGGTAAGCTGCCACTGGTTAGCAAGGTATTTTGGAAACATTTATGGTGGCACTGATGTCATGCCTTCATATACAGATTCAACTGTGTGAAAGGACTAGGTCTTATATCACAAGTCAAGGGGATTTGTGGAAGTACATAACTGCTTTTTAGTTTGGGAACTTCAGAACTGTGGGACTTTTCTGCAGTATGGGGTATTTCTGTCTATTGCAGTATTTGACCTCTAGATAAGAAATGTTTCCTTTCGAATCACATCTTATAGAATCATAGAATTACTCAGGTTGGAAAAGACCTTCAAGATCATTAAATCCAACTGTAAATGGCATTAAAATCATTTGCCTGTAGCCTAATATTGGTTGCAGGATGTTTCTTGTAGAAACCTCCCTTTCTCTTTAGAATGGGAGCAGGAAAGGGTGTGTGTTTTTAGTTTATCATGGAGAAGAGGCACTTTTATTGTATGAGACATCAGAATGAATGTTCACAGTCAGTGCCAGAGCTCTACCAAGTGTCATGTAGTCTATGTAACGCTGTCCCAAGTAGGGAGCACAATATTTTCATGTTTATAGCAGTATTTGGCATGTTGATATACTGTGCTCTAAATATCTTGCTGCTTTTTGTATTACAAAGGTTGATGAGTATGGCACACAGCAGCCCATTGCCTTGTTGAAGCTGCTACTAGAAAAAGGTTTCTTGTATGACCGCAGTAAGGAGATGAACTGTAAAATGCTCCGAGATCTGGGTTTTGTTGCTGCCATGGGGAAAGCTGGAGGAGGTCGGAATGAAGTCGACCCTCGATTCATCTCACTCTTCAGTGTTTTTAACATACCTTTTCCTTCTGAGCAATCACTGAATTTGATCTACGCCTCCATCCTGAAAGGCCACACTGCGGTAATTTCACTCTTGTTGAAGGATTGCTTAACGGGTTTATTTTGAAATATACACTCATTTTTGTATTGTCACAGGATCTAAAAACATTTGTTATCAAGTTTCCTTCTCATTTAGAGAAGTAGTAGTTTTAGACCAATTTATTTTTTCTCTTGTGAAAATGCTGTAGAAATTCCAGTAATTGAGTGTGATGTTATTTTCAGTGAAAATGCACCGTACCCAAAAACATTTAATTTCTGTATATGTGCAGGAATGCTGCACAGGAATACAAATTTCTAAAAATGTTTACTCTAAGTTATTTGAAAAGCTGGAAAGCAGAATATTTGATAGTATTCAATTTTCTATGGGCAGTTGCATGAAAGCATCTCTTTTTTCTCTCATGTTTGCAGACGTTTAATGAGTCTATATCAGCTATCTCTGAGACCATAACAGTATGCACCTTGGAGCTTTATAAAAGGATTGTCTGTGACCTACCCCCTACTCCTTCCAAATTCCATTACATTTTTAACCTGCGGGACCTTTCCAGGGTCTATAATGGACTTATTCTTACAACCCCAGAGAGGTAAGAATATAAAAATTGTCTTCAGTAGTCCTTTACCTGTTTGTTTGGATGAAGCTGGGGTAAAATGAGGAAGCTTGGTGCATGAAATCAATCACATCTCATTGCTTTTCATTAAACCTTCACCAGAGTGAGAAGATGTGCAGGAACATCCTTAATTACAATACTACTTTTGATGACAAATGCTATTGCATTAATCTTCCTTAAATAAGATACCTGAAGGTAGTGATGCAATTTTTTTTATCTTTATGAAGAGGGAAAAAAAACCCCAAAAAACAGTAGAAGAGTTTTTAAAAAAATCAGTCCAGACTTTTGATCAAATCGGTTTGCTTGGGTCACTCTGATATTTTGGTATTAATGCAGGTTTCAAACAGTCACCCAGATGGTGAGAGTTTGGAGAAATGAATGCCTGAGGGTTTTCCATGACAGGCTGATTAATGAAGCAGATAAAGCTTTGGTGAGTAATTTCTTTCAACTTTCATTAGTTACTGAATATTACAGTGGCAACTGATTTTCCACAGCAGTGTTATCAACTATTGCATTCAGGTCTTGCAGTCATACTGCAGACTCGTCTAACTGCTGTGTTGTTACTACATTATCTTAAAATGTAATCTCTGGAGCTCTCTAAAATAAAGTAACCATGGCAGACTAAGTGAGCAGATCTGTTGAAGGAACAGATTTTTGTTTTTTAATAAGGTGTATTGCTTTCTGTCTTAAATTTCTGTAGTCCGTTGACTTGAATGGTTCCTGAACTTCCTATTAGGCCATTTTGTATCATAGAACATAAAGGACGTTGTGGTCTGTTTCTTCTGGTAACCTCACTAGCTTTCACTCTTAGAAATAAGTCAATATTTGAGCAAGAATGTGCATTATTAATATCACTCTTTTAAGTATCCCTGGACTCAAAAATACCTGCTTTGTTCCGTTGCCTAATTTATTTCTTATACACAAAGGTACAAGGACATATCAAAAACCTGATTGAAGAGAATTTCAGAGATGAATTGGAGCAGGCTATGAGGGATCCTATTCTTTTTGGGGATTTCAGGATGGCACTGAATGAGGGAGAGCCTCGTATTTATGAAGATATACAAGCCTATGATGTGGCAAAAAATCTCTTTCAGGTAGTGTGCTTCAGTTTGGAACCGTGTGTGATTTTTGTGTCTCTGCATGAGGAATGGGCAGGAAATTGCACCAAACAAGGTGAAATCAGTTTGTGTGTGCACACATACAACAGTGTGCACAGAAGACTCTCATTTGGCATCTGGAATTATGAAAATTGAGGGTCAGCTATGGCAGTGCTTTCTAATTATTTATTTTCCTTGATGATCTTTACTAGCAATAACGCGGCTAAATGGGTTGTTATTTTATTAATGTTATTGTTTTCTTGGTCTCCTAGTAACGTTCTGACCACCTTTCTCTGCAGGAGATTTTGGAGGAATATAATGAGGCTAATGTTAAAATGAATCTAGTTCTTTTTGATGATGCTTTGGAACATTTAATCCACGTATATCGCATCATACGGATGGATCGTGGCCATGCCCTACTCATAGGAGTTGGAGGCTCAGGAAAGCAGTCTCTTACAAGATTGGCTGCCTTTACAGCTGGATGTGAGGTTAGTGTCTGTGCATCTTTGCAGTGAATGAAGACAAGGAAAGCAACAGTGGGATGAGGATTAAATTGGATGGGGATGAGAGGAGGAGGGGAAAGGCAGTGAAGATAAGATTAGGCTGGCATCTCTTCCGTGTGAAGAGAAGAAAACAGTTTGCTAGGAGGCTGTGGGTGATCTAGGCAGGACGTTCTTGTTGCTTGAATCTAGATTTTGGCACTTGGGGACAGAAAACAAGGATGGGTTTTAGGGTCAAATCTAATAGTACCTAATTATTGCTTTTGTTGCTTATCTGTACTACAGCATCACTCTGGTGCTTCTCAAGGAACCCTATTGTGATTGATATTGTAATATTTTGGATAGGAAATGTTCCTCCTTCAAGAGTTTCTTAAGGAAACTGTTGATTTGGAGGGGAAGAATGAAAAGGGAGGGTGAATACAAAGGGCAGTCAAATTTTAAAATTGCAATCCTGTAGGTTTGTACAAATGTAATTGTTTGGAAAGAGTGCAGTGCATAAATTTACTGATGGATGGAGGCCAAACCAAAACCTTTCATCCAATCTAGTTCAAATTGAGTTTCAAAGTTACCATTATGTCTCGGGTTCATCTGTCTCTTCTTAATATTTGTTTGCATCCCTAGGTATTTGAAATCATCTTGACTCGGGGATATAGAGAAAATAACTTCCGAGAAGACCTGAAAAGCCTGTACCAGAAGCTTGGTATTGAGAACAAGTCAATAGTCTTCTTGTTTACAGATGGCCATGTAGCAGATGAGAGTTTCTTGGAGCTCATCAATAACATGTTAACTTCAGGTGACACACACAGCCTGAATTACTGCCAGTATAGTATTTGTTTGTGACTCAAATGCACCCTTGGTCCAGCTTTTACTATTTCACCCTATATTCTCTGCTGCTGTAGTTAGTTACACCTTTCAATACTACCTGAAATTATCTTGGCCTTACTGATGGCTTTTTGACATTGTATTGTCATTTATATGCATCTGGGGAGCCTAAAAGTGCACACTGATCATAGTTTTGCAGGAACCTCATGCTTTTTCCAAGACCAGAGTACAACTTCAGTTGTGTTTAATCACAAGCTCGCTTTTCTCTCATTTGCTTTTAAATAGCATTCACCTGAGCAACAACAGCTGCTTGTATATAAATCTTAAGCTATAGTTTACTGTCTTTTATTGTATGCAGCTGGCGAAGATTAGCAGCTCTGTATGACCATCCTCTCTATAGAAGTTCATACAGAATCTGATTTTTTATTCCTTTTCTTGGTGTGGTTCTCTCTGTTGTGTTCTGCTTATGTCAGTCATTAGGTAACTTGTACAATACGACCATTTGATGGAGAGACTGAAAATGTGATTGGTGGTTTCGAGACACAAATGAATGTTTTCCTTACATGAGTAAAAGCATTTTGTGTTCTTGTGACATTTTGTATATGTTGCTGAAGCCCAAACAAAACCAAAGCAATTGTTCTTCTAAATCCCCTTGCATCATCTAAAGTATTTCCTGTATGTTGTCCATTATGGGTGAGGAGGAGAAGCATAGAGAGATTAATAGGTTCACTTAGAACTGCCCAGAATCATTTTTGCTGAATTAGGTTTAATACTTGTCACTCTAGTTTCCCATTTGCTCTGTCCCCAGCCATATGGTTATAAGTTGTTCTCAGTAGCATTCTTCTGTCCATATGTTACAGGAATGGTGCCAGCCCTTTTTGCAGATGATGAAAAAGACACCATACTAAGTCATATTGGAGACGAAGCTATTAAAGCTGGTATGAACCCAGCTAAACAGAGCGTCTGGCAATATTTTGTAAACAAATGTATAAGCAACCTTCATATTGTTCTGGGAATGTCCCCAGTTGGGGACAGTCTGAGAACGTGGTGCAGAAATTTCCCAGGTATCAATTATATACACTGCTTCATCCCTTCCCTGTCAAACACAGGTTTGTAGGCAAGACAAAATCTCCAGCAGACTGCCACAGCTAAAGTGAAGTGGAGCAGGTTTAATGATTACACATTTGCATGATGTTTTCCAGTTAAGTGCCATGTATCAGTGGATATTATTGACTAACGTTTAGCAGATCAGTTCATTTTCCAGCTGAACTGCTAGAAATCAATTAGTCATCCTCACTGAAGCGGAAGTATGCAGACTGCCTATGTGTGCAGCCTCTCCTCTATAGATTACAGAAGAATGTGACATATTAAATCATTATGAAACTAGGATATGGTGGTAAAAGAAACATTTTTATATCCAAAGCTAAAAGAACAGTGGGTTAAAAAGGACGCAGCTAAGAGAAAAACCACCTGGGCTTGGTGGATGCTACTGCAGAACAGGTGGCTGAAAGATGTCCTAAAAGGACTGAGGAGACTCACAAATTGAGGTGTACTGATGGGAATCCCAGTGTGGGCTTTAAAATATCTAGTTGTTGCTCTTGAGTGCATCCTATGGAATGGTATAGCCTAAAGAATAGTGCAACAGGTCTAGCTGGACACAGATGCAATGCTGATTATTTACTATCAAGAAGGAAGTACTGGCTTTGTGGTGATTATTGTTCCTAAGTAGGAGCCAAATAAGACCGAACCTGAAAATTCTTGGTGCAAACAAAGTTAAACTTAGGGCTGTCTGGCAGATTAAGATGTAGCTTTTCAAAGAAACTTTTCAGGCAACACTAAGGCAACACTGTGCTTTTATTTTAAGGTCTTGTCAACAATACTGGTATTGACTGGTTCTTACCCTGGCCCCCCCAAGCTTTGTATGCAGTTGCAAAATCCTTTGTTGGTAAGTAAGATGTCAGTATTTTAACCCATTAATCCTTGGATAAGCCTAAGAAATGTATTCTTTACTTTGACTTTACTGTAGATGTTATCTTGCTTTCCTGTTGTGGATACTACCATAGATCTACAAGGATGATGCAATATCCCAGTAAACAAAAATGTTTTTGTTTGCCAGTTTCTTACTTAAATAGGTTTAGAAGAAATGGCTAAGATTCAAGCCCGTAACTCTGGAGATGATGTTACCTTGCTATCAGGATGCCTTTGTTCCCTTCTGAGCTCTATCTTGGCCTTACTTTTTGTCCCAGGAAGCAGATTTTTAAGCCTGGCTTCAATGTACATTAGAGAAAGAAGATGGTGATTAGCCTACTATTAAAAAAATAAATAAGCGTATTAAGAATATGCCAATTATAAAATAAATAAATAAAATATAAAAAATTATATATATATAGATAGATAATACATATATTTGTTTTATTTTATTTTAATTCTGACTAATTTTAGGAAGTAACACACGCATTCCAGCAGAGAGCTCCAAGATGGTGGTTGAGCACATGGTCATGGTGCATGAATCTGTAGGCATTTTCAGCAAGAGGTTTCTGCAGAAATTAAGACGTAGTAACCATGTCACACCAAAGAATTACCTTGACTTTATCCATACGTATCCAAAATTGCTTGAGGAGAAAAATGAGTTCATTTTAGGTAAGACTGTGGATGTTTTCTCCTTTTTAGTAAGTGATTTAAATACTTAGGGGAAAAAAAAGGGGAAAAAAGAAAAAGTATAATGTGATGAAAATGGGTGTAGATCCCTAATGTTACCCACATTATCCAAAAATGATGCTATCGATACCGAGTTTCGATGTTGGCTAACATCCTGGCCACATGTGATTGTTTGGATTCTGTCTAGTGCTGTGTTTACCCCAGATTCTTCTGTGAATGAATCTGAGCCAGGATTTCCAAACCAGACACTCTTCTGCTTGAGGAAGGGTGATTAGATCTGATGATAGTTCAGCCTAAGCCAAGGTTTGACATTCTTCCTCAAACAGCAGTTGTTAATCATACTTCTGTGAGTACTGAGGTATGCAAAGAGCATCAGATATCAACAGTGCAGTAGTGAAAGCAAGTAGAGGTGCAGGGCCACTTATTGGCAACGCGGGTGACTTTAATGCTGGGGGAGACTTATGAAATAAAAAATCTTTCATAGCGATTTTCCTGTCATAACTGAGGTTGTTCTGTTGCAAAGTGCACCTATAAGCATGTCTACCTTCTGTGACATTGTCTACTGCTGTGCAATAATACCAAGGGGTCACTAATATTTCTCACTTTTTTTCCTTTCCAGTACAATGCAAACGGCTGGAGAGGGGCCTGGATAAACTGAAGGATGCGAGTTTGCAGTTGGTTGAGCTGAACAAGAAACTCGCAGTGCAAAAGGTCGTGCTAGCAGAAAAATCAGCTGCTTGTGAGGCTTTGTTAAAAGAGATTGCAGCAAACACGGAAGTAGGTAAGTAGTTTACAACTGCTGAAGTGTCCCTCAGGCTAAGCAAGGCTTACATAGTCTGTGTTGGGTTGGAAGCTACTTTAAGAGCTTCAGATGCTTTTAGAGATGACCCTCTTGTTCTGCCTGTGCTGATGTAGGATGCTTCTAGAAGAGTAGGTCCTGCATTCTAACCAGATTGACATATTTCCTATATGTTTGGTCTACTTTACTTTGTGTACCTCAATACTATGCTCTCCAGCCCTTGTCTTCCCTTCGTAAGGTATAAGGAGTAAAGTGGGAAAGAGGCATTAGCAAGAAAGGGATCTTCTGTTTCAGAAATGCTTTCAGAAGGAAATCAGAGGGAAGCACAGTGTGAAGAGAGATTATCTATGCTTTCTGTGGAATGCTAATGGTATTCCCATCCTGGTGATGGATGGAGCCCTGTAAACACTGGCAAGCTAGAAATAAGAGGGTACTGATTTGGTGGTAATTCCTGATTTTGAGCTAAAAGCACGTAGTACATGTTCTGCAAGCAAATTTGAATAATCTACTTACCGTCCTGCTTTTACAATTTGTAGCTGAAGTGAAGAAAAAACTGGCTGAAGAAAAAGCTGCAGAGATACAGGAACAGAATAAGATTATTGCTGTGGAGAAAAAAGCTGCTGAGACAGCTCTGGCTGAAGTCATGCCTATTTTAGAAGCTGCCAAACTGGAGCTGCAGAAGCTTGACAAGTCTGATGTTACTGAGATCAGGTAGTTCATTTAGATGTACAATAGCATAAATGCTTGGAAATTCATGGAGAGACCATTTTAGAGTCAGCCTTATTTCCTCATGGGCACAGCGTGTGGGTTATGATCAGGACAGCAGCTTCCCAGGTGCAGATGTCACAACAGAATCCACTGATTCCTAGCCCAGAACGTCTCCTTGAGCCTGTTCTTTCTATTTTCGGTGCTGCTTTGATAGCATGAAAATGTTCTTTTCTGCTGAATTGCTTCTATTACTGTTTTTATAATACATTTTGTATTTGGGGACAGGTGTGAAATTGCATGCAGTCCTTGGCTCTCCCCAAAATAGTAAGAGCTTTTCATTCCCTGTCACACTTGTCTGGTTTCTTTTCTCTGGTAGATCTCTGGATTCTTTTGGTTCTATGCCTCCCAGTGAACAGCTGCTTGATTGCCCGAGGGAGAAATATGGATCATTGTTTTAGGCCTTTCACTGCTGAAATTCCTTAGTCTCTTACTGATCAAATTGTTTGAATGCAACAACCAGTTTTGAGCTCTCATCTAGCTAATTATTTCTTGTTTTGGCTGGATTATATTTTTCATTTTGTTTAAAATGTCTTATTTAATAGCTGTTGTCATGTTTCATTAGCAGTCTTGATGGGAAGCACAGATCTAGCATCGTGTTTTGTTTCCTCCATTGTCTTCTTCACTTGTTTCCTAGATCCTTTGCAAAACCCCCTAAACAGGTGCAAGCTGTTTTGGAATGTGTTCTTATAATGAGGGGGTACAAAGAATTAAGTTGGAAGACAGCCAAAGGAATGATGTCAGAGGCCAATTTCCTGCGATCCCTGATGGAATTAGATTTTGATGGCATTACTTACAGCCAAGTGAAATCTGTTCGAGGTAAAGTATTGACCAACATGGATCATCAATGGGGATGTAGCTCAGTGGTAGAGCGCATGCTTTGCATGTATGAGGCCCCGGGTTCAATCCCCGGCATCTCCACTTTTGGAGCTTAGTCTTAAATATCTTTGTCAGTGACACCGACAGTGCAGGTTTGGCACCAAGCTGTGGGGCGTCGCTTCCAGCTCTGAGGGCGCTGCGTTTCTATGTGCTGTGATTCCATCAGCTGTAGCTGGAGTGAAGGCAGCCCTGGTTCACATTGCAAGCTGTGTGCAGGGCAGTGCTGCCAGCCGTGTCCATGGCAGTGCTGCCAGGGCTGTGCGGGAGGGTGAGATTTCCCTTGTGCTAAGGGACAGCGCTGTCTGTGTTGCTGCCGATGTCGCTCTTTTGGGGAATTGGATTTTTCAGAGTGCAGAGACCTTCTGCTCTGTGTTACATCCAGTCCTCGTACACTTCAGTTTGGAGCAGGCAAGAAGCAAGCAGGACAGTGGAGCAGGCCTGCTGTTCTGCCTTTGGATATTCAGAAAGCAGCACTATGATCTTGATCATCATGCGGCAATTGAGATGTGATTTGTACACAGTGAGAAGAAGATAAGCTGTATATAAAACTGATGAGTCAAGCTTTGCAGATGATCACAAGGATGTGATCTGGAGTATTCCCATTAAGAGCTGAACTTTGCACTTTTAACAAAATGGACTGCTGTAGAGAAAGCAAACCATGACCATGAGGCATGCTGGAAAACTGAATGTGCTACTTTTTTTTTTTTTTTTTTTTTTGAGTAGGAACTTGAGAAATCACTCGCAGTATTGTTGTATGGTTACAGCCCAGTGCCTTCATCGTAAGTTCGGAATCTTTTCTATTCTGACAAGCAATTCATATGATCTGTTACAGTACTGCTCGGTATTGCTGTACGGAAGCCTTATTTCTCTAAAGATTGCTGCACTGTAACTTGGCTCACTTGCAATATCTTTGTCCATTTAGCTGTGTTGAAGAGTCTTAATACCACCTTCACTGAGATGGAACTTGTTAGCAGAGCTGGCCTGGGAATGCTGAAGTTTGTTGAAGCGGTGATGAGCTACTGTGATGTAGTTAGAGAAGTCAAGCCAAAGAGAGAGAAGGTACAGTGTGTGAATTCAGACTCTGAGGAGGATGAAACATGAATCATCAGAAAAATAACACTTGGCGATTTCATAGCGTGAAGTCTCTGAAGTGCTTCAGAAGAGGTGTTTAGAAATATTGCAGCATGGGTGAGGAATGTGCAGTTATTATGTGCTGTGTCTGTTGTGCTGTCATGCTGTGGTATGGGTTCCCATCCACTCTAGTGCTGGGAGGAGGTGAGAGAAATGGGGCCAGGTGGAATTTGATAGTCTATGCTCAAAAAAGCAGTTTTTAGCTGTCTACTGAAAACATGCTTGAAAGCACATGACATTTGGACAGAGCAGAGCTCTGTTACACATCCATGCCCCTTGAGTGCAGACCTTTTAATTAAAATTTTTTAGAAAGACTGGGTCCTTAGCTGTGTTATGAAAGGAAATCTGAGGACACTGGGAAAATTTCTAACAGAAAATCTGTTTACGTGCAGCTGACTACTGATAAAGTATATTCACTAGGTGGTGGGCCTGACTATTTTTAAGGTCTTTAGGTCACTGTTATTAAGCAGACAAACCTCCTTTTTTGTCTGGGATGATAGTCCTGCTGACCTCCGATGTTGGCAGGGCTGCTTACATGCTTATTATAGCTTATGTGGTGAGAACTCTGCTTTAGGAAGTTTATCTGCTTTGTAACTGCAGTTTCAGACCATGAGGTAAATGCTTAGGATGGGGAGAGGCGGATGAGGAATGATGGCAGTTATTTTGGTTTACACCATTTATTACCATGATGCTTTAAAATACACAGGATAGCCAGAAGGAAGAACTTGAGATTTCTCTCCAAAACCCCTCTTTTCTCTGATAACACTCTTTATATTTTCCTTCATAATATAGGTGGCAAGGCTAGAACGGAACTATTACTTAAGTAAGAGGGAACTGAAAAAGATAAACACAGAGCTATCTACAATTCAAGCTGAGCTTAAAGCTTTGGGGGACAAATATCAAGAGGCAATAAAAGAAAAGCAACAGTTACAAGAAGAAGCAGAGCTTATGCAGAGAAGACTGGAAGCTGCTGACAAGCTCATCTTTGGCTTGAGATCTGAGAATGAGAGGTAAGAGTAGATTCAAAGAAGAATGTTCTTGACCTCAGAAGATCATATGCCAGGAATAAAATCTTTCAAACTGAGATATTTTTGGAAATGTCTTTCTCTGATTTTTTTTTTTCCCCTGCTGCTAGGGGTTAATATGCATTCTAAATAATATTCATTAGATCTTGAAAAGTAGTAATAACGATTTTTAATGCAGGACAAAAAGGTTTACTAAGGTTAAAAGGAAGATGGTTCAATCCTACTCAGTGTCATCACAACGACTGACAGTAAATGTTGTGGTTGTCTCTCTCAATCAGTAGACAAAGTAGCAGCAGTTGGAAAAGAATCCCCACCCCCTGTTACAGATTCACCCAGGATCCCCTTATTTTTCTGTCAGGTGGGCAAAGGAACTAGAGGACCTCAAAATGCGAAAGGTGAAGTTGCTTGGAGATTGTCTACTCTGTGCTGCCTTTCTGAGCTATGAAGGAGCATTCAGCTGGGACTTTCGTAATGAGATGATTTATCAAGTGTGGCAAGAAGACGTTCTTTCACGAGAGATTCCTGTCAGCCAGCCTTTTAGGTTAGAAAGCCTCCTGACTGATGAGGTGGAGGTTAGCAGGTATGTCCAGTCAAGAAGTTAGTGACTACTGTATGTGAAATCATGAAGTGGGAGTCTGAATCTGTAGCACAGAATTGGCATTGTGCATTGAAGTGTAGGTGGAAAGACCGTTTTACTTCATGCCACAAAGGTGGCAAGGAGACAGTGATTTTCCTGGTAGACAGAGGCTATTTGTTATACCATTGCTCTTTATAATACAAGGGCATTCACTGAACCTATATGCATACCTTTTTATTAATTATCTATAGTCTGTATTCCACCCAAGGCTTAACAGCAGTCTTTTCATTCACTTCAGTAAATTTGCAATTAAACCTATAACCAAGTAACCCAAATTTCAGCTGCTGTGTGAGTCCTCAAATGCAAATGCAGCAGTCTGAGTTTTGAGTAGTGTAGTTAAAATGTCTCAATGAGTCAGTCTGAGTTTTGGCACTGCTCTTGCAATCACATACGCTGTATGTTTGCCTTGTGTTTCTAATAGTATGCACAAAGGATTGCATGGTTTTACGGACTACTGAAGTTATCTGCTCTCCCATCAAGTTTTTGTTCCAGTTTGGTCTTTGCTTCCTAGGTGGGTTTCCCAAGGATTGCCTCCGGATGAGCTCTCCATCCAGAATGGCATTCTGACAACATATGCAAGCCGTTTCCCACTCTGTATTGACCCACAACAACAGGCTTTAAATTGGATTAAGAAGAAAGAAGAAAAAAATAACCTGAGGGTAAAGATAAACAATGATTTCACCTTTTGGGGACTGATGGTTTTTTGGGATGTTGGCCAGCCTCAGTACAAGCAAAGTAGTGTAACCAAAAGGCTGTGTTGCTTGTGTTTTTTCTCAGCTCCAGGATGGAATTTCATACAGGACAATGTCACAGTCAGAAGCATAGTCGGAAGTTCTGTTTTCATATCTTTCCATTATTCTCTTGCAGATGGCTTCCTTCAATGACCCAGATTTCCTTAAACAACTAGAACTTGCCATTAAGTATGGAAGTCCTTTCTTGCTGCATGGTGTTGATGAATACATTGATCCTGTGATAGACAATGTCTTAGAGAAGAATATCAAAGTTGCACAGGGGCGAAGATTCATTGTGCTGGGTGACAAAGAGGTTGACTATGACAGTAATTTTAGGTTGTACCTGAACACCAAATTAGCAAACCCAAAGTATTCTCCTGCTGTATTTGGGAAAGCTATGGTTATCAATTATACAGGTAAGCAGTGTGTGTCTATTAACAAAATAGTCATTATGCTGTTTGGGGCCTGGGTGGTTATCTGAAACAACAAAGTTTAACATTTAAGAGTCTCCCTAATACTTATCATCTGATTTAATATAAAATTCTTCTCACTTCTCTCTCTTAATCTGAAACACAAGCGAAGATCTAGTCTCATACCTGTCAGGCTGGGATGCATTGGTACAATTCATATACAGTTATTATCCAAGCCGCTTCGTTGCCTTGCTGTGGTTTTGTGAGATGATCAAGGTGAAATGAGTTGTCTTAAAAAGCTATCCTTGTTCTTTTAAGAAAGGCTGTGTTCTGTGTTTTATCTCTAGTTACGCTGAAGGGCCTCGAGGATCAATTGCTCAGTGTTATTACGGGTTTTGAAAGAAGGGAATTGGAAGAACAGAGAGAACAACTCATCCAGGAGACGAGTGACAATAAGAACTTGCTGAAAGATCTGGAAGACTCTCTCCTTCGGGAACTGACATCTTCCACAGGAAACATGTTGGACAACACAGACTTGGTGCAAACCATGGAGGAGACAAAATCCAAAGCTACTGAGGTACCAGCTGGTTGTTAGTTTCAATTTTTTTGTTTTTGTAGGATATGTACTTATGGAATCTCTTCTTTCTTTCTCATTGTGTTTCATTTTCTCTCGTGAGAACTCTTCATTCCTTTCAACTTAGTTCTTAGCTTCCAGAATGAATGTGTTGTATCTTTCAGTTTTGAGCACGATTTGTTTTGCATCAGAGAACATAGTCCAATTTTCAGGAAAGTCATTATTAGGACCAAAGTAATAGTTGTTCACAGTTTAAAAACAAAGAGTAGGTGATATATTTCTTTCAGCTCTGAAACAATCTTTGTCTTGTATCATATTGGATCTGAAATGGAATTTCAAGTTATTTGTTGCTCAGGGAAGGTGTAGGGTATCTGTCCTTGGAGGCTTACAGGCCTTAGCTGGGCAAAGCCACAGATGACATGACCTAGTGGTGGCAGTAGTCCTGTTTCGGACAAAAAGTTGAAGTAAATAACTCCAGAGGGTCTTTCCCATACTGTTTCTATGATCCTGTGCTAATCTCTGCCCTTAATTTCCATAAATACACGGAGTGGGACTCATTTATTCTAACCTATGATTTTTGAAATTCATACTTCTTTAGGTTTTCTTGCCCAGATTCCCTACATAGTCAACAGTGAGAGGCAGGCAGTGGGAGGGCATAGAACCATAGAATCATAGAATCACCAAGGTTGGAAAAGACCTAAAAGATCACCCAGTCCAACCGTTCACCTATTCCCAATAGCTCCTACTAAACCATGTCCCTCAACACAACATCCAGCCTTTCCTTGAACACCCCCAGGGTTGGTGACTCCACCAACTCCCTGGGCAGTCCATTCCAGTGCCTGACCACCCTTTCTGAAAAGTAATACTTCCTCATGTCCAGCCTGAATCTCCCCTGCCGTACCTTGAATTCTTTTGACTTTTCTTTTGACTTTTTCCCCTGCTGCACAATTCTTTTGACTTAATTCAGGTGTCTCCAATTGAACGGGGACTGTGCTTCAGCACTCAGCAGTGTCTTTTCCTCTCCACAAGCTATAGAGCCTTATCTTTGTACAGAGTCCTAAGAGAAATTTAATGTATTTAAAGCATTTAAAGATGAGTGACTTGCATTTTTACACAAATACGGTCTTCTTAAAAGTAGGCTAATATGTGAACATTACTAGTCTTCAGTATCTTGCCTCCTCGTGTTTGTGTGCTTGTAACGCATGCTGTTAATTGCAGTATTTTTACATCCTATATGTTCATCATTGTTGTTTCAAAATAGCTTAGTACACTGATTATATTTGTATATTAATATGTCAGTGCATTAATTAGACCTGTATAAAATCAATGACTGGCAGGTGATCGAGAAACTTCATCTGGCTGCGACAACGGCGGCGGATATTGATCAGCTTCGAGACGGCTACAGACCAGCTGCCAGGAGGGGGGCCATTTTGTTCTCCGTTTTGTCTGAAATGGCAGTGGTCAACATCATGTACCAGTACTCCCTGGTCTCCTTCTTAGAGGTTTTTGGACTCTCTCTTCGGAAATCCATGCCCAGTCCTATTCTTCCCAAGAGGTTAAAAAACATCGTGGACACGTTGACTTTCAACACCTATAACTACGGCTGCACAGGTGAGGGCAGTTTAATGACAGGTGAGTGCAGTTTAATGACAAGCTGATGCTCTGCTGTTCACCAGCTTTCAGCTGGTTTGCAGTAGAGAGGCAAATTATCAAACAATAACACATTCACTGATGTTGAGTTTTCAGCATAGTTCCTGGCTTACAATCACTCCCTTCTATCTGAAGTATGCATATTACAACTGAATTAAAGAAAACCTTTCTTAATCCAATTGCAAAAGGCTAATTGCAGATACGGATCTTACGTTCCTGGGTATTTCTCACAGATGCCATTTTGACAAACTTGTACTCGGTCTGTAGTTCTGTAAGCCTGATCCAAACCCCTGTCTTCAGTCACCTTGATCTTCGTGGGGTGACCAGGTGCAGGATATAGATTTAAAACACGTGGGGCTGGAGCAGATTTTTGAAAATGTTGTCCTTTTTACATAGGCTTGTTTGAGAAGCACAAGTTATTGTTCTCCTTTAATATGACTGTGAAGATAGAGCAAGCTGATGGCAGAGTTCCCCATGAAGAACTTGACTTCTTTTTAAAAGGTAATGTGAATATATTTGTATAGAAATATATATGTGGTGATAGCTAGAAGATCCTTCCAAGATAGATTTTGACTGAGGATGATTCGTGATAAATGCTAGCACATGAAGTCAGCTGAAATATGTTGTTTTACATGAGTTGTGGATTTTGCTATTGGTATTTTTTCACTTTGTTAAACAGCAAAGAGGTGAATCTCTTTTCACTATAAATGCTGACAAATCTTGTGTTAGCTACAGATAATGAGAATGCTGCCTGAGAAAGTAATCTCTAGTTATTTTCTAACTACTTATAAGTAGAAATGCATGCAAAGATACAACGTTGGCTTTTGCAAGCACTTGTAAAATGCTATGTTTACTTCAGCAGACCAGTTTAATCTCACAGTGCTTCCAGAAACAAATTTCCAAACGGTTTCTCTGTGTGGTGGGACTGTATGTGTGGTCATGTACCAGAGAATTTATGACATGGACATTCACTTCAGTTTCTCATTGTGACTAGGCAATATGTCCCTGGAGAAGAGTGCACGAAAGAAACCGTATGCTTGGCTTCCAGATCAAGGCTGGGAAGATCTAATTCGCTTGTCTGAACTATTTCCTGAGCAATTTGAATCTCTTCCAGATGATGTGGAAAACAATCCAGATGTATGGAAAAATGTACGTGCTTTTCTGCAATGCTATTCTCTTTCCTTGTTTTTCTTCTGGTATTAAATGTTCAAGTATGATGCAGTGTGCCATAGAACTCTGTAGGAGGCATGTCAGCACTGGTGCTTTCTGTCAAGGCATTGCTTTTCTTCTTGAACTAAGTGATTGGCTTATTTGCAGAAGAATTAAGGTTCTTGCTATGAAATAACCACCCCCCCAAATCTTCTGTGCTGTACTGTACGTGTTTTATTTTCCAGTCATATGCCTTTGATGAGTTCTTTGCCCTGTTCGAGTCAGTGGAATTTTTGCTGTTGATTTCAACAGTCAGTGTTTCACTGTCATTATTGTACTGCTACATCACACGAGGGCTGCTCTGACAGCAGTGCCTCCTCCCACAACACCGAGGTGGACAGTGGTGGTGTGGCAGTAGAGGCTGAACCTTCCAACCAATGCTTTGTACTCAGAAAGCTGAAACTTTTTAAATTTCTTGGCAGTGAATTGACTTTCTTCTTTGTTTCTCTTGTGTCGAATTGTTTTTGCTTTTCCTAGTAATTTCACTGATAGATCCACTTGATCGATCTGCATTGTCTCCCACCTTTTCTTGCCAGTGGTATGATACAGATGCTCTGGAGCAGATGCCATTCCCCATGCACTACCAAGACAGTCTCACAAACTTTCAGAAACTCCTCCTCCTGCGGTGTTTCCGAGTGGACCGAGTGTATCGGGCAGTGACAGACTTTGTGACACTGACCATGAGTGAGAAGTGAGTTGCTCTTGTTTCAAATGTAAATGGCTTGTGTATTTCTCCTACACAGTGCAGCATCTTTTTTCTCTGTATTATTTCCATGTGCAGTCTGAAATGAATGTTGGTGTCTGTATTAAAGCCGTCTTTTACACAACAAAATTGATACTTTTTTTGTAGAGCAGCTCACTGTGCTTCTTTTCCTACCAGATACGTGCAGCCCCCTGTGATCAGCTTTGAAGCTGTCTTTGAGCAGAGCAGTCCTTACTCACCAGTTGTCTTTATCTTAAGTCCTGGCTGTGATCCCATTAGTGACCTCATGAAACTGGCTGAGAGGACAGGCTTTGGAGGGGATAGACTCAAATTCCTAGCCATGGGACAAGGCCAAGAACAGGTAACTTCAGTGGGAGGGTCGGGACGTTCTGTGGGCACTGAGTTGGCATGTGAATTGCAAATCATGCTTTTACTGTCATGGGCTTGTCCAAATTTCCTTTCTGAAGGCCATTGAAAATGAAGTTAATTTGTGCTTTGGAAATAGAATACAATTTGCCAAACTAGAAATAATGCTTTTATGTAATGTGCATTTGGTTGCTAGGTTGCTTTTATGGCTTTTATGGTCAGCTGTTAAAAAGTAGTTGAGCTGAAAAGATGTTGCTCTGTAGCCTTTCAAAGTAAGGACAGGGGTTGATGTGAAGTCACAGTGTTAGAAAAACATGTTCTGCTGCTTTTTCTGTCTTTCCTGTAGGGTTTTTTTTTTTGTTTTATTATGGACCCTTAGGCTGAAACATCCACAGCTTAGCAAATGCTGAATTTGCTGTGATTTCGGACAGTGGAAGAACTCTGAGAAGCTTCATTTAGATCTCCCCTTGTTAGACTCTCATCACCATCCTTTTCTGGGCCATGTACACTACTTCAGTGTCTTGAAGTGTTTCAGCAATCTACATGACTTTAATTTCAAAAGGGATTAATGAAAAAACAGCAACTGTTTGTGATATTGGTGCAATTCCATTTGCAGGGAAGAGTATTCTATTATAACTAAAAGACTGGGTATGTTTGCTGGCAAGAAGAAATCTCCTGCACTGACCCTGAGAGTTGGTTTGCTTTCATGGTAACGGGAGTGTTCCTCACAGACCGTTCTTTTTGTCTCTTAAGATTGCCCTGCAGATGCTGGAGAACGTGGTGGTCAGAGGAGAGTGGCTGATGTTGCAGAACTGTCACCTTTTGGTGAGGTGGCTTATCACTCTGGAAAAGGCCCTGGAGAAAATCACAAATCCTCACCCAGACTTTCGCCTCTGGCTGACGACAGACCCAACCGAGGGCTTCCCCATTGGGATTCTGCAGAAGTCACTGAAGGTGCTGTGTGAAAGCCCAGGGGCAGAGCATGTCCTGTGTGCTCAGCAAAACAGGCTGATCTGGGGAGGAGTGGGACCTGAATGCAGCATGTTGACTTGGGCTGTGTACAAGCTTTTTGTTTTCATTGTCCAGATAGGTTTTTCATCGTCTTGTTTATTTTCTGGTGATTATTTTTTCCTTTGGATAACAGCTGTTAAGCAATTTCTTTTTCTGGGGCTGTTATTTTAGAATAGAGCTTTGTGAGTAAACCTGGAGATGTGACAAATACTCTTTACATTCATTCAAATGCAGTCACAGATAAAGTATATCCGAGAGCCAGAAATAGTCCTGTCACTCCTGGTGCAGAGCTGAGGTCTGTCTAGCCTGGCTGTAGTGTCAGTGGAGCAGACACTGTAATAGGATAATGATTTCCAGTTGCTACTTCAGGCTGCAGCATTTATCACAAGCAAGCTGAGCTGATTATTTTGAAGGCACAAGCCATGATGCAGTTCTAGTTTTCTATTGTGTGGCTGCTTTACTTCTGCTGTGGTGAACCATGTAATAACTTTATTTCATAGAGTTGATGGTGGTGGTGTATCAGATCCACCCAGTACGTGCTCTGCTTTATCACTGATAGCTCTGCAGTGTTCACCTCAGCATTGCTTCTTGCCTCAGTGGGGAGAAGTGAGCACAAACACATTTCTGATTTAAGATTGCACACATGCACTTTCTAGGTCAAACCATAGGCAGCATGGTTTTACAGCACTTTGACAGTGCTGCCAGGAAGCTGACCCTGCTTTCATTTGATAATTAGTAATGTCATGTTAAAGACTTAAGCCATCTTAATGTTGTGGTATGTAGGACACAGCAAAATACGAAAATTACTATTACTATTTCAGTAGATTAAATCAAAAAGTATGATAAGCCATTAATCTTTCCAATAAATAGTTATTTCTAAAATAATACCAGATTTCTCTTCACATCTCTGCTAACCTTGATAAAAGGTCAGGTGCATATCTTTACATACAAAAAAGTCCCATATTGGCATGAATTTAGAAGGCTGATCAGTTTTTTAGGCTTGCATTGTATAACTTTGCATGATACACTTACTGCTTGTTTTCCTGATGCTATTCAGTAACTGATGGTGTCCCTGATTATTGTGACAGGTTGTAACAGAACCACCAAATGGTCTGAAACTGAATATGCGAGCCACCTACTTCAGAATTCCCAAAGAGGCCTTGGAGCAGTGCCCACATCCTGCCTTCAAATCCTTGGTCTATGTGCTGGCATTTTTCCATGCCGTGGTTCAGGAGAGGAGGAAGTTTGGGAAGGTTGGCTGGAACGTACCGTATGATTTTAATGAATCTGATTTCCAGGTAAGAAAATAATGACAACGGCTCTCATGTTCTTGAGTTGCTCAAATTACTTTTGAAAACACATAATCTATTCAGCTTCAATCCTTTCTTTCAGTATAATTTATATTAACTCTTTTTTGTTGTTGCTGTGGTCTCATGTAGATTCACAATCTTCTATAATGTCAATTGTGATCATACTAAGACCACAGAACTTAATGAGATTCTCAGTCATTTATGTTTGTATTTATATATGTTGTTTACATAAATACATTTATTTAATAGCCCTCCTGTATGGGTTTCTTTCCTTAACAAGATGTATGCTTTCTATTTCACTTTGTTGAGGAAGAAACTATTGTTAGTTTTCAAACAAGAACTGTGTTAAGTAAAATCATGGATGTGTGTAGCTGATTTTTGAATCTTGTCTTGTTTTACCATCTTTATTAGGTCTGCATGGAAATTCTTCACACGTACTTGACAAAAGCTTTCCAGCAAAATGATGATAAAATCCCCTGGAGCAGCCTCAAGTATCTTATTGGTGAGGTGAGCACCTACACTGTCACTAAATAATCCCTGAGCCGTGTCATAACATAGAGGTGGTTCAGAATCTCTTCTGGGCAGTCCTGAAACTCCTGAGCAAGTCACTTATCACTGCCTCAATAAACAGGGGCCACTGTGTTTAACTGTACAAGAGGGGAGTGATGATGCTTAATTCTGAGAGAGCCTTTGGGATCCTCTGAGGAAAGGCACTGAACAGCACAACTTTACAGTACTGTTAGTGCAGTGGACCGTGACTGATGTGAGAGCTGTACAAACAGGTATTTCCAAAGCATGCTGTCCTTGCTGTGTGCTGTGTAGCAGCTGGCCGGTTCAAAGTAGCTGCTGCCACACAAAATCTTACAGGAAGTTGTTATTATTTGGCAGCATTGAATCACAGCTGATCCTGAGCTGCTACTGAGGAAGTTACTGTTGCGTGTATGTAAATACATCACCAGGACTGGCTATCAGGAGTTGCCCAGAACAGCTTCCCTCGAGAAGGAGCTAGAGGAAGCCTTTAGGGGAGACAGCCTTATACTCACACTATGCAGCCACTGCAATAGCAAAATGCTTTGGACCTTTCAGTGTTTGTTCTTTTTTCTGTTAAACTCTGTTTGCTGCCTCAAAAGCCAGTGGTATGTAATTAGTGTAATTATGTCTAGGTCATGTATGGCGGCCGTGCCATTGACAGCTTTGATCGTCGCATTCTGACTGTCTATATGGATGAGTACCTTGGTGATTTCATATTTGACACATTCCAAACATTTCATTTCTATAAAAATGATGAGGTTGATTATAGGATTCCACAAGGGACGGTAAAAGATGACTTTGTTGGTAAGCAATGCTTTCTTTTAGGTAAATTAGCAATAAATAAAATAACTCTACTTGCTCTATGTGTGCTCTGGTGGCTGTAGCATAATGTATGCATCACTAGGAGGTGTGTTTTGTGTTGCAGTGGCAATAGAATGTCTGCCCCTCGCCAACACTCCAGAAGTATTTGGTCTTCATGCCAATGCTGAGATCGGGTATTACACACAGGCAGTTCGTGGTATATGGTCTCATCTTCTTGAACTGCAGCCTCAAACAGGTACATCCACCACCACTTTGGACTGCAAATAGGAACTAATGAGGTGATGAACTGCACTGCAGGGATTGTGGTACCAAGTATGCTGCAGCCCCACAGCAGTCTGGGTCCTTTGGATTCCCACAGGCTGGCACTGAGGAGCTCCTGCTGCAGCACGGCTGGGCTCTGCCTGCCAGCACATGTAATGGCCTCACAGAGCAGAGGCAGCAAAGAACAGGGACTGAGAGGGAAGGAAAGCAACTGAGCTGCTGAGCCTTGGCAGCAGGGAGTAGTTCAGCACGTGCTCAGAGGAAGTGCTGGGCATGCAGGGAGTCTGCTGGTGCAAAGGTCAGTGCTGCACAGGGTGGGTAAAGAAGTGGGCGCCAGGCAGAGTCAGCCTTCAAAGTTCTCTCGTTAAAAATTAATAATAGAGGTGATACTTGTTCAGATTAGTCTCACTAAGCTGTTTTTGTTTCAGGTGAATCTGGTACAGGAGTCAGTCGAGATGAATATATTGCTCATGTTGCTAAGGATATAGAAAACAAAATACCAGAAGTATTTGATCTCAGCAAGATACGAAAACATTTTGGACTGGAGCTGCCCCCAACAACTGTGGTGCTGTTGCAGGAACTGGAACGTTTTAATAAACTCATCATTTGCATGGCAAAGTCATTGGCTGAACTGCAGCGCGTACGTAGGAGCACTGCTACTGCTGCTCACAGCAAGCAGCTGCAATCAGCTCAGGCTTTAATTGCCTCAGCTCTGGCACTCAGGACTGTCACTGTTGTTCCAGGCCTTGGCTGGGGAAGTTGGAATGAGCAGTGAACTGGACGATGTGGCTCGGGCACTCTTCAATGGACAGATTCCTGGCATCTGGAGGCGGCTGGCCCCCGACACGCTAAAAACCCTTGGAAATTGGATTATTTTCTTCACAGATAGGTACAACCAGTACAGCACCTGGGTAAGTAAATGGGGGACCCTAGAAAGCTCTTTCTGTGTCTGTTTTATAGGCAGTGCAAATTAGTGATGGGGTATGGAAGTCATTGAAGTTTCACTGCTTTACTTAATTTGAACTTATGCCAACCAGTCACCACCTAGAATGAGAATGAAGCCACTGGCTAACCTTTAAGATTGGTCTCTGAGCTGAGGAGGAGGTTTGGTGGGAGAACAGAGCAAGCACTGCAGGCTGTCTTCTGTTCCTGATTACAGGTTAATGACTGTGAACCAAAAGTGATGTGGCTCTCAGGCCTGCACGTTCCAGAATCTTACCTGACAGCTCTTGTTCAAGCCACCTGCAGGAAAAACAGGTGGCCCCTGGATCACTCCACCCTGTACACCGAGGTGACCAAATACAGGACTGCAGAAGACATCACTGAAGGGCCTACACAAGGTAGGTGACTTTATGATTATTTGAGGGGAAAAAAAAAAGTTAATTGAGGCCGGAGGGGAGAAAGAGAAACTGCTTGGCCTGCTGAGTGGAATTAATTTGATTATACCTCTGCAGACAACGCATGCAGTCATGCTCTTTAACATTCCACGTGGTTATGAGCTGGGAATGGGCCACGTTCAGGTTCCTGCTTTGCTGCTGAGCTGCTGTAAACTGAATGCTTCATTCTTTCTCCAGCTTTTTCACACACACGTTCAAGTATTTCTTCAACTTACTTTGCTCTTTTCTCCATATGCATTTTCTTAATAAGGAAGATACTACTTCATCCTAGCAAATTTTTAAAGATACATCTGCAGTGCAAATAATGTGTGTAAACAAAAAGCTATGTATGTAAACATACAGCTATGTGTTACTTACTATGTAAAGATATCCTTGAAGTTTTGATGGCTCGCAATGTTCTAATGACTAAATACAACACACACAGGATATAGGGCCAGATTAGCATCTCTGACTGTTAGACCTGACTGATGAAAACAGAGATGCTTTCCCCCTCCATTTCCAAACACAGCTTTCAGTTAATAACAAATCACTTTCTTTTCTGTATTTGCTAACATTCAAACCTCCACCTTTTGTTGGCATGATGTCACCATCAGAGTGACAAAGCTTGCTCAGAACTGGGCTGTTACACAAGCAAATGACTGGAAGAACAGCATCCACTGTAGGAAAGAAAGCTGCAAGAAAATCAGTATTTAGTCCTAATGGTGTTTATCATACATAATGCAGCTAAGCCAATTTCAATTGGAAATTTGTCTTAAAGGCAGAGCTTGCAGCTAAGAACAAACACCACAGGTCAGTGACATGCCTCCCTGCAGGTGCAGTTTGTGAGTTCTGTCCTTACTGTGTAGGTGCTGAGGACAGGACAGCTGCTGCAGGAACAGTTGCCTTACACTGCCGTAGCAGCTTGATTTACACAAGATGTTACATTTCTGCCTTTGCAGGCTGCTTTGTTTCTGGCCTGTTTCTGGAAGGGGCAGACTGGGACACGGAGAACAGCTGCCTAACAAAAAGCAAGCCTGGGGTGCTGGTGGTGGAGTTACCCATCCTGAAGATAATACCCACTGAAGCACACAGGCTCAAACTCCAGGTACCTTTCCACTGGGGACAGGGATAGATTTGCTTATCAAGTTCCTCCTATTTTAAATCTCAGTAGCTGCTAGTCCTTTTGCTCTTAGCACAAGCAGCGCCACTATTGCCTTCAGCGTGTAAAACGTGCAGCATAAAGTTTCTCCTCAGTCCTCAGAGCGAATTTCTGAAGACAACCATGTCTTAGAGAGACCCCTCTGGCTTCCACTTTCACGCAGTGCTTGGAGCACCACTCAGTGCCTCTTTTCCTCTTTAGAACACCCTCCGGACACCGGTGTACACCACCTCCCAGAGAAGGAACGCCATGGGCGTTGGCCTTGTTTTTGAAGCTGATCTTTATACCACAAAGCACATTTCCCACTGGGTGCTTCAAGGCGTTTGTCTCACTTTGAATGCAGACTGACAGTTTGCAGTTAGGCACTGCATTATCCTCACAGCATCCCCCGTGTGAGAGAGGGGAAGAAAGAAAAAGAGGCCAAGACTGAGCCCCAAGGTGGGGTCCCATTAGGCACACCTGACTTCCAGTAGTACATTACAACTGTGAGCTAATGGTATCAATAAACACTTCTAAAAATGAAGAGTTTTATCATTTGTATTTCCTCTTAGAAACACTTCAAACTGGTATGTGTGTATATATATATATATGTGTACGTATATGTGTGTATATATATGGGAAAAATACATATATATATGGGAACGATGTAGTAAGGTAGCCTCGCAGACACAAAGACTAAGGTTTGGCTGTATGGTTGTAAGAAATGTTTTTAATTGCCCAAAGCATCACTTCTGCTGGGTTTGGAAGCGATGCCTTCCATCAGCCTTGAACAAGTGGCAGGGTAGCTCACTCATACAACAGCCATAAAAATATGGCAACAACCACCAAAAAAATCCCCAAACCGAAAACACTGCTGGTAAATACAATACACTGAGCACTCCGGGATAACAAACTTTCTTTAGCCAGTTTTGCAGGAACAGAGCTTTTGCCTGTCCCTCCCCACAGTTCATGAAACAAATCCTAGCACACGGCTGGCAAGGCACAACGCTGACAAGCATTTCTTGGGCTTCTCAAACTAGCAAGTGCCTGAGCTGTGAGGGTGCACAGGGACAGGGCACAGGAAGCCTTCAGGTCAGTGGACATTCAAATCCTCTCTGACTGGGTCCAACCCTGCTGTAAGTTAGCATGCTGCACAGAGAAGTTAGCAGTACCACAGGTAGGAAGAACAGCTTTTTTCATCCTGTCAGTGCCTTTTTTGGGGGGGAGGAGGGAGAAAGCTGACAGATAGTTACCCAAGGCTCCAGAGGGAAACACACCAACACACAGCTGCAGAAAAAAAGCTGGAGGGGCAAATTACAGCTGGCAAGGGGAAGGAAAGAGGGCAGGCAGGGATCCTTCATCAGCTTTTACAAAGGTTACGTGTTCCAAATTTTTGAAGGCACATCATAAGCTTAGCAGCATTTGGGAGCCGTTTTTTCTTGCTGGTCCTACTCAGAGGCTGCAGACAAGAGTGAAGCAGAGGCAAGCTGGAGGTGCTGATCAGAATTTAAGAAAAACTCCTTTCCAAAAATTACATACACAGCTCTCAGTATGCCTTTCTTTCCTAGAAAAAAGAACAAAAAGAAGAAACAAAAATCAAGTAGTCTTAACAACAGATGCAGGGTCTACCTGTTGCTAACTAGACAGGGGAACCAGGACAAGTACAAGGCAGGTGCATCCCAAGTGACTCGGATAGAAGTCAAGGATGCCAGGTTCTCCTCTTGTAAGAAGTGGGTAAGTCAGTTACATTTAAAACTGAGTACACACATTTTAGAGGCACAGCTCAGGCTTCTAAGCTATTAGAAGTCAGAACTGACCATTGATACCCTGAATAAGTCTAAACTTTTCAAGAAAAAAACAAAACAAAACACAAAAAGCAATCTTTATAAAAAAAGTGCAGGTTAGAGCATAAAGAACCATTCTCATACAGGACAGTCGGGTACATTTTCTCCCTGAAAAAAAGGAGCTCTGAGCCAGTATGGAAGGTGCCACAAGTGCAGTGTACTCACTGACTAGTGTAAAATGTGCATTGAGGGCGTTCAGTTTAAAAAAACAAACAAAAACATGTTCATACTCTTTCTGAGAGGACCATTAACCATTGAAGACAGTGATTTTTCCATGTTTCTTCCTCATTTTTTACTTAAAGCCACAAACCAAGTTATTTAGGACTAAACAGTGCTTACTGGGACTCTCAGGACTTTGAGAAACTATGAACACAGTTCACAACTGAGAGCATTTGAAGGAAAAAAGTCCTTAGTTTGTTTTGAAGTGTACGTACAGCCCATGGATTTTCAATGCTACCATGAGGAAGGCTTTGTCATGAAAGTTAATGTTTGTGTATGAAGTGCTACATACACAGTGAAGACAAAAGAACCATTGCTATTTCAAATGCTAACAGCCAATACCTATTGCTGCAGGTTAATAGGCTTGTTTTCACTAATATTAATAACACAGCCTGCAGCATGTGCCTTTGTCCACACGTGTAGATACAATAAATGGAGCAGTGCTCAGAAGCAAGCAGTCAGGTACCCCTGATTTGGCCACAGCAGTTAGTAGTTATATACCTTGCCATATGAACACAGTCCTAGTAGGTATCAATAGAGGAGGATAATCTATTAATGATGTATCTGGAAGAAGTTTGGCATGCATGGGGCATCGAAAGAAACTTTACTGCAGGTGCTATTTATCCTATGGGATCACAGTGCATAAACAGCGACAGAACAGGGCAGCAGTGATTTGACTCAAACAGTTCTGTCCGTCCCTGAGTGCTTTCTGACCACCTTGCTTCCGTTGACCTGATCCACCGCCAGCGTTTCAACCTCTGCCTGAGGCTGGGGGGGCGCAGCGTGGTGGATGCGATGCGCCACTCCGACGTGCGCCTTGTGCGGCTTCTCTCGCGCTGGGCTGTGCGATTCGCCGGCTGCTCGATCCGAAGCGATGGGTGGAATAACCAGCGGCCTCTCCTTAATGAGGTGGACCTCCGACGTTTCTCTGGCCAACAGAAACGGAGTGGGATCAGGCATGGCATCCACGTGCTCCCTTAACAGCAGCTTGCGACTATCCGACCCTATTCTGTAGGCCTCTTCGAACTCCGGGTTGAGCGGTGTTGACAAACTCTTCTTCATTCTGCGCCGTGGAGTCTCGGGCAGTTTGTCTTTGGGAGGGGCTGGCTTATAGCTGGACAACACTGGACTGCCTGAAGGGGTCCCCTCCGAAGTCCCACTTGAACTCAGCAGCTTCTTCTTAGTAGCGTGCAGCTGAGAAGTTAAATAAGCGATCGTGCTTGCTCTCTGCTCTAGTTCACTGGACAGCATATTGAGCTTATGGCTTTTCATTTTCAACTCTTCCAAATACTTCTTTTCTCTTTCTTTAATGGTGTTTTCCAGCACCATTATCATTGCATTCTTTTGTTCAAGTTCTTTCAATAATTCATTATTTTCAGCCTCTTTGGCTTTCAGCTGAGCTTCAAGATCTTCACACTTTCTTTTGAGTTCATCACTTCTTGAACTAATGCTTCCTAGAAGAACAGGAAAAGCAGAAGCATTTCCAAGTTAACGATAGCCACTAAGAAAAATGCTGCAGCAGGGTTCTTTTTGGCATTCCAAAGCCATAGAAGAGCCCAAAGACCAACCTCTGCCAATACTGTAGCAACTGCTTCATCTTCAGAAGCAGCAGGATGGCTTTTACTGGAAAAGGTGAGGAGTTAGTGCCACTCACTATAGTTTAAAAGATGCTTCATGCATTGAGAACAGGGATTACAGAAATTATTCTTGCAGAACTTGCTCCAGATTGGAGCTATCTTGCAAATTTTCTGGTCATTAAGAAGAACTTCTCCCCCAGTTAATGCCAGGTGGCTGGTGAGCATGATGGAACAGCTGTCTCAGCTTACCAAGAGAGGCTGAAGCTTTAGCTTTGGCCATTCACAGATGGCTGAAGCCTGTGACTCTGGAGGCAGAGTGGGTTCTCCTTGCTGCTGTAGAAGTCTCTCTGGGGCTCAGGTGTCTGAGCCTGCCTGCCTTCTCTTCACAAGAACGCTACGCATCACTCAAGCTAGGGGATCTTGCACTGGTGAGGGCATGCCCTCAGGGACAGGCTGACCCCACCATAGGGTGATGTCTCTAGTTATTACAGCTGGACACTTTCCCAGCTGCTCAGAAGAGATCTGCAGCCTGAATTTCTCCAATAAGAAGCCCATCTCCATCTTTTTAGGCCCATCTCCCTACCCTTTCCCCTCTGGGTTGTGGGTCCCTGCCCCATTAGCCATGGAACCAGGCCTAACCAGCCTGTAAATATTTAACACTTACGACATTTACTTCATCAATAACAATGATTCTGAAAAGGAGAAAGCTACTCTTACACCATTTGAATTTATAGCCAACAATATCCCACTTGCAAAGTATTCTCACCTACTTGTAACAGAGAAAATAAAACATGAGGCAATTTAATGTGAACATCAAAGAAAAATGCTATGTATTCCTTACCTGACAAGTCTGAACTCTTCACAGTCAGCTCATAGGTTAGGTCTGAGGGAAATAAATAGTTACTTTTTTTAGGACAGCAACATATAAGCCACTCAGTAAGCACATTTAAAATAACAGGAGATGCACTGCCAGTTATCAAATCTTAAGCAACCAGAACAAGAAGGTAACAGGCTTTTATTTTTTTTTAAAATAATAATAATAATAAAATCACTGCTTAACGATCACACTTGTCATGCCCTGAGATACATAAATCCAAAAGATACACTGTGATGGGCTCTACAGCAGTTCCCCCATCCTTGTGAGAAGAGGCAAGCAGTGACCCAGCGCCCTGCCAGCTACCTGTGCAGTGCTGCTGCAGGCGCCGGATCTCGGCATGCAGGCCCTTCAGGGTGCTGGCGTGTTCTCTCTGGAGAAACAAGAGGTTCTTCTGGGCACTGTGCAGCTGATTCTCCAGGTTTGAAGTTGCCATCCTGGCATGCAGTTACTCTGCCAGTGAACAAGAGGTAGAATTGTATCAATGACTTCACTTGCAGATAGATATAAAGACTCTCACTCTGCAACCTGGTTCAAGACAAACAGCTGAATTATACTGTTAATGAATTAATATGTAACCAAGCAAGTGCCTCAAAAGTGAAAGGTTTTCCTGTTTCATGCTATTTCAATCGGAAGTACTCTCATTTCAGACAGCCTAATTTAACTCTAGGCCAGAGCAGCATAGGGAACTCATTTTTTTGGAGTTAACACATTTAAAGGATTAACTTCAGACAAAGTCACTAATCCTGTTATAAGATAAAAGTAGAGTTCTGAGAAACGGGCCATAATGCCTCTGTCTAGCTGGGGGTTTTCCATTTACCTCCGGGGATACAGGAATTAGAAACTTCCCTGGACAATAACACAGGAGAAAGGACTAAATTGCACCGTCACTACAGAGAAATACAAAACAAGGGATCCTTAATGCAGCTGAGTGCAGCCACGCACACTGCACTGGGAGGAGAGCTCTCTGGCTGCTGCTGCCTGCTATTGCATTTCCTCACTGTGCTCCAGCCAGCATTAGTGCAGTCCCCACGCCACCAGAGCCTGGCACACAGGCCGCAGTGACACAGTGAGTAAGATGGGGGCCAAGCAGAACATGTCATTTAAACAGTAAACTTGCAGAACGGGCAAGTTCTGGAGAGCCAGAGCGATGGGCAGCAGCACATAATGGATGGGAATCTCACAGCCATCGGGGGGAGAAATGCCATCCTCCCCAGGGCAGCACGCAGCACAGCAGCCTCCTCCCAGGAGCAGCAAGGACAGGTCTGTGGGAGCAGCCGGTGATACTGAGTGCTGCCGGGAGCCACGGCATCCAGCAAGGAGACAGGAGGCAATGCTGGGTTCAGCACAGCTGAGGCTTTGCTTTGCCATGTCACTACTAAGGCCCTATTCGGTTATTTAAGTTCTGTAAGTTCTGTAAAAGCAGTTGCATTATTTAGATTACAGAGATTCTCACTGCCTGGACAACCGTGTACAACTGTGGAACCCCATGCTGTGCAAGAGACATATCTTAATTCTGTTCCCTGGCAGGAGACACAGACAACCTTAATTGGTTCATATTGGTACGTAAAATGTTTTCCATTGTGCTCTTTGTGGTGTGTAGTTGTAAGACACAAATTTCATTCTACACATTTAAAATAAGTAGAACACACACCCCGAGAAAGCAACATGCTTCTGTCATTTATAAAGATAACACAGCCCTGCTTTAACTGTACATCTTCCATTACAAAAGGAACTTTTGATGTTTTATCAGGGCTGTAAGTCTTGACACAAACATGTCTGCACGCAGCCTTCCCAATTCCATGGAAATGAGAGTGACAGCAGGACAGAACCAGCTTCAGAGCGAGTGCCGTCAGCAGGGCAGGAGCCGAGAGTGCACAGAACACCAAGGCTCAAAGGGATGTTTATCAAATGTATTTCCTGACAAACACTGAGCAGCAGCAGCACTAAGTAACCAAGCAGCCTATATGTGGCACTCTGAGACCTTCACTACCAGTGGTTACTCAGCATTGCCAGGTTTGGTGTCTCTGTCACCTCAACAGACAGCAAATTCATCCCTAGCAACAAACAAAAATGAGAAGTATTTACAACTCGACTCCTCAAAAATACACTTATTTTTAACCTTTTAACTTCCAATGTGAGAAAAAGCAAAACAGACTGTCACTGTTAATCTCTTCATCTATTTTTCCATTTTCAGTTTGGTTTCTTGCATTTTAAAGACCACACCAGGATTACCTAGTCCGAAGGAAAATAATCAGAGGCAGGCTAGCTTTACTGGCGAAGGCAGAAGATAAAAATGATCAGCACCAGAGCATCATTTCCCCTGCAGCACTGGTAAGTTAATCAGTGAGCGCAATTAAACCAATCCGCTCTGATGAGTTTCAGCTGCAGCCCCTCCGTAAGCAGAGGTCCCTCCCTCCCTTCTGATGGAGATCACAGGGCTGGCATTCCCCCAGGCCGCCCACAGCCATGGCAGAGGTGATGTGGAAGGGAAGTGCCCCATGGTGCAGCCACAGCACAACATTCATGGACAGCAGCTCCAGTGCTTTTCCTCCCTCATTTGTGCACTAGGAATTTCCTTCTAAGCTGCAGAAGCACTCACACCGCAGTCTGCACAGCTCTCACACACCAGTGCATCACATGCGTTTTCCCCACCTCTTATTTTTCCCCCATAGGAACTTTGTAGCCAGTACCTAACTAGAGAGCAGGCCAAACTAACAAAGCAGAAGCCAGCTACTGAGAATATACTCCTCTTCCTAGAATGGCATCACGTGCCCTACAGATAATACAGCCAAATTGGACACAGGATGACTGGAGACAGAGGCAGGATGCACAGTGAAACAGGCCAGCAGCCCGGCTGACCTAGGAGGGAATGGTCCTCAGCATGGCCATACCCAGCACACCCAGAGCAGGAGCTCCACAGATGGAACACTGCTGGTGTCCCCTCCATGAAACACCGTGCTAACAGGGACTGCTAAAATGCAGTTTCAGGATTGCAATAAACTCCTGCTCTTCCAAACCGTAGTGAATGTGCACTGGCTACAATCAAGAAGTGAATTTAAGGAGTAAAAATGCAGGTGTCAGCCAAGTCCTTAGCAGCCCAGATGAGCAATCTTCACCCTCACCATGGAAATCAGTGGGACAGATTTCAAAGCAACCAACTCCTGGCTGGATTTCATGAGACAGATTAAGCCAATGCTGGAAAGAAAGCTGTGACTGCATACACCACAGAACAGCTCTGTCACCATGGTTTTTCCTCCTTCCTCTTCAGTGCTTTTTCATTTATTTTATGATGTTCTTATACAAAAAGTATCACGTGGTGCAGAGCTGCCACATTGAGCCGCCATCCCTACCTGGCAAACAGCAGCCAGGGATGCATGTGTCATTGGATAAAGATGACAAAGCATTAAAAGGGGCAGAGTGCTGTCTGACACCACAACAGTAACACAGCCCTCTCCTTACAAAGTGAGGCCAGCACCAAAGCCCGCTTCCCAAGCTTTATTTGTATGGTATGCTGCATTCCATCCTTGCACATGCACTATTTCTCATTTCCCAGCATCACAACCATCACAAAACATCTCTAGCTATAGCTGCAGATGTAGATCTGGAGGCAGCTCAGATTAAGCCTATGAACAAGAGACTCCAAGGCCCAACTTCATCACACGCTCATCACAAACAACTGCTAGCTTTTCAACAGACAAATCTTGCCTTGCAGAAGCCAAGCAGGCTGTGGGCCTTTTCTGATCGTAGGCACATGGATGGAGTTCCAAATACATCAGTGAAGTGAGTGTTATTTCGGGGCTGTGCTCGGTGCTGGGCACAAGGTCAGAGCACACCTATGCCCCACTGCAAGGGAAGAGCCAGAAGATGCTCATCTATGGTTTTAGACACAGCCTAAAGGAAACCACTGGAACGAAGCCCAAGTGACTGTAGTCATTAAAGCCACCCACTTGGTATCCACTGCACAAACCAGACGGGGTGACTGTCACCTGGGAAGCCACCTCAGCTCCCTGCCAGCAGATACGGGCAGGCTATGATCTTCCTCTCCACTGCTACCCAGCCATCACTCCCTTGGAACGTGACAAAATCTGCCAGAATGCTTTCTGTATGCAGCACAAAACACAACCTCCAGAACCAATTAAGGACATAAGTTCTCTTGGAAGAACCTTATATTGAACCGACCAAACATTCCTAAATGTATCCCTAACAACAAAACGCCAACCAACAGACACTTAGCTGTTCTTTGCTTAGATCAGCTCTCCCATCTCCACACACTTATGCCATCCCAATAGTGTTTGTTCAGCTTATTTCAAAGGACGTCCTGAAGGAAACCACGCAGTCTCTCTCTCCACAGTCAGCTCAAGCTCTGCTATCCTGCACAGGCATTTGCTTTGCCCCCTAGAGCCAGCCCTATGCCACATTTTTCCTACTGGTGCAGCCCCAGCAGTAGCACAGCCCCATTCCCTCCTATTGCACAAGTTCAGATTTACAGTCACCCCTCAGTGCTCTGTGCACTGGATGGAGCCCCTCTCACCAGGCACTACTTCCCACAGCTGGGCTCTCAGACCTGCACACGGCCCTGCCCTCAGCATGCCATGCACTGCACAGCCACGGCCTTAGAACAACAACGAAACGTGAAAATGGGCTGCAGCAAAGGTTTGAGAGCTGCTGCAGGGAATGCAGTGGCAGCGATTACTTGTCTGTGCACCCACCTGTAAGCAAGGATACCAAGTCTGACTGCACACACAGAACACCGAGACAGTTACAGATGTGGGCACCTGATGCCCTCACAAGGATCCAGGAGAATGAAAAACCAGAAAAACAGAGCTCCACTGCACCTTCACGAGGAGCAAGGAGCAATCAAACACGTGACAAACATGCACACCTCCATCATCAAGGAGCCCTGCCACTGCTGACACAATTCATGTGTTCTTCCCACACAGATGGACGCTTCTAGCAGCAAACCAAGGTACTGCTCCCATTTCTATTATCACCCCTTTTAACACCCCCAGGAGAAACGAGCTGGGAAAGCATCACCAAAGTTATTCACTGATCACACAGATCCTGACCAACACCCATTGTAGCACTGCTGGATGCCCTCACTTACTGCAAGACAACACTTCCCAGGTTCTGGAATAACAGCACTGGGGAGTTTTTGTTCTGCTGTTAGAGAACCAAATCATTAAAAAATGAACACAGAGACAAACGAGGCACCCGTTCACTGTAGACAACACAAATGTATCAGGGAGGCTGGCTCCTACCAACAAGCGAAGCAACCAGAGGGAAGCTCAGCCTCCAGCACCCATACAGGAGCACGTCCCACATCGCTGCCGGCTTGGCAGTGCAGCACCGTGCACTCAGGGCAGGCTATGGCCAACAGCACTGCAGCTCCGGGCAGCGCAGCTCAGCCAGCACAGCTCACTGCAGCACCCCGCCACGGCTGGCAGCACTGCAGAAGGCACACAGGCACACAACCTGCTCTCCATGCTGCTCTCTTTCGCTGCGTTCTGCAGCAAAGCACCGTGAACCAGGCCGCACGGAGCCCAGCCTTGTGCCACTGCCTTTTTCAGCACCAAAGTCCTTCAGCCTTCCCTTTCCGTTTGTTTTTTAAACCACGGCAGCAATAAACCGACAATCAGTGCTGTGTCCGGCCAGAGCACACCCATCTCCTTCAGACACAGATCCCATACGCTGGTCTTTCAGTGAACTGCGGCTCATAAAAGCCCCTCGGTGTTAGCTGCTGTCACCTGTGAGCCATTGGTAAGCATTGGAACGCTGCAGACAAATGAAGCTATCAGTTCTCTGTGCCAAGCCAGCGCCACTCGTTACATTCCTTTCTCTCCTTACTGTGAGAAATGAGGTGAGACGGGAACTTGACCAAAGGGGTGAATTACGTAAACGTTCCCTTTACCCAGGGAGCATCGCAAGGCACTGCCGAACTCAAGGATACAAAAGCAATCCTTGAATATTTTGCTGCTTTAGAACAGTTTCTTAATCCAGGAAGAATAGCACTGGAGCCCAATAGTACTGGAAGTAAAGCTTCAAACTCGATCACTGCAACTGTGTATCTTCTACTACACTGCTTGTAACGCTCAGGACATATTTTGGTGTGCATTACGCCCCAGGTTCTGGAATAACAGCGCCGGGGAGTTTTTGTTCTGCTGTTAGAGAACCCAATAATGCAGCAGACCCGAATGAACACATTGCCCTCAATACCTGCAGCCTTCGAGCACACACCGCAGGTTGATTTTTGTCCGTGAAATGATAAAACGCATTAAAGAAAATTGGTCTGAAAGCCCTAAAAGCGTGCAGTTCTACCTGGGATCTGAAATAAAGGGCGCAGCTTTAAGGAACGCAATTAAACTCAGCGACAACGACCTCAACAAGGACGGGGCTGAGGACTGCACGCAGCTCCGGGCCGCTCGGGAGACCTCCGTCTTTTTGGAAGGGAACGGGGAGGAACCGCGCAGACACAGCGAGCGGAGCGAGGGGAGGGCGGAAAGCAAAGGGCGCGGAGCTGCGCCGAATCCACATTCGCTCCGTCGGCAGCCGGCACCGCGCCGCGCCGGGACTCGAATCCCCCGCACGCAGCCACGGGCGCGCCCCAAAGGGTTCGCCAAGCGTGAAGCGGCCCGAGCGCCGGGATCCGGAGCGCCGAGCCTCGCTCCCAACAAAGCCGAGACGATTACCTTCGCCTACGGGCGAGCTACACGGCAGACCGGCGCCGCGTTCGCAGCCGCATCCGATCCGTCCGCACCGCACCGGCCCCGCTCGGCGCGGCCACCCGGCGCGCCCCAACCCCGCAATGCAGATCACCCCCGCCCCGGCCCTCCGCCGCCCGGCCCCGCCCCCGTCGGTTCCGCCGTGCGGCGCGGCATCGAGGGGCCGCCACCCCTGCGGGCGTCGCCGGGGCGACCCGCTGCCCCTCGGCCGGGCGGGGACGCGCGCCGCACCGCGTCTCCTCGTCCGCGGCCCCTCACCTGCTCTCGGCCTTCCGAGGAGCCCTCGGACCGCCGCTACCCGCTCATCGCCTCGCCGAGCCCCGCAGGGCCGCCGCTCGCCCACCGGCCGCGGGGGGGGTGAGAGGTACGGGGGCGTCGGCGCAGGCGCAGGTGCGGTTGCGGCAGCCCGGCCCGTCGCTATGGCGACGCGGGTCAGCGCCGCCGGCGGCCGTTGCCGTGGCCACGCCCGCTCCGGGAGGGCGCGCGCCCGCCCCGCGCGCCGGGAGCGAGCTGTGCGTGCACCGCGCGCACCGTTTGGGGGGGGCGCGTCTGCGGGGGGCGGCACGTGCACGTACAAGCCGTCTGCGCGTTCGGAGCGGCTCCCGACAGCTCACGTGCGCACGCGTTCCCGCAAGTCCTCCGCGTGAAGCGCGGCTGAGCGGCGCGACCGAGAGCGAGGCTGGGATCCGCGCCCTGCGCGCGCGCCGTGTCTCTGCGCTGTTTGCTGCAGGACCACGTGCGGCGGCCTGAGCTGGGCGGGCCCCTCCTCGTGCGTGGCGCGTTCGGGAGCTGCTCCGTGGGGTTTAGAGATCCCTTCCCGCCGCACCGGTTCTGCGACGGGACGGAGCGGCCCCCGCGCAGCGGTGCGGTAGGGACGGCCGGCACGCGGTCCCGCAGCTCAGCGCTGCTGGCACAGCGGTGCTGTGCTCTCTAGCGGGGCGCTGTGAGCATCGGTGTTTGCTTTCAGTTTTTAGCAGCGGCTCCAATAGATCTGCCTGGCCTTGCTCTGGAAGTAGCAAACTGCTCCCTGCAGCAGCGGATGGCCGGAAGGGCTTTGCATGCTTGACATGCATTGACCAGAACACCGAGTGCGCGCTGGCCTTATTCATTAAATGTGCGCGTGAACTGACCTGCTGCCCGAATGCAAAGCGTTGCTGTGGCTGCGAGGAGGCAGCAGCCCTTTGCTGGGTCGGCTCCTTATCTCCACCCACCAACCACGCGTTTGAACAATCCATTATTTTTCAGCACTAACTCAGCAGGTGGATGTAAGCCAGGACGGTGACTGCACATTTCCTAACAGTGTGAAGCACTTCCCACCTTTCAGTTATATCATGGGCCTTTCGCAGGAGCCAGGGCTCCTGTTTCAATCAGAAGATGTGTCATCAGGGTCCAAATCTGCTTTCCAAAAGCTCTTCAGTTGAACAGCTGAGCTCAGTCAGTCCACAAGACACAGAGCCCAAACCTCGGGTCACTAACAGAAGACCAAGTGGATTTTTTTCCGGGGCAAAAGAAGACCTGTGACATCTGCATGTCATGTTTAAAGCTTTTGCAAAAACAACAACAGCAAAATCTATCAGCAGTCACTGACAGATGCTTGTGTGCATGCCCAGGCTCTGCCCATTGCATTCTATTGGAGATCAGCAGGGTAAAGGGCAGTGACCCCTGTGTTCAGGGAGCACAGTATGGACACACAACCACCTGCATTCTGTCCGACCTGCTGGATGTGCTGTAGCTGTTACCATGCAGTAACTCTCACTGCATACATTCACACACAAATCTGTGATTGCTTCCTTTCTGGTCAGTGATGGAGTGGCTCTGGAGGAACAGATTCTCAGTGGGAGATGCACCCTTGGGCCAGAGAATTGTTAAATCATCAGCATCAAGAAACCTCCTGCAATGGGACCTGACAGCTGTACGGTACTAGGCTGAGGCTGTGTTTATTCTGGAGTATTTGCCTGGCTAACACAGAGCTTTTTTTTCTCTCTGAGTAATTTCCCATCACTGCTACCACATGGGTTCATTTCCATGGCAGAGGAAGAGAGGAGGCACTGGAGCTGTCAATAGCTGAATCAGTACCATCATCCCAGCAAGAGCTGGAGCTGATGCTCTCTTCCCCACAGGGTACAAGCAGGCAGACAGCACAAAATCCTGCCTGCACCTCAGTGAATTCAAGCGCAGAAGAACTGCAAAACTACAGCAGGGGGTCCAGAAAACCCTCCCCCAACCACTGTGTTGTAACCCTGCTGAGTGTTCGGCACCCCACTGAGTCACCGTGGCTCTGTGCACAGTCCCACCACCAGCTCAGGTCATGGAATCATAGCATCATCAAGGCTGGAAAAGACGTTTACGATCCCCCAGCCCACCCCCACCGTGCACACTGAGCACGTCCCTCAGTGCCACATCCCCATGGTTCCTGACCACCTCTGGGGATGGTGATCCGCCACCTCCCTGGGCAGCCAGTGCCTGTGCCCACCCAGCAGAGCTTTATACCTTGTTGGACAGAGGGAGGGAGGAACGCAGCACTCATTTTGCAGATGGGAGATTCAAGGCATGGAAATATTAAATAACCTGCCAGAGCACACTGGGAAGCTGAGCTACACTGCTGGAGGGCTTGCCTCACATTTTGAAAGAAACGATCTCTATTCCCATGGAACAGAACAGGCTTACTGCTAGCTAGGGAAGTACAGATGCCTGTAATCTGCTTTGCAAAGAAAATGGGTTTAAACAATCGGAAAACAGCACAGGATCTGAGTGTGCACTGTGAATTGAAAACACACTCTAGCCTAGAGGTGCAGCATTCTGCCTCTACACAACTCAGTGCTCTGTTGCCTCCAGGTGAGAAAAAACAAACAGGTTTTGTTTCCACTTCCCTGATAGTGGCTGGTACTGACCTGCAAATTGGTGTCATGTGTGGCTTTTTTTTTCTTTTTTCTTTTCCTTTTTCCTAGGCTGTAAAATAATTAGGCCTGTTCCCCAGTTAGTTTTGTTCCTTGCTTCTGGGAGGGTTTGTGCTTGCTGCTGAGGAGCACTGCATGTCTGGGAGCTGTAAAGATGTCTGTGGTTTTATTGCTAGACTTTTACAAACCTCAGGTTTGTGCTTTTATGATGATGACTGCTGTGAGGACATTTAAAAATACTGTGTTTCACTGTGCTGATCTTCTTCTTGAAGTTTCAGGGAGTTGGGAGTCACTGGCAGAATGCACCAGGTTGGCTGAGGAGAACTCCTTCACCCCAAGTCCTGCCTTTGCCAAGCTGGAGAGGCACAGGCTGTGTTCACTGATTAAACTGACATAGGTCCAAGGGAGTGCAGAGCTGCGTCAGAACAAAGCAGGGCATGCTGTGGTGTTCACAGCCCCCTCTTACCTTAGACTAGCAGTAATACTGAGACACAGGGATGCACTGGCACTTGCCTGCTGTTAAGCTGTATCAACTCTCTCATTACCAGTCAGGGGAATTCTAAAACCTCATCGTTCTGCCTTGAAGTTACAGGATTGTTTCCATTAGCTTGCTGAGAAGACCAGAAAGGCACATGGGAACCTGCAGACACAAAACTTGTGGTCAGTTTTGGCTCTCATCTTTTTATCGTGTTCGATTTCAAAGGAGCCCAGAGAACCTGGCAACCATTAAGGAGCTGGTAATACAGCTGTAAATTACATTGAAGCGTCCCGAAAAGAGCCGGTTTTCAGCATTTGGAAAGAAGAAAGTTAAACTGCATTTACTGTATAAGCCGTGGCAAACACTCAGCCCTTCCAATTGATGGGATGAGGATGGGAACAGCTTAGGTTAGGATATTTTTAGATGCTGGGAGTAATCCTGTATTATTTATTATGGTTTGGTCCAGCCACTGATAATGACAGTGCTGCAGTCACTGAGTCTCTGCCTTAAATAAAGTATTCATGGATGCCATTAAAACGCTGTTGCTCATGTCCTCAGCAGATTTTGCAGTGATGAACTCTGAAATAAAGATAGGAGGAAAGGATGCACGAGCAAAAGGCAGGAGTCACCGGGGGCCCAGCGTGCTGCTTTGCCTTGGCCCTACTGCTGGTCTGTGCCCTTTTGTGAGGCAGATCCCTTCTGTCGGCACATCTCCTGGCTGGGACTGATGCTGTGCAAGCCTCTGGTGCTTGGAATAATAGGGCTGAGATGTCGGTGGAGGATTCTTGGCATCAGAGGGGTGTCAGCAGAAGAGAATCACCAGCCTGAAGTCACTGGGTTGCATGAACACAAAGCTGCTCCATCAGACACAAACCCCTTCTCTGGGCTTGCTGAAGGCAGAGCTGTTCCTGCTGCAGGCTCCTCCGTGGGTCTCCATGCATGGCTGGGGTGTGGGCAGAGCTGGGCTTCAGAGAATGGTTCTGAATAAAACTAGGAGAGATAGAAGGCTTTGTGTTTTGTTTTGTGTTTTCCCATACAGGGTATGGTGGTTTGGCATCTGCCAAGTGAACAGATTAAGAACAGATGGGAAAAGATGTGAAACCCCATTGATCTCTGACGGATTATTTCAGAAACACAGAGCACAAGCACACGCTGGCCCCTTCTCTCATGTCCTTTTTGCAAAGACTGCCCCAAATGTGCTTCATGCTGGTGGAGAGCTCCTCTGCCCCTGCACCTCGGGCAGCTCCAATCTCTTGCCCCTCTCTGCTCTGCCCCTACCAGCCCCCACCATCTTATGCCTCATTCAGGCTGTACTGGGGAACTGCTTATGGAGAAGGGCTGCACTCTGCCCAGTACACAAAGCCTAAAGGCACAGACTCCCTGACAACCCTCCTTTGTCTGCACTGCAAGCGACCAGCTTAGCTCCAATTCGTGGTTGGATTACTGTCCATCTGTAAAACAAGTCAGATTGCAAACTCCACACAACACATCCTTACCCAGTGCTATCCCTAGGCAGAGCATCGCCACATGCATTTTTTATTTGCGGCCAGCAGAGGACACTTGTTTTCTTTGCAAAAAGCTTGCCCTGTGCTTGGATGGGAGAAGGCAAAGAAGAGAAGATTCAGAACTTGGCCACATGTGGGCACTGGAATAGCAAGAGATGGGCCTGGCCTTCTGGCCCCAGGGTCTGGTGGCACCTTTTTCCTTGGCCTTTCACAAGGAGCTTGAGATGTGCCTGGAGCACGCTGTAAATGTGGGGCTGTGCTGTGTTCCCTGGGCCATGTGATGGCTGTCCTCTCCTGTCTGCAGCCCCCAGCTGTGGTGTCACCACAATTCATTCCTTGGGTGGCAGGAGGCCGTGTGGGTGGACTTGGCATCAGGGATGCTGGTAGCAGAGCAGATCTCAGTGCAACATGCAAAGCCTTGGCAAGTGCTGCTGCTGAGCTTGAGTAAAGCTCTCTATTGCATGGGTGGTGATTTGTGGGAAGGTACCCAAAAAAAAAGAGGAACCTCAGTGGAAAGCCCTAAAGGTGCAGGGAACCTTTGAAGTACACTGCACCCACTGTGCTATGTAAAAGTATCGGTCCTATCTGACCACTAAGCATGCCTCTTTAAACCATTTCCTCTAGAGATTCAATGTACCATATGCAGAAAATACAGCCTGAATAATTTTGCACCATGTTTGTGCTCCCAGAAATAAATACATACCTCAGGTCCCGAATGAGGCAGTAGGAGATGCCCAAGGAGCCCAGATGAGTCTGGATTTTGGTTAACCATGCTACATCTTCCCATTCCAACTGTCCTCTGGAAGGAAATAATTAGTCTTGAATCACAAGAAATCTTGTTTTTAACCGAGCCACCTGGATCAATCAGTATTCAACTAATCTGTACCACAAACCAGCCTTAATATATTTCTCTGAGGAGTATGTGAAAATGGCGGAGCCTTCCAAGCACGGGAACAGCACTTTGCAGGCTGTGTGGTGCTGGAGCTGAGCCTGAGCATGCTCTGTGGTCTTTGCACCCTACCTGGAGCTCCTATGTCCACCCTGGCTCTTGCTGATCTGATGCTGCAAGGATAGACGGAGCTACAAGCCACCAGCCCCCTCACCTTCCAGCGATCCCATCTGCCTGTAACTGGGACCAGCTTAGGAGAGGAGCTGGAAAGACCCACCCGGCTCCATGATACAAACTGTCTCCAGCCAAAGCTAGCACAAGCCAAACCTCTGGCACAATTTGAAGGACAAAATTCCAGCATGCTGAAGCACGATCTGTATCAGGAGACAGATAGGCAGAGCTTGGATCCATATCAGTAGACCAAAAGTCTTTGCTCAGTGACCCTGCTCTGGCCATGAAAGTCCCACACTGGACTTTAAAGATTTGTCAGCTGGAATCAAACAGCTTTCTGGTTCCTTTCAGGCCACATGAGTGAGATGTACCAAGACTTCCTATTCCATTAACAAAGACTGCTGGCAGGCCTATATTTGATGACTGTCTAAACAATATGAAGAGGTGGTGATTTGCTGGCGACGTGTGAAAACAGGCAACAAATCAGCTGGCAACATGCATGGGATTGAACTTAAAGCAAAGCAAAAGGAAGATGACTTTGAATGGGCTCCAAAGGTCATGGGGAAACAAGCAAAAATTGATACAGTTCACTGGAAAACAGAGCAAGCAGAAGGAGCACTGAATCTTCTTGGCACTGAGAGCTGCTGGCATCTATTTGCAACAAATGTATTTCTGTGTTAAAAAAGAAATGGATGCGAAGGAAGGCTGCTGGTGTAAAAAAGATGAACGGGTACACAGAGACCTGTCTGTAACAGCCCTGAGGATGCAGAAAGCGTGGTGCTGGGAAGGGCTGAGTGCACCAGAGTCAGTGGGAGAATCACCCTCAGGCCGATACAGGGAGCTTGGGAGCCAAGGAATGGTTCAGCCTAACTGTGGTGGGATGTCTGAGCAGAAGGAGAAAGTTGGGTAGTTTCGAGGCTATTCAGCTATGTTAAGGTGTGCTCTCTGAAACACTACTGACACACACAAGTCAAAAGTTTTCACCATTTGGCAGTTTGGTTGGCACAACATTAAATTATCCCTGCAGCTTGGGGCTGACAGCAAGTGCTTTTCAGACATAGCTAGATGTTCTAGAAAGGATAAAGCAAGCAGGAAAATCACACATATCCCCTTCTCTCTTGGCTGTTAGCAAGGGCAGAATCTAGCCATCAGAAATACCACAGCACACACCAAACCAAGAGGGTATCACTGCCCCCAGCCAAAGGCACTGGGCACTGGGGACACAAGGGAGAGCTCCTCGAAGGTCCCAGTCTCAGGTCTGATAGAAATGGCTTGGTTTTGTATTGACAAAAATTGTACCTGCTCCAAGCCCCTGCATGTCCTCTGCCATGGGTTGTGAGTGACACACGAGCTTCATCTGAGGGAGGAACATCTCGGTGGGTTCTGGTCTGGGTGGAGGCGTGGGTGTTGCTCGATGCCAATTCCAATTCCTAGCAGGAGTCTGGATAAGTCTGTGCTGGGAAATTGCAACATAGTACATTGTGTTAATTAATGCCAAACAGGAAGGCTTTCAATGCACATCATCAAGAAAACCTTTAGCAAACACTAGATTCCTTCTGTCCACGGGTATCTCATAAAGAACATTTATATTTATGACGTGGCAATGGAAATACATCTCGAGAGAACACTGCCCAGCACACCCGTAACGCTGAGTGAGGCTCAAATTGTCTGACGTGCGCAGAAGGGAACACCATTCCGTTCATTCATGCTCTGGAGTGCTATTTTCACCACTGGCAGCTCCTGCTGCACTAACTAAAATACTTCTGATTCAGTCCAACAAGTTTTTTTTTCCAGGTTTGCTTCTCCACAGTGAAACCACAGATCGTGCTATAAGGAGAGCTCCGAGGCTTGACAAGTCTAGAGTTACTGTAGGTTGCAGCGGTTGGATCCGATCCTAAAACAATGAAACCGAATGTGAAAAAGACACAGATGGCTGTCGCCTCTGTGCCATTTGGAGTGGTTTTTGGTTTCCAGCCAGCCATCCCCATGCCACAGTTATGCAAATAGAAGCAACAGCATTTGATGCGGCGGTATACACAACTCTAACAGACTGTGGCATGAGGGATAAAATAGCCGGGTGTTTCTGAAGAGGGTGAAATGATCACCGTGTCAGCTTCAAGGACAGAGGATTTGAGGACACGGGGTGAGGCCTTTGCCGTGGCTTTGCTGTGGCTCTGATGCTCCTGGACACCTGCACGCCCATGGACGTGCCATTCTGCAGAAGTGCAAATGTCTGGTGGAGCCTCAAAGTCCTCTTCCATCATCCTTGGCCCTGAAGAACGGCTTGCTTGTCCTCTCTGTGCAACAGCAGCTCCTTAGAACAGGGCACGCTTGAGGTTCTGAGCCCTGCTACCCCACAGCTAATGGCAGTGAGATCTGATGAGAAGAGGAATGAGAAGAAGCCATGGGAAAACAGCTCAAATTGCCATGACCGAGCATGCACCGCTGAGGTCCGGACACTGAATTTCAAGAAGAAACAAACAGAATTGGAGTCTCCCATTAAAAATGCCGTTCTCCACTGAGACCTCAGCAACAGAATGGGTTTTGATATCTGATAATTAAACTCCTAATCAACTCCTTTCTAAAAATGCCTTCTCAATCTCCTGTGAGGATTGGGAAGGCTTAGAAATTTAATACAACTCTCTGGTTGGGTTAAACATCAGGCAGGTTTCAGACTATGTTTTACTAGAACCAGATGAATTTCTGAGCTTGAAATCCAGCATACAGAATTGAGTTGGATCTGGTGGCCACCTGTCCTTGTGTTTGTGGTATGAGTAGCTAAATGAAATTCTGGAAAAAAGGGTTATCTTAAATACACACAGGACAGAGCAAATTGAAGAAAGCCCCACTCACTGTTATGTGCATCTTCCCAGCAAGAGGGGAAAATCAGGTTTGTCTCTGAAGTTACATGTGCTCAAGCTCACCTTTTTGACTCTCAGAAGCTGAAACATCAGTCTGTAAGTTCTGCTTTAATTGCATCTTGTGAATTTTCCCTTAACTGCACACTAAATCCAAGCAGACAGTATGCTGAGTTCAGGTAATTAGAAATGTTTTACTGCCAGGGCAAGTCAGTATCTCAGAAGGTGTAAATTGGTGCAGCTCAGTGCAATTCCTCACCCTTTCTGACTTGATTTGGGTCAGTAATCACCATGAATTGCTCCTTCTCTCTCATTCTCTTTTCATTCTCATATCTGCCTGTGTGTTTATCCACCTTTGTATTTAGGTATAGGAAGGGAAGACAGTTGTGAGTAATAGCTAAATAACCATGATGGATGCGATTTTTTCCCAATCATAATGAAAATTTGCCAGATAAAAGAACAGCACAAGAAGTGATGGCATAATATAATGCCCTCCTTGGAGGTGAGCCAGCACGAAGCTGGGCCCATCAGCAGTCTGAATTGAGGGGAGACAGTATTAGGAAAGACAGAAAAACAGCACTGTGGGATCCCAAATGCAGAAACACAGAATCACAGAACAATCCAAGTTGGAAGGGACACATAAGGATCATCGAGTGCAACTCTTGTATCCGCTGATGATCCAACAGAGACAGCACTTGTAAGGCTTGCTAACGGAAATGATTTCTAACATGCAAAGGCACCAAGTTCTGGTCCCCAAGCCCCATCTCGTGCTGCAGGGCTCTCCTCCCTTTGTGCGAGGAACCACAGGGAGCACAGAGCGAAAACAAATTCAGTTTGTGTCCTCTGCCAGTTTTCCCCAGCTGCAGACTTTGCTCTTTGAAATGGAGGGTATCTGTTCTTTCAAAGGAGTTGTTTGTGTGCCAGTGAGTCGGTCCGTGCACCAAAGGAGCGATGCTGAGGATGGCTGCAGGGTTGGGCAGGGTGTGGGACAGCTGTGCAGGAGGAAGCAGCTCAGCAAACCACAACAAAAGGGACCCGTGGAGACTGGGGAGAGCTTTGAGTGTGGGAAGCTCTGCTGCTAAGGGAGCTGACTGTTCCAGGCTCTCCCACTGCTCACCCTGAGCCCGACTGCTTCATCTCCCACTAAAAGGGAAATGTCTGCGACTGTGGTGCTTTGCTGAGGAAAGAGTCACAAGAAATCCCTGGCGGTGGCTGGCTGGGTTGGCAAGGAGAGCCATGTGGGTGCCTTTGAAATTCCAGTGTGTTGGGCTGTCTGCTCTGCTGACCTCTGCTTCCACAGCACGTGCTCCTGCCGTGTTAGCACTCTGCCTAGGAGGGCCCAGCTCACTGCAAATGGCAGGAGGGAGGTGATACAGGCAGTACCTGTGCAAGAGCACCTGGCTTTGGTAAAGCTCTGCTATTAGTGTTCAAAGTCTCTGGCTGATACAAGAAAATCCAACCATTAGGCTGCTTTCTACCTCAAACAATTTTAGGAAAAGATTGCACTGGTTGGACATTATTGGGCTAAATCTATGTGTTTTACATGGCCATTTTCTTAGATTTTTTTTTTTTTTTTTTTTTTCTCTCAGCAGTTTAAAGAGACAGTTGTTTTTCTTGCTAATTCTTTCCTCCCAGGTGCTGATAGGGATCTCTGTAACATGAGGCCAGCTGGAAGAAATTCAAGCTGCTTTCTGAATGTTGTTTTGATAGAGTGCAGGGGATGTGTCTTTGAAGCTGCTGGGCTTGAGAGATGTCCCTGATTCAAGAGACATGCAAGAGGTGATTAAGCTCTTTTCCTAGAGCAGCCTTGGAGCCCATACTTGTGAAAGCACAGCCACTTGCTGCTGTCACTTCACACTGATCAACGGAGGAGAAAGAACTGAGGAAGGTGTTATTTCTGCAAGCTGGGAGGTGAAGGGTGTTTGGCAGAGCCATCTCCATGTACAAGGCGAAGCTGCAGCCTGGCTGCAGTGGCTGAATGGCCCAGGTCAAGTGGAGGTGTGAAGATACCCTGCTTTGTGCTTTGCGTCTCAGCCCTCTGTTGAACCCGGAGTAGAAAAGGGAACGAGGCAGTTCCCATCTTTCTGCCTTCCCACTTGAAATGGTGGCATATTTCAAAGTCACTTGTTGAAAGCAGAAAATGCTGCTGGCAAATGCGTGAGATGAGTCGAGGCAATAACCCTGCAGCAGGACACTGAATTGTGAAGATTTTCACGGGGGAGATAGTTATTGTGTTTTCTGTTTCTTTGCTTTTTTTTTTTTTTTTGACTTTTTTTTCCCCTGTAGCTCCTTTGCTTCTATTTGTCCTTTCCTGCTGTACCCACCATGGGAATGGCCCCATGACACTGTGCTGCAGTCAGTCAAGCAGCAGCTGTCCCTGGACCAACAGCTGTCCCTGTGTGGGGCAGAAAGGAGGTGATGGCCAGTGTGCCCCTATCTGGCCCATCTCCTATCCTGTCTGCTCCTGTCCTGATCCCTCTCTGGTGGATGCTCCTCAGACATCACTGTTCTTTCCTTCCCTGTACCCTTTCAGCCCAGGCTGAAAATCCCCATGCAGTGAGCTCCGGTGGTGTGAGGGAGACAGTGCCATGAGGCACTCCCACTTCATCAGCTTCTCGGGAGCAATAGGGGAGATGAAGAGACAAGGCCTCTAAGGAAAGAGATTCAGCTTAATGCTTATATTACTGATTCAGTCCTAGTTCAACTCAGAAACCTAGGGCTCTCCTCTGAGGCAGGCTTTCAGAACAGCCCCGTGGTTTCCTGAGCTCCGGCTCTGTTTGGCTTAAGCCACGGCTGCAGGTTTCTGCTTCGGAGGAGAAGAGCCATGACAAGGCTCCAGTGTGGTGGAAAGCTGACAAACCCTCATTAAGGACATCTGTAACATGTGGGGCCTAGGAAGCAAAACAAAGACAGCCAACAGAAGTTGAAGGGAAGCTGCACATGCGCTGGGAGAAGAACCCAGGTCTGCCCGGCTTCACTCCCTCCCCCAGCTTCCCTTTGTAGGTATTTCCTGCGCAGACGGTTTCTATACACATTTCCTGCACAGGTTGCACAGCCAAAGTTGCATTTTTAAAATTTTTGTTTTAAACCACACTCTGCAAAGCTAAAGAGTGTGTGTCAGGGGAGCAAAGAGGTATCACACCAAGGCAACTTTATCTGCACAGAGTCTAAGCACATTACCAGCCAAGTTTAACAGACTCTACATCAAATCTCTTAAAGCGTGCAATGGCAAAAGTGCTCTGAGCACTGCCATGTCTACATCTGCAGCGATATTACAATCCCCCGACTTGGGAAAGGACAACACAAGGACGGTTTTTGTCCGGTCAGAGTGCAGGGAGGCAATGTCCCCAAATCTGGATGTGTTTGATTTGCCATGGGTGCTCCCTTTCTTGTATGATTTCAGTGTTGAGGCACAGCTCAGAGGAATCATGTGCACATCTCTGGTCCTGCCTCACAAAGTGGGGAGGGCCTGGGCCACCATCACCGAGGACACCTAATTTCTGCAAATAATGGCAGTGGGGAAATCAAACAGACAGCTCAGGCTCTGCCTTATTTCTCTTGGCTCCACAGCTGAACTGGAACAACTTTTGACAAGTCTAGTGCCAAGGCAAGGCAAGAATGTTTGTAAAAGATGAGGACCCCTACAGATGATCCTGTCTCCTATATATATGCTAATTTACAAGTATCAAACACATACGAGGAGCTTCAGAAGGTTTCTGGAAAAGACCACTGGGATCACTGAGTCCATCCATCCATCCATCCCCACCATGCCCACTAACCATGATCCTCAGAGCCACTTCTTCACAATTCTTGAAAGCTTCCAGGAACACTGACTCCATCAAAGTCCATAGAAGACCCCATAGGAGTGGATGCCAGACTGGCCCAAAGGATGTGAGTAAGATCTGCCAGCTAATTATTGCATCAGTTGTTTAAAGAAACTGACACAGGCAGGGACGATCCCACCCAGATGTGGCACATGTAATTAACACAATGCACAGAACAGGATAAATATCCCCAGATAAGATCCAGGAGTGGCGCTTGTACTGCTCTCTTTGCTTGAGCATCTTGAGACATGTAAAAACATAAAGCAGCACGGAAACCAAATAGAGGGAGCGTCTTGGCAAGAACATCAGCAGACGAACACGTCCTAAGAACACCTCAAAACCACTGGGGACAGGAACCACCCTGTTTGGAGCTGTGCTCAGCATTCATCTGCCCCAAAATTCACAGCATGTGCAGTGATTCTCAGCCCCACATGGCTGTAGCACAGCAGCTCAACCTTTTCTCCCTGGCCTGGAGCAAAGTGCCCAGTGAGTCTCACTCCTCTGACCAGCAAACCCTGACACCAGAAGGATAAAGCTGTCTCCTGAGTTGCCACCCTTGAAACCCAAAGTACAGAATGTGTTTCAAAATAAAGGCAGCTCGAGTGGTGTCAGTTCTGCTTGTGTTTTTTTATATGGAAAATTGTTACTTTAATGTGAGTCATGGGAGTAATTAAGGGATAAATAGCAGCACTGCAGTTCGTCAACACCCTGGTGCCATTGCAAAAGCAAAGGGAAGTGTACACATTCCTACAGAGACACAAATCCAGCCAGGGCATTGGCAAAAAAAAACATTTCAATCCTTTGGGCTTTGACAATCTGCTCTGGTCTTAGTCAGGCTGGTGTCGATCCGGAACAGCCCTGCTTATACCATTGAGCAGAGAATCAGCGAGGTCAGGATTGTGACTGTTCAAATTTATGTCAGGAGGTACAGGACAGAGGAACCAGAGAAGGAAGACAACATACATGGTGGAAGCCCAGATGGATGTTGTTATCAAGACTGCCCCGCTAGAGCAGGGAGAGAGGAGTGAGAAGCAGAGCTGTGCCTGAACTGAACATCTGCGGCCTGAGAGTCAAGTGATGCTGAAGGAGAGAAGAGGGATGCATTCGTGAAGGGATCACTGATAATTCTGAACCACTCTGCTATAGATTCACACAAAGTTCCTTTGAAAACAAAGAAAACAATGCAGTGAGGCACAAAACAGTACAAGGAGATGAGCTGGGAACTGAGCAGTGATGACAGTACCGTATTGCTGCACAACAGGTCAGTGCAGATGGAGTTTGAAAGCAAGACGGCTCTTGGATGGGCCACTGACACTTGCCAGATACAAGAAGGAGCCTCTATCCCAGACATATGGCTGAAGCAGTGACTTTCCTGGCTGGCTGGGAGGCTGTAGCAAGTGGGTTCGTGTGTTCCAAGTCATACTCCCCCCTAGAATTAATCAGCAGTTTGGAAAATATTTATTACAACCCCCTTGGTGTTTCTGCACACATCTCCCTGGCACAATGAAGCACTATTTGGATGTGGCCAATTTACCTGACACCAGGGCTGGCTCATTCAGCGCTCTGCAAGAGGTGCTTGCAGCCTTCCTCCCTTCTGCTCAGCAGATACACACAGATACACCCTATGGACCCCTCGGTGCTGCTGGGGGGCACTGACAGCTGCTGCGGAGGGCGATCTGAGAAGCAGCGTGTGCTGCAACTGCTCTATATTTGCACCTGTCCATGCAGAAAGGCTGTTTCTCATCTGAGATCTATACTGTGGCCCCTAGCTTTATACTCCCCATTCTCTTTGCAAATGACTTCAAGCAACTTGCTTTTCCACTTTCTAATAAGCAATTTAAATGCTAAAGGGCAGCTCCTCTACTGAAGGCAACTGAAGCCAAGAGAGCTGTGACAGTTTATGCCAGCTGAAGATTTGCCTTTAAGTAAATCCTTTAAACTTTCCACTAAGGAGACTAAAATAAGCCGTAGCATGAAACATTAAGAGCAAAGAATGAACTCTGGAGACCAGAGGGATTTGGGAAATGAAATGAGATCCATCTTACTGGCATATTTCCCCCTCTGTCTATTTTTGGAATTTAAAAAATTCCCCCAGATTTGTCTTCTACAGACCAGCTTTTTGTTCACAGACCAGCACTGAGCAGCCCCCTCTTTCACACAGGGCAGGTGAGTTTTGGCAAGCCAACTTACGAAATACAGACCTGGAAACTATTAATATCTTTTACTGCTGGTATATGGCAGGGTTGGTGCAGGTGCCATTTGTTTTCTTTAACGTGCTTTTCAGCTATGCAGCTTGCAACCAAATACGAGATGAACAAGAAGATTTGTAGTTGGTGAGCAAGTTGCGATCAACCCAACTCCTATCCAGAATGCTGTGACGCCGACCATGACTGGGTAGGTTATTAAGCACGGGTTTGAGCATGTGGCTGTGCTAGTGTGTTCATATGATGGAGTGGAAGGCAGCCTGGTTCTGCTCATTATGCTCTGGAAACCTGGGCTCCAACTCCTGACTGTGTGTTAACTCTCAGTGGGACCTCAGCGTGTCACTTGAAGCTCAATTCTCCAGCTGGCTTGCAACCCACATTTTCCATAGACTTTAAATGGAGCAGGGGATCTTTGTTGCCTATGAAAACTGAGACTCCAAACACCTCAGCCTCCCCATGTTTAAAAGAAGGAGGAGAATGTTTTGAGATCAATGGATAAGAACACCTGCAAGCACTAATACCTATGTATCCTGCCAAGATACTGGGAGATTAAGCAAATATTTTGAAGGGCTGTAAGATCTTACGAGGCAGGTATGGGGCTGTTGAGTTTGTCCAGGATATATTTTTCCCTCCTTTTATATGTTTTCCACAAATAGGAGAAGTCAGGCAGAGAACTAAGAGATGCATCCTTTCTTGGTTTGGTTTCAGGCATACTGATATGCTTTGTGAAAACTAAACTAGGAACACCTGCAGAGCCCCCTGATGAGCTCCAGTGGAGGGTTTCTGAACTGAAGAGGAACACATCTAATGGTGCCCTGACGTTTGGTCTGAGTATCTCCAAATGGAGCATAGCTGGAAAAACAAACCGTTTGGGGAATGCCTTGTCTGGCTGCACAGGCCACAGCTTCAAACAGGATGCAATGAAACTAGTAAGAGATTTACTCTGAGGTGAGAGATTTAATCCCTACAGTGTTAAATCTAGGTCCAGTTTGGGGTAGTGCATTTTAAGGAAGATAATAGACTAACTGGAATGTGTGCAGAGAATGAAGTGAATGATAAAAATGTTTTGAAAACATGACCTGTAATGATAGGTGGAAGGAAGTGAGTTTGTTTAGTCTAGAAGGGAGAAGAATGAGGGGAACACGATAATGGTTTTCCAATATTTGCAAGGAGGACAGTCACTGTTCTCCACAGTTTGGGAGGGCCAAGAAGATATCAGTTCAATTTATAGCAACAAAGTTTAAGGCAGGACTGCAGGAAAAGCCGCATCAATACAAAACCCTCAGATGAGCTACCTGGAAGAATGGGAAATGTACATCGTGGGAAGCTTTTAGGAAATGGACTGTAACAATTCATATGCAAACCCAGGTATCTTACAAATCAAACAATGGTGTTTGCAGATGCAGAGATATCAGACTGTGCTGAGCATGGGCAGACTGTTGTTTACACAAAGCGGTGTTGAAAGTCACCCATGTGTGACAGCACTGAATATAAGTTGAATCATTCCAAACGAAATAAACGTAACTGGTGTGGAGATAGAGAACAGCATTAATGTCACCAAAATTGCTTTCAGACCTCATCTCTGTACAATAACGCATTCCTTTAAAATTACTGATGACAAAGGAAATTAGAAAGAAAGGTGACTGCTGTACTGACCTCAACAGCAGAGTGCTACAGCACCTGGAAGGCTTTCAAATCTGGCAGAGCACAAATAACCTACTCCATTATCTGACTCAGGTAATGCAGCCTTCAGAGTTGCACGTTTCTCTTTATCTCTGTCTGCTCTCCCTCTCATCTTTTGTGCCCGAAGAGTAAAAATAGCAACTTCATATGTATTTTTACACTCCTGATCACTGGCTCAAGTCACTGTTCTCACAGCCCTGTCTCCTTGCAGCACGGGAAACTGATCCAGCTGTGCTGCAAGATGGAGAAGGTTCAAGTGTGTCAGCTCCTGGTCAGAATGCGGAAACACTGTGCCAGCAGAAACAGGGTGTGTAGGAGGCTCACATGGCCACTGAATGTGTCTGCAGATACGTGGGCAATACCAGCAACAGAGGCTACTTGTTTACCAGCCCATGCAGAAATCTGTTCCACGCCCCGCATGGGAAGAAGCAGCAGCACCTTGGATGAGTGAAGGCTGCAGGGTGCTGATATTTGGGTGAAAATCCACACCCCACTGTGTTACTCATCCCTCATCAGTCCTCCAAAATCTCCCCCTCCAGGATAGTTTTTTGGACAGCACTGGGATAAATTCTGCTGGAGGATGGCAGAACGGGCCAAGGAGTGAGTCAAAAATACCCACTCATTTGAGGGAATTAAGTAGTGGGGAAGGACTGCGTGCTATTGGTAAGTTGAAAGCTGTTTGTGTAGCACGGCTGCATAACAAACAACCCTTTCAAAATCTCTGAATAAGAATGATGATACTTGCTCCAATCTTGTAGACACAGCCTTGCTCTCTTCCCAAAGCGAGGGCAAGGTCTGTGCACAGCCAGCTTCTCTGTGGGAAAGATCTGTTCAATGGCAACATATGAATGATGCCAGAATGGGGTTCACAGTTGCATGATAGGAACATAGCAGTACTGGGCTAGGGGGATTTGATGCAAGCACTAACCTACTTAATCCACTGGAGATTGCCTGGCTGTTCTTGTCTGCTTGGCAGAAGGTCTCTCATGTCTGTGCCTCACTGCAGGGATGCCCTGTGTTAGTTCCTCTTCCATTTTTCACTTCTTTTTTTCACCTAGGAAACCTTCTAAGGCAGGACCGAATGTCCTTGAAAGCGTCAGTTATAACAAACAACCAGGGGCAGATCTCAGGCGAGCGCTGCACGAGTCAGAGGTCACAGCTGGAACTGCTTTTAGGGGAAATTCAAAATTACTGTCAAAAGCAGTTCTCTCTCATTTTAATTGTAATTGGTTAATCTCATTTTATTTGCCTTGTGGCTATGGCTGTGAAGCTTAGGAAACTCTCGGAGGCCCTGCTCTGCTCCCTGGGAGCAATTCTGAAGACTTCAGCAAAGTTGCACTGGATTTATTCCTTGTGCCACTGAGACCGCAGGCAATTGCTTGGAGGAGTCTGCAGAAAGGGAGGAAATGAATGTGGCAGATGGCTGTTCTTTTTTCAGCAATGAAGACAGACAAATGGCTTAACCCTCACTGATTTAACCCTCCTTATTGCCCCTCTGCAGTGAGCTGCCAATGGCCCGTGCAGGGAACGAGGGGACAGGATGAGTATGAGCATATCACTCCCCTCATCCTTGCTTCTGGAGGTAGGCAGGGCTACAGCTGGTACAACTGTTCTGGGAAGGCATGAGTAGGGTGCCAGGATAGCATCAGCTAGGATTTACCTCATTAGATTTGGGGAAGTCAATGGGAGCAGACTGCTCCAGCAACTATGTCATGTACCATGCACAGTGCCAATAGGTTAAACTGATCTCTGCAGCATACCCACACTGTCGGGCAGTGTTTGTCCAGGGCTAGCTCACCAAAACGCAGAGCGCACAGTGAACAAACCACAGCCAGGCAATGCACCAACAACCTGTGCTGTGCCTGCTGAGAGTCTGGCAAAGACCTGACTGAACGTGTCCAGCAGCTCATCCATGGCCACTGTCTCCATGCCTGCTCCTCGGCACACGTGTGCAGTCATGTGGAATTTGCTGCTCTGACTTGCAGGCAAGTCAAAAAGCTGTCGAACAGTGATCACATCTAACACCACTCATCATCACCATCAATTGTTCTCCAAACGAAACAGCCCATGTCGCCAAGCAAAATGCTTTGGAAGATACTTTTCCACTGGACATGCATCCAAAATAAATACAGGAAAACCTCCTTCTCCAAGCACTGCTCCTGACTACTTTTCATTTGAATCATTAGTAAAACCAAGATATACACACACAATAGCACAAGGCTGATGAAAACCCACTTCAACATAGTGCCCCAGATTTTTTCAGAGATTAATAACCTTTGCTGCTCTCAGCCTGCAAGAAAAACATCCTTCCAGCCGATCCAAAGCCAAGATGATGTGCACATTTTCACACAGGCTGCCCACGAACATCCCTCTCTAAATGGATGCATTTTGCAGCTGGCTGTTTGAGCCCTGAAGAATGCTCTGGTGGGATCTTGCCATGGTTTGTATAATCCAGCATTACTGTCAAGTCTTTGTCTGCCCTAACATACTAGTTCTGATGAAACCCTGTTGCTGTAGCTTCAGGATTTTGCTTCCAGACAATGCCATGTTCCATCCCTCTGACTAAATCCCATCTCATACAGATGCCCAGGTGCTCTGCATTGGTGTAGAATGAACAGCCAGCCAACTTCCCACACCACCTCTCCTTCGGCTGTACCGCTGGATTCAGAAAGGGTCCTCCAGGCCCACGGAGCAAGCTGTGCTCCTCAAGACTGGAGCTTAGTTTTACCAGGACCTGAATCCAAACCACACACAGCCTGCTAGCTTCAGTGGGTCCCACCCAGATGGCCCAGGTTCACTCAAAACTCAACCCAGGACCTGGCCCAGGCACTGCGAACAGCAGCAACTCTCTTTTTCTCCTTGCCTGCAGCGGATGTCCTGGAGAACCTGGCTCACAGTTCCAGACCTTAATGAAACTTATGGAACATTCTCTCAAGTGCAGTAGCACAGAGATGGCAAAGGCAAATCACAGGCCTCTAGTTCTTGGCTTTTGTATGTTGGCATTGCCTTTGAATGTGCTAAATGCCGTGGTGAGGAGAAATTCTGTTTTGCAGGAAAGCAAGCTTTCAGACAATTGCTATTCTCAGTGGATTTTCTAATAATTCAGTACCTGTCTCTACACTCGTCCCCATTTCAGTGTGACAAGGCAAATCATACGACCTGGATGCACTGAGCTACAGTGCAAACAGGTGGGACTCCAGTGATCTCAGCAGGCTCCCTTCCAGATCTGGCACACCAGATGCGAGCCTGTTTATCTCTGTCTATGCCAAGAACAAGGCAGCCCAGGTCCCTTCCAACCCTGGCCATTCTGTGATTCTGAGATTCTCTTCTGCAGGTGACTGCATTTAAATGGACGACACCTCCTTCAATCTACCCCGACCTGGTTATGAGGTAAAGACCTGCTGCTGTTTGCAGCGACTGGGAGAGTTTAGCTGTTAAATGTGCCAGAAGCTGAAGCTAGGGTTGTACCACTGCTTGGAGAATCAGTATTTCCAGCATCTCCGGTCTTAATGTAATTAACTTTCTCCTGTCTTGGATTGCTTCCTTTTCAAGAATACTTGGCTTATTTCTTACAGGCCCTCTGTCTAGCAGTAGGAACAGCTCCGGCTCAGGGCCCTCCCTCAGCTCTCAGATGTGCTGTGCTTGCCCCTGGGATGCTCCCTGAATGTGGCATGCAGCTGGTGGCCAGAGCCTGTGTCAAAAGAGTTCTGCCATCTGCAGCTGGGGGTTAGAACTGGATGATCTTAAAGGTTCCGTCCAATCCAAACCATTCTGTGATTCTCTGTATGTGCTGGAAATGCCTAGGGCAAATGCGGTTTGTCCCCTGTTAAAGTAGTCATGATTGCTGCCTGGAAAAAAAAGCCCTTTCTTTTCAGAATCTGATGCCTGTCCTGATGAGCAGAACTTGGAGGTGAGGAGCCTGGCAGAGCAATGCTTCACTCAACACGCCTGGTTCTGGAATGGGTCACAAAGCTGTGGCAGCCCCTGGGCCAGCTCAGCACTGCCTTGGGCTGCTCCCAGCGGGAGGCCTTGGTGTCCATGAGACAAGATGGTGAGGACCTGGGGGAGATGCTTTCACCAAAAGCCTACATGTCAGCATGCCTCCCAGCCCTGAGACTTCCTTCTGTGCAAATCTCTGACATTTACTAGCGCTGCCTGAATTTTGGGCAAGGATTTCTTTTTTCCCCTCTTCTTGCTCCATAGCTCACTGCTGACATTTTAAGATCAGCGAGTCTGATCTCAACGATAAGCTAAATCCAAACCTCCTGAGGCTGCAGCCCAAACAGCTCTGTCTTTCACCACTTGGAACCCGGGGGCTGGAAGCAGCCTTCTGGGTGCACGAGGGCTGTGCCAAACAACACAACATCTCCAGCATCACCAGGAGCCTTCCCATGACCAGCAGCCACCAGCCCGACTGAACACATTGTTCAGACTGTTGTCTCATGAGCGGGGCTTACAGTGATGGATTGTGTTTCTGCAAAAAGCAGAGGGTAGCAACCATGACAGTGACTGTGGTGGGTAGGAACTGGTCGTAGCTGCAAAGCAGAACGTGCAGGGAGGAGGGGGCCGGAGCAGCACTGTGCTGCTTCCTTAGTGCTGACACCACTACAAACCAGAGCTTGGAAGAAATCTGACTTTGTGTTTTCTCCCCCTTCTCACCCCCAGCCCACCACATTTCTCATGGAACAAAAATCCTGCCTTTTGCCCAGCACTACCACTGGAGCACTAATCCTTTGGCTGTGGCCGTGGATTAAATCTCAGGCCCTGAGAAAGCTCTTCCAAGGCACAGTTAGGATTCTGTTTGTCGGGGTCTAACGCATGTGGCAGCTCACAGCTGCCATGGTTGTGAAATTGTGCTTTTTCTTTCTGTTTTAGCAGCCCATATGAAGCAAGGAAAGCAGGGCTATACAGAAAGACCATTCCTAATGGTCTGAAAATAAACCTAATATTTTTCTTGGCTTGTAGAGGAAAATGGTTACCTTGATTGAAACTTTGTTCTAGCTCACAGACAGCAGTAGTGAAGACTGCAGATACGAAACTTGTGCGGACTCTGTTACACAAATCTTCATGGAGGCACAGCGTTTTCTTCTACCCTTCTCTCCATTCTCTACTCAAAGTGCTGCCTGCTACAGCTAAGAATCTTCAACAACTTGCTGGGAAAAGAAGCTTTGTCTCAGGTGCAGACATCATGAGCCACCTTTTGTCCTTTGCCATGCTGACGAAGGTTAATGAAACAGCTGGCATTTCATCAAGGCCAGCGCTGAAAATTAGGGACAGAGCTGCCATTAAAAATAACCAGATGCATGCATTTCTATCCCTGACACACCGGTCTTGAAATATCTCCCTCTTGGGCTGTACAGCTTCCAAGGAATAGCAGGAAATTGCAATTGTTACCCTGGCCAGAGAATGGATTTAATTTGTACTGTTTTATCCTCCCTATTGGAAACTATCCTCTGTTGTTTTTCTTTTTCTCCCACCCAAGCTAAAAAGAAAAGGAAAAAAAATCCAAAAAAACCAACACAATTATCTGTAAAGCCTTCCATGCAGATGAGGCATGGTCTACCACAAGGCACGCATGTTTCCTCTGCTAGAGATATGGATTGCTTGCATTCTGCAGGGCTTCCTGCAACCTATCTATACAGTTCTACACGCAGTACTGCAGCAGCTTAATGAAAGTTAGTTTGAAAGCCACTGGTTACTTATTTCAACCAGTACACAAAGTTGATGCCAGTGGTACAAGTATATATTTGCTAAAGAAAGGGCAGCTGATGAGAATGAGCTGGTTAAAGGAATTAAATGAATGCTGTCTGAAGATTACAGTTAAAAGAGTCCTGCAGGAGAGGAATTAATTAAAGTGACTTTTGGACAGAGAGGAAGAAAGAAGCAGCAGCACAAGTAACACGCCAGCAGCAATTGCCCAAGCAGAGGCTCAGGAGCCCTAGCTGGTTTAGATTAGTTCAGCAGGCATCAGCATGCATGCAGTGGTGATGTTGCTTCAGTTGAAAGGCAGTTATTTGTTGAGCAACCATAATTTAATTGCATTTGATCACAAGCCTGTACAAGAAGGAGACACACGTTCATGTAAGTCACCTGTTTTCCTTAAGCACATCCTGCTCTGGCTACACAGGTGGAACCAGCCTGAGGAAACACGCTGGGTAGGCAACAGAGTGCTGGAGGTTTATCAGGGCTAAGCAACACCAGACATACTTTTTCTTAAAGAGGAATTTTGTACTCTTGTGACATCACAGTGGGAATATATTTGGCCCCGTTAAGATTAGAAAGATGATTGCAGTGATTGAGTTACAGAGGCTTAATGAATTACTGCTCATCAGCTGAGCTGCGGTAACTGACTCTGCCTGTTGAAGGTACAAAGTACAGTGCATTAGCTCAAGGCTGATTTCAAGCAGTGAGGCATAATGTGATTACCCAGAGCAGAAGCTGGCCTGAACTCATAGGCTAAACCCTGGTTGCTTTTGGAAAAGTACCAAGTAATGTTAATTGGCTCCAGCACAGTGGGTCTAACAACTAATCTGGCTCCAGAAGCACAGATCCCCAAGCTCACGAGGAGCAAGGCCGGCTGCTGACTTAGAGATGTGCGGTCCTGTTTCAGCCAAGCTCTGAACCCGTACGGACAGCACAGCCCCTAGGTTGGCACCAGAAGCAATTCATCACCGACTCAGGAAGGAGGAATTGTAAAAAAAAGTGGTGAATCATTAACGGCCTGAACCTGGGAGGTCTAAAGAAGGTCACTGAGATGGATGGCAGCTCCCCAGCACGGCCATGAGGAAGCACCAGCGCTACTCTGCTGCAGCAACCCACCCTGAGGCGACCTGGCTGGAGGCAGGTTAAAGAAGGCTGGGAGGCACGGTGCTTCACTGCTGCTGGGAGCCATTACCTGTTTCAGCAGCGACCATAGCCAAGAGCTGAAGCGATCCCTGATAGGCTGCTGGTGGGAAACAGACAGGGGATGGCACATCCCTCATCCTGTCTGTCACGTGGCCAAGCCATGTCAGGGCTGATAGCATCTCGGGACAGGGGAACTGCTGGGGCTTCCATTGCCAACGTTGTTGGCTCATTACTTAGACAGTCTTCCTCATTATCTCGTCTGCCTCCCGAAGTTTCATTCTTCCCTCCCTAGAGAGGAACAGGAGCTTCAAGATAACCAGGTCATGCAAAAAATCCCAGAAAATGCCCAGAACTCTCAGGCTCCTGTGTAATGGTATGAACAAAATTTCCAGCAAGAATAAAAGGCCCAGAAAAACCTGCATGGAGTCCCTACACAGAGAAGAGTTAATCCTGGGCTTTGCTACTTGTGACAGTGCATTACACCTCCCCACAGCTGACCTCCAGCATGGAGCACAGCTCCTTTGCCCAGTCCCAGGACTTCAGGCAACAGATCTGTGTTTGTGCTCAAGAGGCTCCTACCAAATGAGGAGCTCTGGGAGGTGGGATGGAGAGTAGGCAACCAGCAAACCCTTTTGCAGCAGGTCCCTGAGGATTCTGTTTTCCTGCTATTTTTAAGTTGAACAGGATTGAGTTTCACTGAAGGAAATAGTTCTCCTCCTTCCCACCCCACTCATTTCTACAGCACATTGGAAGAGCAGTCTGCTGTCTGCTGGAGGTTTCCAAGAACCAGACAGCCAAACTGGAAACAAGGCACGTTGCTATCTGCAGCCAGAGGAGAACAGGGAGAGAGGATGGAGAAGAAATACCCCTGGTATGCAAATGCTCAAAACAACAGGGCGTCTGTGCTTGTGAGATTCACCCTTCCCTATTCCTTATGACTGAGTGGAGAAAGTGGCTGGGGTCTCAGATGAGGTTTCTGCGAAGCCCCCACAGATAGGATGTTTACATCTATGGAAGTTTCCCTGCCTTCTCTAGTACAACAATGTCACAGACAGATCTCAGGGAGCAAGCACAGTCATCTGCCCTCCATCTCTGCGTTACACTGCTTGTAGATCTGGACACTTGCAACTGCACTCAGTTGTAGATCTAATTCATGCTAGAAATACATACGTTCATCATTGCTCCTAAAATCTCCACGTGTGGGTTGTGGTAACACCATAACACAGATTCCAGCACACCAATAAATCTGCACGTTGTCACAGATGTAAAACGGGTAGTCAGCAGCCATGCTCTGTGGCTCTTCACAAGATGCGCTGAAGCCATCAGACCCAAAGCTAGAGCTCAATTCCCAGTACATCCCCTAGGACTCAGAGAGGGGCCTGGCTGATTAGCAGCAGCCTGTTGGACATCTACAGTCCATCCCAGAGTTCACAGCCCAGCAACAGCTCGTCTGCTCCTTCTCCAGTCTGCTGAAACTGATCAATTTTGCAGACACAAATTCACCCTTCCTGCACTGGGCTGGGGCAAGGCACAACGCATTTCTCCCACTTCCCTTGCAGCCACAGTGGAGACAAAGCCAATGGTGTAGGTGATTCTACATGCCTCGTGGAAAACCTACTGGAGACTAGCACAGTTATATCAATAATCTCCTGTTTAGTGTTCCTTCTGGCACGGGGTTTGCCGTTAACTTTCTAGCACAGGCAATGTTTCCCATTCATCTTTTCTCAGCCAGGTGTTTGCTCATTTGCAGCAGGATGCTTCAAAAGAAACAAAGCTACAATTGACAGGAAACAGAAGGCCAGTTTGCTGCCAAGACGGGTTCTCCTTGGGGGCATCCACAGTTGTAGAAACAGTTATTACAAATCTTTCAGCAATGGTTCTACACACCTGCTAAAAAAGCCTTGAATTTGCTTTCATTGGACCTGTCTTTCTGATGCCCTTTATTAGGCACCTGTTAGTCAAACACTGCTCACGTTCACATCCTTCCAACACAGCCAGTTTGGGTTAACTAAGTCCTTCCACTCCATTCCAGCCCTCTGGGGCTTACAGGAAGATTGAGACTGGGGCAGGACAACCCCCTCAAATCACAAGGCCTGATATTCTGTTTCTGGCCTACAGTGGGATGCTAGTGTGGTTTCAGGCAGATTCAAGCATGGCTTGAAGTGCAATACTCCCCTTTTCAGTTGCAGAAGGGTAGGATGGTTTGGTGGAAAGGTTACATGGTGGAAAGATGGAGAAAATTGAGCAAGACGTTCAGGACAAACTAAGGAGATCAGATTTGAATTTGCAAAACAAATCCAGCTGGTGGAGAGAAGATGTGGATTAGAGCAGACAGAGCAAGAGTGCAGCTGGGAAACAGACCACAGCTATCTTGGAGGAAGAAAGAACTTTTCCAGCCCTTCTTTCCCTGCATTTTCACTGCAAAGGCTCACACATTTTGAACTACAACTGCCCTCTTCCTCCTCCTCCACTCCCACATGGACTGTCTGTCTGGGACATTAGCTCAGCTCTGCTCAGGTCCCACTAGGTTCCCTCCACATGCAGCTCCCAGGCTGCAGTAACAGATAGCTCTGAGGCATCAGATGGACCCATCACACTGCGGTTATTTCAGTTTTTTCCCCTTTTGTCTGCTTTCTGGAGCCAATAGGACATAGATCGCCCAGCTTGGCTGGAGTCCTCAGCAGGGAAAGACCAAAGTCATTGCTGTTCAGACTCTACAAGTTCTGAACTCCCATTAGTAGTGCAACATTAGTGCTTCAGTCATAGGGATTCACTCTGGTAATGCCATGCACAATCAAGAGCTACTCAGCAGGATTCACACAATGAGCACAAGGACTCCATAAGCCCTCTGAAAAAGCTGTAGATAAGCTGCAGCCAAGCCCTTGGTGTTCCAGCAGGGTCTGCCTCTCAGCTAAAAGGGCACAGAATCAGGGCTGCTGGTACAGCCCAGCCAGTGGCAACGGTATTCCCACATGAGTGACTCAGGAGAGACATGCACACGTGGCCCTGGGAAGAAAGAGAACTCTGCAGGATAAAGAAGAAAAAGGACTGGAAATGCTGATGCTGGCTAAATATCTTCATTCAGAAGTGAATACTTTGTAAATACAACTCTCGCTGCTGCTGTGTTTTTGCCCCTTGGCATCACGGAGGAGCTATAAATACAGGTATGGATGATGCCAAAATCTGGGGAAAGTGCTACGGCCTGCCTCAGAATGTGGGCTGGCACCCATGATGCACAGAACAAGTAAATGCTGTTTTTCTCTGCAGGTCTTAACATTTCAAGGCAGACAGAGGGAACAAATGCCCACAGACCATTTAACCATCAGCAGACGTTAGCAGGACCTCATCTACATGCTTGCAGCTCCAGAATGTCTTTCCATGAATATTTCCAGCATGCACAGTGCTAAAGAACATTTCTGTTCTTTAAACAGCACTGTGGCAGGAGACTCTCAGCCCAGGAGGGATGTCCAGCTTTGGCTCACAGTGCTCTCCCACCCTGAGCACTCTTCATTTTTCCTCTGGGTGCAGAAGGCAGGCAGAGAGGGGCTAGATCCTTCTCTTCAGCCTTCAGAGTACCTTCACAGCTCAATGCTGCTTAAATGAAATGCCAGCTCTGGTGTGGGACTGTGATCCCAAGAGGTTTATACAGACGCTTTGGAGCACATCCAAATTTTACCATTTGGCATCCCATCAGCAACAGCATACCTGAAAGTACCATGGGCAGAAAAATGGGCTTTTGTGTGCATGTGTGTGTGTGTGTGTGTGTGCAGTAAGCTCGTATTGATAGTGCTCTGTCTGGATTTGCAACTGTCTAGACAATGGAAAAATTAGCATCATGAAACTGGATAGTTTTATGAGATGCCCAGCCAAATATCTGGGAAATATTTTTGTAATGGTTCTCCTCAGAGGGAGATATGAGTCTGAGCCATTCATTAGAGATGCAGTTCTTTTGTCTTGTGTTCTGGTGAGGGACACAGAGGTTTTACTGAGCCTGCTGAGCCTCATCTGCCATGCTTTTCAGCCAGATGCTGGATGCTACTGTGGAGGAAAATAAGCCCTCAGCGCAAGCATGGCAAATGAGCTTCCCGTAGTTTGGAGATGCTGGTTTTCTGGTGTGGAAAAGAAATCTAATCCCAAAAACTGGAGGTTAGGACCTCATGAAGACTATTTTATGTCTGGAGACAAACAATCAAAGGCCTGTTTTTACTGACTACAACAAAGCCCAAAGGATTTCTAGATTGCAAGATTTAGCTACTGCTCCCTATGGAGTAAAAGCTCACAGAGAGCAAGAAAGACTCATTCTAAGCCTCCAGCCTGGAGCCCTGGCAGCTATTTCCTTAAATGATTTACAGGGATCTCTCTTCCTCTAAGCTAGCAGAAGATGCAGCAACCAGGACTGCACTTATGGCTGAGGCTAAGTGATTTGTCTCCACAATATCTGTAAATTTCCTCCTCAGCACCTCCATCCTCTGAAGAAATTAGAACAAACTCGGAGCTCCTGGGAGTTCCAAAACATAGATAACAGGCCTGCTGCAGCCAGCCCTTCTCAGAAAAGCACCAATGTCCAGAGGGAGAGAACAACAGATCCACACCTGGAGGTAGTTTCCCCTGGCTAGGAATTTGCTTCAGTTTTGGTGGTTACTTCCTCATCCTAATGCAAAATAAACATGGAAGGAATAGGAGAATACATCAACATCTTCCATTGCTTCTATGAAAACCTTCAAACATGGTAGACCAAGCAACAGGCATCTCATTTAAAAGCAAGGATGTTGTCTTCCCTTGGAAGGAATGGGCTGTCAATTCATCTAAGGACAGCAGAGTTTAAGTAGAGGCTCATTACTGATGATAATTAGCCAGTGAACCTTTGGCTTGGCTTAGGTTGTGGGAAGCCTTGAAAAACTGCTCTGAGCTTTCAGTGGATGTGTAAGAGAAATAAACAGAAGGGACATTTGCAAGACCTGTGTAGAGGAACCTGTGGTGCTCAGACTGGGGCTTCTTCCCACGAATAGCAGTGAAAGCTTGCTGTCAGCAATGACAGCCAAAGGTCTGGATGCAAAACACAAAGACTTTTAATGGAGAAGCTGAAGCTGTCATTGGTCACTTTCATAGAGAACTCACATTTTCTTCTGTGAGGGACAGTACGATGTTCCTGGATGCTGTTCAGCAGCAGCTAAAAGAGTCCTCTGGAAGGACAGTGTTTCAGCATGGGGTTTTGAAAGCAAAGACCTGACTAACCTGAGGAAGGAGATGTCCAATGATGGATAATTTGCTGTGGGAAGTGGTTCTAGAATGTGGTCAGATTCACACTGATGATAACAAGGAAATGCCAGGAGAACCAGTGCTTGTTTGGATATGGGCAGCTTGGCTGGCTAGGGCAGATAGCACTGAAAGAATTTCCTATCCACGGCAAAATAACGGGACCAGAAAGTTAACATTTTTGAGCTGCAGATGCAGTTGTTGTTTGACGGTTCTGAGCTATTTCCTTGCTCCCATCCATCACACCGTTGACTGGCTCATTTTTTCCCCCTTCCAGTTTTTGTAGAACTAATCTGTTAAGTTCTGTGGAGTTGATCTTGGCTCATGGCTCACACCCCACATCTGTTTTTCTAGGCCTTACCATCTGACTCAGAATGATTGCATTTTAACTTCTTCCCCCCTGCTACCATCAAGCTTAAAAACGAAACAAAGCACTCCCACCACCATCAAGACATACCTGATGTCTGTCAAGGCACATGTCCCCTCACCTCCTGGTACTGAACAGTGAAAGGTTACCATAAGAATTTCAACTGCTTATTCATTCTTCTTTAAGATGACACAGTGAGAACTGACAAGATAAATACAATTATTCTGTACGAGTGAATTTTCAAAGCTCTCCTCTTGGTTCTTATCCAAGATCCTTTGAAAGCACATCATCAAAGATAAGCACACATACTGACCAGTGGGACTTGCCATATTCTTAAACAGGGCATGACATTTATTCTACCTTTTGAAAGCAAGGCCTACTGTGTGTCTGAGTGACCAGCGACTTGCCATAACCAGCCCCATGCACTGCAAGAAAGAGCAAACATTCAGACAGAATGCACTTTGTCTCTAAAGGTTCGGGCTTCCCCCCCAGCCTAAAACTTCTCAAACTATTAATCCTCTTTGAAAACTTAAGCTCTTAGATTCTTAACACCTTTCTGAATTTCAGTTAGGGTAATTGGAAGGGAAAAATACTGATTTCAGTGGGATAACTCCTACATTAGAGGTAACACGCTTAAGCAAGAGCATGTCTCTTGAGCACGTAGTCAGAGAAGCTCTGCTGAAACTGCAGATTCATGGCCTTCTGTTAAATTTGCTTAGATAGATCTGCAGTGGATATGCTTTCTACCGCTCCACATCTGGTAAGACAGTTAATAAATACTTCTTTCAGCATCATCTTTCCCATGGTATTCTGCCCATTCTAATTCTGCTGCTAGGCAGAGCTCAGAAACGCAGGAATGTGAAAGTTAGAGGGAAGGTTTTGCCCCAAGTGCAAAACAGTCTGGACTCCAGTACACACTGCCTTGGTGTGGGAGTTAAACCCTGGAGGCCAAGAGAGGACAAAGGCCATGGGTTAGGGCAACTCCCTGGCAGGTCAACCTCCTTTTCCTAACCTAATTCTGAGCATTGCAGAATCGTGGCCACCTCTGCTGGATTAGCACCAAAGTAGGATGGCTACAGAACCAAAATGGTGGCAGGTGGAAAAAAAAAAAGAAGAATAAAAAGAAAAAAAGGAAATGACAGTTTGAAGATTGCTATTTGGTAACTTGCACCAAAGAACAGAGAGGGAAATAGCTTTTCATAGAGGCAAACTAATAGGATTTGGAAAACAAGGTAAAGCCTTTAAACTGTTACACAGAGTAAGATCTCTGGTTGCAATTAGGAAATGTAGCTCAGTCAGGCATGGAGGCTTTTCCTTGCCAATGTCCGAGTCTTGTTTTGTCTGTGATAATTCCACATTCTACTTTTAAGAGACAGCTCATGCTTGTTGTTATGTTCAATACATTAGGCTGTGCAGGCATATTGTGAGCCCTTAAATAAACTGCTGGGGGGGGGGTCGGATGGGATTTTTTTTTACTGATGAACTTACTGAAGGTAACATGTAAGCACTACGACTGATGATTAATTTTCAAACCTCTAGACAAATTAATTTTCTTGCTTAAGGAGAAAAAAAGCATCTCTAAAATATTTTGGCTGTGTTTGATATGCAAAAACCTGAAGGATCTCCAAAACATCCATCCTTTGCTATGAATGATGCCAAAATACAGCCTGTGTCAGCACCCAGGGCCAAAGTGGTGCTTGCAAGAAACACTGGCACTGATTTCAGCAGAAGCAGTCTCCAGGCTTGCTCTCTCTTGGTTTGCTATGGCACACACGTTTCTGTTGTAGAAACTCAGTGTCTGCACTCACTCCATTCAGGTTTCCCTGTTCTATTCCCCATTCGTAGCCCTTGCCAATAGTTAGCCCAAGAATCATTCGTGAGAATTAGAAGAACAGTGGCAGCAAGTGAAACAATACAAACAATACAAACAATTAATTTCCTGCAACAGCATCTTTACATATATCAACAATAAATGCCACAAAACGAGGAATTAATCCTCCCTGCTCTGAAACTCTGCTGACTTTAATCCTTACTGATGCAAATTCCCCACTGTTCCAAAGCAAAAAGCCCACAGATTTCCTTTGTTGAGACTCTAGAATGAACGCAAGACACCGTGTGCATGAGCTACCATAGAATCACATTGTGCCCAGTTCAACACAAGTAAGAAATGGAGGCAGAGGACATCCTCTCTACCAGGGTTTGGTTTGCACCCTTTGAGCTGTGTGACTTTTGCCACCGTATTTCAAAGAGGTGCTCCCAGAACACTGCACTGAAAAGAAAGTTTGAGAGCTGGAAAAGGAGCAAGGGTCTGTCATTCTTGCTTCTAGCCTGGCATCCCTTATCCGAGCTGCTGGGCTTGCTCCCAGCTCCAGTCCATTACGAGGTGTAATTGCAGCGTAAGGAATTGCAGTTGTTCCTTATAGCTCCTTGTTGTATAAGCCTAGGTTAAAGAACAATCCATTCTTTACAGCTATTCCTGCAAAAGGCTGTGTCAAAACCAGAAAAACTGTCAGGCAGTACAGCTGCATTTGAACACCTCCCTCTTCCTTGGCTGCTGCAAGACAGAATTTGGAGTGACGACTGTTGTACAGACACTTGGATGCATTTTAGTGCAGTATAACACAGCAGGCCTCCTTGGAAGTGTGCATTCCTCACTTCAGTTGATCCAGAATTCCTTGTGTCTCCTTGCAGCAGGTGGCCCTTGAAGTCCAGAGAGCTCCAAGCCACCCTGCTGCTTGTAGTATGGACTTCTCTACTCCACCTTTCTTATTCTCCTTAAGCCCCTTACAGTCACTCCTTTCTCTCACGACCAAAATAAAAGTCCTTGAGACAATAGGTGTATCTTGGAAAAACTAAGAAACTCCAAAGCTCCAAACTTGGGGGAAAGCAGGTGGAAAGCAAGAGGAACGTATTTATAGTGTTAACCCAAGTGCAGCACTACACAAAATACCAAGAGGAAGACTTGAACATCATTTTTTTTTAACTGCAGATGGGCTGCATTAACCACAAAGGAAACACAAGAAGAGCTTATATCTGGAAGTAATAAAAAACATTTGCATAATGTACATGGTGCATTCAGTGCTAGCAGGAGGTGCTGCACGAACAACCCAACAGACTGGAAACTTCATTTGTCAACGGGAGTGCAAAACCGGAGATCTCCTTCCAAAAGCCTGAAAGTTCTTACAGAGGGAAGAAGCTGGCTCCATCTTCCAAACAGACTCTGTTCCACCTTTCAGAGGGTATCCACAGCTTCCCTGCAATCTCTGCAATATGCAGCAACTCTTCTCAAGATTCCAGAAATACATACACAGAGAAAATTCATATGATTCAAACAATTAGGTTTTACATCCTAAACCTGTGCTGAAAGTACAGCACACAAGTGCTGAAGTGATGGTGCAACAATCTGTCATGCAACAACTCCATAGGCTGGGTCTGAAAGCTGTGTCATTGCACTGATAGAAATCTGCTGGTGTAGCAATACCAGCCCTCCTGCCTGGACTAGCACAGAGAATGCCAGCACAATTTCACTCCACTTTGTCTCCACCGTTCTATGCTGTACCTCTCACTATGGTTGAGGCTGTAATAAACCCCAACTGTTATCTCCCACAGGCAGTCAGCTGTGGATGGCCTGAGTAGAGAGAACTTGAAGTAACACCAAATGAATGACGCTCCTTTATCTACTGTCTTACCCCTCTTTTCTTCAGAGGATGACATGAGTAAGAATGGCTCCAACAATCCAGTGAAATACAGGATGACCCAAAGCTACTTCCTCACAAGCTGTTGCCATGTGTAACATCAGGGCACAAACCTTCTTTAATGTAAGTAATAAGGACATGTGTATTTTGGAGCAAGGGGAGCACGGCTGAAATTCTTCCCTTGCTAACATGCCACACTGCTAAGCTGCTATGGCAGGCACCAGAAGCAATAAACGTAAAGGCAAAGGCATTGTAATGTAAGGAAAGGCTAGAGAAACCCAAACTGAGTTGTCATAATAACGTAATCCAGAATTCATCATTTTTGCAATCAAAAAGGAACTACTGATATGCCAATTTCCACCCACAAATAGCTGCAGTTGAGGCTCCGAGTTTAAAAAAAGTTCAATGACTTACCATATGTTGCACTGGATGGTTTTGGTCAGAGGTCCACAACGGATCAGTTAGACAGCAATTTCTCCTGTTGATACAAAAACGAAAAGGTAAAAATGGCCTTGCCAAGCCCAGAAGATAAGCACAAAGACACATTGTTTTAAATCACAGGAGAGCAGGTTGTGCTGGAACACATAAGGAACAAAGCAAATACAGACTCTTGGGGTGTTCAGACTACTGCCTGTCTGCCTTTTTCCAAGTTGGGTTGAATGAAAAAACAGTGTACAGAACGTTCAGGAATAATGCAGACATGCCAGAGCACAGTGAGCTGTTTAAGCCAGGGAGACAGCCCACCTACAGGTAAAGGGTCCAGGTGTTCAAAAGGCAATGAGGAGACATAGCTCAGACAGTGTGGCAGAGCTGAGCCAGTTCACAGCTTCACAACAGCTAGCCCTTGTTCTGCTTTTCTCCACATCTCATGGGATAATGCCCAAGCCTCTTGGCAAATGGATCCATTGCAATTTTCTATCTTTATCCTGGAGAGCTTCACTCCTGGAGATGTGCTGGGAAAGACACGATCAGCAGCAGATGCCCCAGGTTTTCCCTGGATCCTTTTTGTTTGATTTTCTCCTGTGCCCTGAGCACCTCGTTTGCCACCAGAAATAGGCCTCAGACTCTCAATAACTTCAACACTCACATTTCTTCCCCTTTGCCTGAATAGATTGCAGGTTGCCTTATGCACGGCTTACCTTTTATCTTCTGCAACAGCACCACTTACACCACAGATCCTGATATCAGTCAGCAGAGAGATAAGGGGAGACTTCCCCTGTAGCAGTTACTTCCAATTTATCCAATTCTGGGACATATCCCAAGTACATTTGCCAAGCTGTGCTATAAGCACACATGAGGAGGCTCCACGAGGCAGGTCCCAGCTTCCCATCTCTTGGACCACTTTGCCTCAGCAGCTCCAGAAGGTCTCAACCCAGTGGTTAAAAGGCAGGAGGGGAGCAAACAGCATTTGCTTTGTGTGACACGGAGGGCTGAGAAAATCTGAAAGACAAATTATTCAGAATAAAAAGCGGTGCAAAAACAGATTAGAAAACTACTGTGCTGTGACTATTAATGAAGCGATAGAAAATATCAATCACTCCCCGGCCTCTGAAGCTTGCTGCGAGAGAAGAATTAGGAGATTTTATGTTCCAAGTACCAGGAAACCGCAGGGCCCTGGTGCCTAGTTCTCAAAAGAACACTGTTTGAAACGCGGGGAGGAAGGCAGCGCTGCAAAGACAGCCAAAGGGAAGGTTTAAAAATAGCAGCTTTCAGTTTTGCTTCTTTTTTTCCTCTTCTAAAGAGTCTGGATATAGGATCATGTCAGAGAGTGGATGAAGAGAGCAGACCAGCCCCTGAGGAGAGAGAAGTCCTCCCGAACACTGCACTGCTGGCTGGGGGGCTGTGCCCTGCTCATGTTACCGTCCAGTCCAGGGCCCCTCAGAGAGGCAGGCTCCCTGCACCCCTGTTCCCCCAGACCAAGAGAAGGGTACTTGTGGGGTGACATCTGGGCAGCTCAGCAAGCTCATCCGCTGAGACAGCTCCAATGAGCAAAGCTAAGAGCTAAATGGGTGACTAAGCCTGCAGCATCCCCTTTTGAACAGATACAAAACCAAATTCCCTTAACAGTAAGGATATTATTGAAATGCTGTGCAAAGAAAGGTTTACTAAAATGTCTGATTTACTAATGGTCTGTGTGTGTGAGTGCAGGAAGGGATTGTGTCTGGCTGCTGTACGCTGGCAAATGTACTAAACCAAGGGAATAGGCACCTAAGCTCTGATGCTGATCAAACTCGTCCATGATCTTAGTTCAGACTCTGTGCTATATGCCATTTAAAAGGCATATACCATATACCATTTACCAGGCTGGATCCAAAGCACCTATGGAAGCAACCAAAAGCAGAAGCTGGATGTTGGTGCCTTAGACAGGCAAAGTAGACGGGAAAGTATCTCTTGAAATGGACAGCAATGTCAGGCAAGGTCTGCAAAAAGAAATCCAGTCAGAACAGACAAAAGGTCAAAGCTCCTTTCTTACAGGGATGCAGGATGCCCCATAGGTCTTTGTGGAGAGAGAAGAAAGACACAGCTGATGCTCTAGGTGGTTTTTCCTACTGGAAGAATATACACCATGGAGCATTAAAAACGTGTCCAATGTGTAACCAATACATTTGACACTAAAGTTACTAAAAGAAAAGGCAACACAAAGCAGTGCTTTTTCACACTTGGGGCTGAGAAGACAATTTTCCATCAAGATTCTTCTGGAAAATAGTAGGGAAGGGCTTAAAGCAATTTGCTGTTGCACATTCGTCTCTTACTGCACCCTCCTAGCACAGATCCCAGGACTTTCATTTGCTTTTTAGCCCTTAACAGTTGCAAAGTATCCACAAATACTCATTCTCAAGCCTGGGGACCTTGCTATTTTTCAGCTGGAAGACTTCAAAAGGTTTCCAAAGGCCAAAATGAAAAGGTGTTTTTATGTTTCCTAGAGAAAATCCTGTGCTGATGCAGGAAGTGCTGATGTTTGAAAGATAAACAACCAACCACACTCACTGAGAAATGGCACAAAACATCTTCAAATTTGCCTCAGCCAATGTTTTGACCTCAGCAAAGCGACCAGCCAGAACTAGCTGGAAAACTCTCAATATTTGGGAAAAATGTGGCACCATCCTACCATCTCCAATCCAAAGAAATACATGAACATATTGTACTTCTGGAACAATTCTGGCCCTGACTGCATTTTGGGGCTAGAAATGCAGACAGCAGAGGAAAGGGGGACATAAGAGGGACCGTAGTGGAAAACTGGCAGTAATGAGGGATGCTGTTTTTTCCAGAGTCCAATCTAGGAACAAGCCACGCACAAAGAACATTGCATCATGCTTATGCTTCCCAGGTATGCCCTGGGTTGAAATTCGGATGGATTTCTGTATTACCGGTGGCCACATCCCTCAAATCCTCTTTCTCTGCATGAAGAATCTTGCCTAGGACATTTAAAATACACTTGTCAAAGCATGAAGTTCTGGCAGATCCATGTTAAGAACAATATTTGCATTGACAGCAGACATGGGCGTCCAGCAGAGATAAGCAATGCAGTCATGTTTAGACATGAGAGTTCATGTCACAGCCTCATCCCAGGATAACCAGTGGCAAAATCCTTTTCTGCAAGAGGCCCAGTGGTTTGGACCCCACTTATGCCAGCACACACTGGACCTGGCTGTCTTGCCAGCTGCTAGCTCCATGCCTTCCTCTGCTTGTCAGATATTTGAGGCAACAATATGCCATTCACTTCCCTTAAAAAATAATAATAATCCCCATGAGAATCTGTCAGATGCTGTTCTCTTCCCACTTATGCCTCCAGCTGTTCTCTCCTTTGTGCTGTTTTGTGCAAATCCAGGTCAACCCTGAAAATAACTTCCTGGCAAATTTAAAAACCTTTCACTCTGTGATTTTAGGTAGAATTTCAAACCTTTCCAAAAAGATACTGCTTATTGTCCAGGAAGATCCCGTAAATCATCCTGCTTCGATCCCTGGATTGGATGAGAAGTTCCAGCACAAACTTGCCAGGTGCACTAAACTGTTTCCACAGATATTTGTATTCAGATTAGGTCTCTGCTAATAGCAACTCACCAGCAGCATTGGCTACAAAACTCCATCATCAGGTGCTTCATCAGCCAAATCACTGAAACCTTACACAAGATGACCTCTTGTTGCCCAGACCTACAGAGCAATACAGAACTGCTGCAGAGAGCTCTTTTTTTTATTATCTCTGCACTGAATGGGCTGGATCAACATTAAGGCCACAGCAGCAGGCACTGCAAGGCAGCCCCTGCCCTCAGGAGTTTAAGATCTAAACCAGACAAAGCAGAGAATAGTCCTTAATTGCTTTTTCTTATGCTGGAATATTTTAGACGAATAAAGCTGAAGGTTTTGAAACACAGTAGCTGGCTCTGAACTATTTGCTTTGTATTCAGCCTGCTTAAAAGGTACCAGGGTGAATTCATGCCATTGGTTTTCATTTGGGCAGAATCCCAGGTCTCTGACTTAGCTCCACATCTCGACTGCACCTTACCACTATGTCAGACAAAGATCCATGCAAAGCAACAGCATTACCTCTAACTGATCCTCTAGAAGTTTACATTTATGTCAGTGGCATTCAGGCACCTTCTGCCCCTGTTCCTCTGCTCAGGACCGTGCTGCCAGGGTAAACCAAATGAGCAACAACACTTCTCATGCAATCAGGAGTGAGCCTGAGTTATCACAGTTAGGGCATGAGTCAGCAAGGCAAAAAAAACCCACCCAAACAAACCCAACACCTACACCTGTGCTCCTGATGTGGTCTGGAGCCCTGGAAGCCTCCACCTGGGAAAGCAAAACAGTTTCTAATATCTCAGCTTTAGTGGGGAATTTCCTTTCTGTAGTTCAGGTGGAACAATGCTTCAAACAAAGCTGTCGCAGCCTGATGGCTGAAGAGGCAATTTAAGGGAAGGCATCCAGTAGCTGGAAATAAGGCTCCATTGCATTGTATTAACTATTAAGCTTAGTGCAGTAAGCCAGACAACTGCATACTGAATTAATAATGTTATTTATTCCATTTGGTGGAGTATGGAGGACTCTCAATCGTCACAGCTTTTTAGATCAGAGCTGGCACCAGCTTTGAGAGTATTTTATGGAAAACATAGAGGTGGATTGAGTAGCTGAAAGAGAAGAGAGTGTGAATGTGTGAAACACAGCAGATTTGGTAATAATAAAGTTATATGGCCTTGATTCTTCACTTGGCTTCTAATGCTCCAGAAACACTTTGTCTTAGGAAAGCATAACTGAGTCCCCAAAGATAAGTTTAGGTTGGATCTTGTGTAGGATCTGGAGGCACTTAACTTCTTTTATTCTTGTCAAAACATTTATTATTTTGAAAGCAGAAAGTATCTGCTCAACTCAAACAAAAAAGTGTCATGGAGAAATCTGAAGCATTATTTTTTTTATTGGGGAAAAGGAAAAAAAAAAATAATAAAAAGCTACAAAGATGAAAAGAGTGCTGATACACTTGTCCAAAAGCAGGTGTTCTCCCCCAGCCCCTTTTAAATTTGGAATCATCAACTACTGAAGAAATACTTGCATGAAGTTTCACACAGTAGAAGCTTTACCTTTTGAAATGGGAATTAAAATATTACAAAGGTACAACAGGACATCCAAGATACCTTCCCTGTTATTATTCTTCCATTTTTTCTGCTTCCTAATGCTGGGCTTTCTGATTGCCATCTGAAAGCCGTGTGAAGAAGTGGCTCCCCTTGAAGGAATTAACATTTTCCCCATCACTCAGAGGTACACCCTATCACTACTCCAGTGTATTTTTCAACCCATTTTTCAACCCACTTTCCATTTGCTGTGGGTTCTAAAATTCAGTCTACTTGAGAAAGAAAGAACTGATCTGCTATTTCCTGTAACTCCAATTTCCATGCCTTTCATGGAGCAATTTCACTGACTTCACAGGAGCCTATCTAGATTTACACCTGCACAAAACCGAGGCAAAAAACCCTGACCTTTGGCACAGAATATCAAGTTCATAAATGTGTTCTGTATCTCTGTGAATCTCCCCTTCTACAAAGGTGAACAGCTGTTGCTATAAATCAGACAGTCTGAACTGGCCATTAGAACTTCATCCAGATGCTCCGTTTAAAATATACAAAGGCAACGTTTTGGAAATCAAATCTACCCTGGTGTCCTCAGGGACACCTTCTGTTGGAGAAAATCTCATAATTCAAAGTTAAAATTAGCTCACTTTAATGCTTTTACAGGAGAACCAAGATACTCAAGAGTAACATTGCCTTGAGAAGGCCTGTTAGATGACTTAAGGGATCCCAAACATCTGGCACTTTGGTACATACTGCACTGGAGACATCTAGCATCTTTTCCAACTTTGCTGTGGTTGTAACTTTGGACCATTCGACAGAATGGTTGTATCTAGTCCAGTTCCCATCAACCATTCTCTCCATTTGAGTAGGAAACACTTGCTAAAGTCTGGAAACAGCTGGTAGAATTGACTGTAGCTTGTATTAGCAAAAAAAAGTTCTTGTTTCTGACCACAGACTGCCCTTTAGATTCTGGCTGCAATTGCCAAGGGCTCCTCATAGCTTTTAGGATGAGGTTGTGTCATCCAAGATGTAGCTGGCTGTTTTAAGGGTTGACCTTTGGAGCATAACACTTGCTGTCAGAACAAATATAGCTTCATGCAAAAGCAGAGGGGAGCAAGATGAGCAGACCCATTCTTCCAATAAGACAGAGGGAGAATAAACTGATTTCCAATTGAGAGAAAGAGAGCCATATCTTTCACTCTCAGGGACATGACATAATTCAGGCAGGCCAACGTGTAAGTCTTACCTACATGCCATTCATCAGAAGTTTAATTCCAATTAGGGCAGGGCTTTCTGGACTGAACTTGCTGCTGCTTCAGTACATAGCACACATTTTTGCTCTTATTCATATGAAGAGCTTAAATGAAGCTCAAAGGCACGAAATGGTTCCTCGGTCACATCAACCACTGCATAGTCACTTGTTTTGTTCCCAAGGTGGCAGTCTCCTCTGCCTGCATCAAAGTCACTGCTTCATCCTGAGAAGTAAGACCAAATAAAGAGTCCTGTTCTGTCAGGGTTTGCCATTCATCTTTCTAACAGCACTGGAGTGTCAGACACAACACGAACACGGAAAAATCGATCAAATACAGACAGAGCTCCACTTTGAGCCTCCAGACAGTCACACAGAGTAACAAGCTGAGCTCCTTTCCCTCAACTCCACGTGTTATTCTGAGGCTATGAAAAGGAACTTTATGATACGCTGGAAGGGGTGAAGTATCAAAAACTAGACTGAAGAAACCAAGAGCTTGGATTCTTTTTCCTTTGATACATGCTTATGTAAATTCAAATAAATATGCCTAAATGCCACCTTTCTTTAATACTAGCAGAGCTTATTAAATCTATTTAAGTTAGACAAGCTAGGCTTCATGTAACGCCAGGAACTCCCCAGACAGTTTTCTTTCCTACTTAACATGATACTCTACAATTACACATACCAGAGACTTCCACTCTAGCATTTTAATTTACAAATACTTTTTACATTTTTTAATGTCTCTGTGGGCAAGTAGGCATTAAGAGTCCACTTTGTTCAAGTGTGATCAATCGAAGTGTGGAGAGGCAGCCTGTTTTGCTCCAGATCACACACTGCACTAAAATACTACCAGAGTTTGGAAGCCTCCTTCCTTGCCCCTCCTTAGTATGCAGGCAGAAATAGAATTTCTAATTTAATTCATCATTTAAAAGCAGATATATTATCTGAATGCTGAGCCAAATGCTCCAAACAGAGACACAGAGTACAAACTCAGTAGCAAAAGGCCATATGAAGCAAGTAGAGACCAACCTTAACCAGAACTGGCCACAGTGAGGACGTCCATCACTCCTTCCTCACCAAGGGAGCGCTGCTCTCTGTCACAAAAATTTGTCAGACATTTCCTCCACGTCTCTTCCCAGAGCCAAGTATTTTCTAGGGGAGAAATAGGTATTACTAAACTATACCAACTCATTTTTGTGTTTTCTCAGATATCATACAGCAAGTGGGCTTTATGGGCAGTGCAGCAAGGGCAGAAGATAAACCCCAAGGTGCATGGGGAGGTTGGATGTGTAGGAAGGTATCTGAGCTGCAGGAGGGAAAGCTGGGAGATGAACAGCCCTGGGGATGGCTTGGAGTAAATCTTGCACTAGCATTTCTGCTTGCAGATCTATTCCTGAAACACTCAGTGCACAATGTTTCAAGGGGATAAACTGAAAACTGCCATCCCTGCACATAAGTAAAGGGAATTGTCATAAAGCTAACAGATCCTTCTCTTAAGTAGCTCCCAAGAATATGAAGTGAGAATGAGGTGCCTAAGAAAATAACTTTCCTGCTGCTTGGGAAAAACACTCCTAGGACAATAACTTTATAGCTGTGATTGATACAGGCTTTGAAAGAAAGCAGGGGTCTGAAAGACTCTGTGTATTGTCTGAACATGAAGAATAAAGACATCAAAATAAAACAGGCATTTTTTTTAAGGTCTGTTCCTTACTTTCAATTATCAGCTCAAGGGTAAGTTGCTGGAATGATTACAGGCTGCCAGTTGCTTTGTGGAATCTGATACACACCTGGCAAGCACAGGGAGCAGTGAGCTGTTGCTTGTAGTGTTCTGCCCACCCAAGGGACCATCCTTGCATGTCAAGTTCTTTGTGGGTTTCCAGAAACAGATCAGTTGCCACTCTCTGGCTGCCCTATCACTGCCAGAGGTGATGTGGACTTTTTTTAAATGTCTCCACAGAGAATTTTTACAGCCACAATGTGCTCCAAAGGTTGGAGCAGAGAAACATGAACCCATGACCTCTGCAGCTGAAACCCTGGGACTCCACAGGAGCTCTGCAGTTTGTTTAATCTGAGGCAGGATTTGCTGCCAGGTTTGAACCCCCAAGACTTCTTACTGCTACACCTTGATGGTCTTCCTGTCGGACACACCACTTTCGATTCTATTTGACAACTGCTCCATGCAGAATAACTAGGTGTGATCGTGGAGTCCAGCAGTGGAAATCATTTACCTGTTGGGTAATGGTCCCACTTTTCTGCAGAATCCAGACCACTGGCTTTGCTGAAGTTGTGATGGACAGAGAGCACGGAAGCTTGCCTTGGGAAGAAATCTATTGGCCGCTCTTCCTTCTTTATGTCACTTCACTGACTTCTGGGCAACCGCAGCAGCACTGAGGGTGGGTTTGTCCATCTGGGGGATCACAAAGCTTCCTTCAAATCCTTTCTTATTTACTCCAGTCAGCTGTGTTGAGCGTATCGATTCAATCAGCTATTTTCCTCACCGTAAAACCAGATGGGTGCCATCACGGCCCATCTACAGGGACTGAATCAATGCCATTTAGAAAATGCACAATACAAATAAAAAATCCCAAGAAAGATGAGATATGCTGATGTTTGGAGCTCTCAGACTTTCCTAGGTAAATTGCTTTTCTTTTGAGTCCCATTTGTTTCTGTTACCTCCAAAGAAATGCTGTTGTAGCCGCATTTCTTGGAAACAGCGTTGCGATCTAATGGGTCTGATCTGAATTCTCAGGGGAGACTCTGGAGAATAAAGGGAATGTGGTATTATCTTTGCTTCTGGGCATCAGCAACTTCTGCAAGCAGTGTGTGCAGTACATGTCATTCTTTGCTGAGGCAATTAATTACCTTGGTCCCCAGTGAGATGAACTATTCAGCTTAAAAAAACACTGCAGCTCCTCGAGCTTCTGGCTATTTGGGTAGATGTGTGAATTAGGGGGGCTGTGGTGCTCAGGTTTTGTTTTTTCTCAGAACATGTTCTATTCTTTTCCAATGTACTTCTTATAGACACTGCCACCTGAAGCAGTTCCTCTTAAGAGGAGTCACATAGGAAATGTGGCCTGGCTTCTTCTCAGCTTTGAATACTGGCTACCAGGTCTCCAGGTCACCTCCTTCCTAAGCAAGTCTGAGGAGCAGAGGAAGGGAAGGACCCTGTGCCCCATCTATACCTGCAGCTACAAAGAGGACTCTGTACAGGAACAGAGTGGAATTTGCTGGCTGCTTTAAGCAGTGCAGCTGTAATATGCTACATGCCAGATTGTAGACATTCCTGGCACAGATTTCCAGAATATGAATAAACTTGGGATGTATGTATAAAACAGCACACAACATGGCCCTCAGAGGCCGGGAGAGTGCATGGCAATGCCTTTGTACATACATACAGCCTGAAAGGCCAGGTGTCACTTTCAACTCCAGTATCCACATATGCCAGTCCATTCCTTCAGTGTATTGGAGGAATTATAATGTCATACCTCTCCAATGCACAGCCCCATTTCCAATTGCAGTGTCCCCTGATGACTGTCACAAGATGTAGCAATGAAATACCACAAATATCATGAGCAGGGAGGCAAAGAGAACTTGAGAATGTGTTAATTAGGAAGGCTTAGGTGGGCTGCAAAGTCTCTAAGGTCGTCCATCCTGAGATCCAGCAACAGGGGTAGAGTCACAAGTGATTCACTGCAAAGAGAAGCATTATTTTAGAAAATGAATAATTAAAATTCAGGAACTGAGGAGCACTTAAGCAAGCCAAATCCTAGTGTCTGTGTAAGTAGCATACCCAGTGTGTGTCTAGTCCTGTGCCATTATAACACTTCTTTGGAAAAAAAACACAGGGAGAATAGGACTCCACAGGCAGCAATTAAATAGTCAAGAAAGATACAGCGACCCCACATCTAACAGCTGAGTACTCTCAGTCTCTGGGGAAAGACTGCTGCCATATCGATGTGAGGTGGTTTTCTCTGATGCAAGCTGGTGCATCAGACCTTGCAAGAGGCAGTGGGGGTCCTTCTGATGACACAGTGATAATGACTTTGCATCACCGAGTGCTGTTAATTAAAACCAAAAGCAAGAGAATGCTTTCCAAAGATTACTTGCTATTTTTCCTCCCCGAGTTGTTTGACAATTTAAAGAGTGGAGCTCTGTGTGGGCACAAGTCCAAACACTTAAATTAGGCCAGAGGTAACTTGTGTCCCTGGCAAAACTGCCATAGCTGCAGAGAGAAACAGGTCAGCAACAACAAATTCTGGAAACATACACACCCAGATGGAGGGTTTAAAAGCATGAACATGGCATATGCTCCTGAGCTGTTCTTTACACTGCACTATGTTGCACAGTGTTCCTTCTCCTCTCCAGAGCAGAGAGAAACAAATCTTTAAACATTCACGGTGAACTTTCAAATCAATAACATATGAAACTTTTTCTAAAAGGTGAAGATGTTGTAAAAATCAATGTCAGAGAGAACACTTTGCCAACTCAATTATGCTTGTTCCTCTCAAACTGAAAACAAACGAGAAAAAGAGACAAGAAACAAAAGAAAAAGGAAAAAGAAGTGGGCTTATTTCAAGCCCAATAAGCGTTCCTTGGGCTAACGTCCCAGTTCGGTAAATATTCTGAGGGCTTCTTATGCCAAGTCCCCTCAAGGGGTCATAATTAACTTAACATAACATAATTAACCCTAAATAGGGCTACCTTGTTTCAGAATCGGTCTCATTTTAAGCAATATTTCTGTCCATGTCCACAGTTTTAAAATAATGTTGTGTCTATTAGATGGCATGAAAGTGCCCCAGAAATGGAAATCAGCCATCAGAACTTAGACCCAAATAAGTATGATTAGACATGGCAGCTGTCTAGAAAACATTCAGCTATTTCACTGAGTCTTGGACAAAATATGAATGATTGTGCCCTTTCCAGCAAGTGCAGAACCAGAAAGGCTCCCACATCACCCTCTGCTTCTCAAGGCAAATTTTGTTTCAAAGGTTGACCCCAAAGAAAAAGAAAACAACAGATATAAGTACAAACAGCTGTGCTCCTGTGGGGTTAGCTGGAGACTGCAAGGAGCAAGTGAATCACTCACCCAAAGACATGCTGTACACAGCACCCAACCAGACTGCAGAATGCAGGCCACCACGGGTAGGGCTGAATGGTGCAGCAAAATCCTCGTCCAGCAATCATAACAGTCTCAGCCTCCAAGCAGGACTTGCACTTTTGGTTTTAACATGGACGTGTCACCTCCATACTCTCTGGAAAGGAAATAAATGTCTGCCTAGCAGGCTGATGTGTGAGTCTTTTCACAGTGCTGAGCAGGGAGATCCTTTACCTCTAAGTGGGTGAGCACCAACGCATGAGACTGAATGCTGTCCCATGCCCTGCTGTGTGATACGTGCAGTTCAATTCCAGACTCCTCGCTTCACCACAACAAAGCTATCAGAATGTCCTTGTATGCAGGTCACCATATCCCAGTTCTTGTCAATCGGCCGTCAGTAATCTTCTCATAGCTGAAAGAGAATGGCTAGGAAGTAAATAGCAACACCAGTGATTTCAGAATGACCTTGGACACTCTCCTATGACAAAAATCTCATAAACAGACACCAAATACAAAATCAATTACAGAATACCCTGGAAATCTGTACTTGGTTATCTTGAAACCAAACCATGTCAGGAATTTGGGTGAGTTTTTACTTAAAGACTCACATTATTGGCGCTTGATCAGATACAGATAAGTTAGATTTCCAGCTTGTAAAGAGAATAATGCAAAAGGAATTGGAATAGATTAATTTCACATGTTTCATTTCAGGACAGGTAGTTTTCTGAAGCACTAAGACAACATTTATATAAAACTAGATTATAATGGAGCTGTAATTTATGGGAAAAGTTTTAAAGGTTTAAAGCCCAACAGTTTTTGCAGCACTTAAAAAGTTTTTCTCAATATGGTGCCAAACCAATAAGATTCACAAGCTGTTGAACATGTGATTATTACTATTTTTACCAAATACTTGATTACATTACTTGGTTTGCCCCTTACCAGGGGGACAGAGTTCTAAAGTACAGTTTGTGGTTTTCTAAGAGTCAGAATTATTATCACATTTTCCTGATATTTTAGTGCAATACCAATCACAAACACAGCTGGGGCTTGCCCACGTCCTGCCTGTGCCCTCCACAGAGTACCTGCACTACAGAGATTACTACTGCAACAGGCAGAAAGATCACAGCCTGAAGCACTTCTTGCAATGCACCTGGGCTGTGACAAGGATGTTCAGTGCTAACATGCATCCCACTGAAATACTGAAGGCAAGTTGTGCTGCCATAGAACTTTGGAATCTGCATTTCTAGAGAATGGGGTTTTATCATCAAGGTTCACGATGAAAACTTCACCGAGCAGAGCACGTCACAGGACACAGACCTCAAAATACTCAAAATATCCTCATCAAGCCTTCTTTTCTCCAAACATCTCTGCTAACACTATGGAAGCAATAAAATACTTCAAACATACTGCACAGATCAGCTGGAAATACTCCAAAAATATCAGTGTTTTTAAGCTATTCCCTTCTCTGCTAAAAAGGTATCATATCTTGTTCTTTACCTAAAGCATTGCTAGACAGGAGGGAACAGATACTAAAACATTTCCAGGCATGAAATTAATAGAAGACTTTGTAGTTTTATTGGGGAAGAAATACAGAATGGACAGAAAATATCCCTGTAGTATCTTTTCACAAATTAACTGGCAGACCTGAAAGCCATTTCTCTCCAAAAGCCTGGACTGAAGTTACATTGGATCTCATGAAAATAGCCATGAAGTCTGGTTTACCAAAATGACTCCAATAGCATTAAGTAGTGTTAGACTCTATAATAATCCAAACAAAGTTTGATAGAAATATGATTTTGCAAGTTAAAATGAAAATACTGAATTTTCCCATGAGGAAAACACAGATAATAAACCAGCTAGGGAAAATGTGTTCAACGACCATGTGGATATCAGTATGAAAGGCAAGCTTTTTTTATAGTATCACCTCATTCTTATTGGTTGTTAGAAAACTGAAAAGCTCCCTGCACAAGGTGATGGAGAAATCCTGTTGGGACCTGGCTGTGGATACTGAATTGCTTTACTCTTCTGAGTTGTTTTAGCTGAACTGCTCCAGTGTGGTGGTTATGTTTCTCCCCCAGACACCTGCATGAGCCAGTCTGTGCTGCCATGTCTACCCTACAGGTGGGGAGCAAAGGCAGACAGCAGTAATGGGCCAGATTTCCAACTGCCCTTGTTCATGGAAATTAAAGTATTTGTTGAAACACAGCTCTCACATGCTCATGCAGGGTGCTTGATTTCCTTCCAGCCCAACTCCAATGGGAGCCTTCTAAATAGTGTAAAATACAACACCTGAACGTTATGATGGAAGATCAGAATGACCTGTTGCAGAATATGCTGGCTACTGCGATCCCAATGGCTTTCCTGTGCTCATCCTCACTCTGACTGGCTGGAAGTGTCAGCAAACCACATGGAATGGCTGCGAATGACTCTGTCCTCAAGACTGTGAGCAATGCAGCTTGTAAAATGCAACAATAAGGACACCATTGGTATCTGTTCCAGCTCGTCCTTATGTCAATAACCACACCACGCAGAAGGTGTTCTGAATACCTAGCAAATGGTTTCCATATAGTTTTGGGGAGGAATGTGGCTTTTCAGGTTAGTTCCTGAAAATTTTGAAGACAACTTAATAGGTCAGGGAGTTTCTGCCACAGGAACTCCACTCTGCTTTATATGAAACTTGCTGAAACTTTTAGATATTCTCCTGAAGATTTTCTGAACTGCGCCTTTAAAACAAACCAGTGCCCAGTGGCAAACCAGTGTCACTTTCCTGGTGGTAATGGTACTTCAGAGTTATTAAGAGAGACTATCCAGCAGGGAATTTCTGAAGGCAAATCTGGACTGTTTCTTAGTTGCACATTTCTCTTTTACTTTATGTTTGAACGCAGACTTGGGATAAGTCCAAGAGCTCCTTCAATCCTCCCAAGCTGCAGTCTTGCCCACAAACTTAAGAGCATCCACACAATAGCTGTATTCTTATGTGTCAGACCTCTCAGCAAGCTACCAGAAAATGGAGGCTTGTAGGTGTGCATTCTGCCAACAAAGCAAGCAATCTTAAAAAATACAGGCTTTCAATTATGATTAAAAGGCCAGGTAGCCTCCAAGCCAGAAGAGAATAATCTCTCTGTCTCTGTGAAGTCCCTTCCTTTCCAGCGGCTGTACTGGTGGTTGCAGCCAAGCCAGAATGAAAGATGCTTTGCATGACTTTCAGTGTTTACTCTCACAGGAAGCACAGTATCCTGTCTGGCTGTTGGTATGCTCACCACCTGATTCCAGCACACTCCAAACAGCAGCCTTTTTACACAAGCAGAATGTGCTGCAGTTTAAATACTGGGAAAAAAAATAAGCAAGAAGGGCTGCTCTATTAATTGGTGGGTCAGAGCACTATTTGCTTAAGTGTTAGCACCGAATCAAGCTCTTCCTTTTGCAGCCCAGCAGAGACTCTCTGTGCTGCATGTCTGTGCCCTTCATGACTAACAAAATGAGGGCTCATAGAGACACCACAGTCCTCTGAGTTCTCCATTCTACAGCCTTCAGCCATCTGTGAGGGCGGCAGGAGCCAGGGCAGGACTGTGAAAGGAACTTAAGTCTACCTTACCCTGCAGGACAACCAATGGTTATAACATGTGTTCAAAAATGGTCCCTCCAGACAACAGTTCTGTGACTCTACAGTGGGATTTCATCAGTAACACTGAGCGGTTTCACCTTTTGCATTTGGAGGCGTGCGACTCTGAGCCCACCGTTCAGAGCATGTTGATAGACTGGAAAAGGTTCAAAGGACCACGAGATTACTTAGAAGGTTGCAAAATAGATTTCAGGCAGAAGTAACCAGGACTGCAACTTACTCTTCCTGTTATAGAATGTTCTTATATCCTCTCGAAGCAGAAATACCGGGAATAAAACTGATCTTAGGATTTTCATTCTGGCAGACAAGAGATACAAACAAGATCTGGTGGCTGTGGCCTGATGTGAAGATTTCCAACAACTGGAGCAATGCATTAAGGTAATCGGCTCTTCACTGCTGACTACCTCTGAGACCAGTCTCCTTTCCCAGACACACATTCAATTCAAAATACATTGATCTGGAATCGATTTTTACTGCTAGGCTCTGCGTTACATGGAGGAGTATAAGTGATGGCCTGTTAGATTCTCTCTTTAGGTTTCTAAAAAATGAGGAATCGTCCTAGAAATTTGGGAAACCTCTGATTCTCCTTTATGCAACTATTTGTCAACTTTAAGACATATTTTACCAGCTCTGCCCAACTGATGTGAAACTTACAGCTCCACCACAAGTTGTGTCTCCCAGGTAGGTGGCTCATTGCTGAAGCCTTGCAATTTTTTTCCTTGGAATTGAACAAACATAGGGAAAATTCACAGGTAACATGTGATCTGTAATTTCATACAATAGCTCGCTGTAAACTCTCTGCTTGTGTTGATTCAGTAACCAAGGAACCCCCAAGATACATTTCTTAAAAATCAACTAAAAACCCTCTCCAAACAGCACAGAAATGAATAATCTCAGGTTGCACACAAAACCAACCTGGCCTTTTATCTTTCTAATAAACGTAGCAATATAAACACAACTATAGACATTGTTTTTTAATTAGGAGAATGTGCCATGGGATGTTTACAGACCCCTATGGAAATGTATGGACATTTGGTTGCTTAGCAAACGACAGAACCTGAAAGATGTCTCAGCTAAGACATTTACAATTAGTTTGGCAGGAGTGGAAATAAAAGCTCTGGAAGCAAACATAAAGAACATTGACCCAAGAAAGGCCAAGACAGTGCTAAGGAAGGTTATGCAGAGGTACGCCTTACCAACAATTTTTATTTGAATATTAGCTTACCACAACTTTGTGTTTGTGAACAGCTGAATTCAGACTGCCATTGAGAAGGACTCGCAGGGAGCACCCACACATGGAAGCTGCTGTGTGGCCTGGTCTGCCACTGGGAACTTCAATCCTTCAGGGCTGGATATAGCTGGGCAGACACTGTTTATGAGAGAACAGAGTGAAAAAAAATCAGTGAAAGACTCATTTGCCATGTGGAGGTGAGACCAAAGGGAGATGCATGGCTCCTACAGAACATGTTGCCTGATGGATGGGTGGCAGAAGGCTGTGACCATCTGGATTTATGGGTCTGCACCATTTGTGACCGTGGCTTCTGTCTCTGAAAGGAAAACCTCCTGGAGTCTTCGAGGTGCAGCTGTGTATGAGAACCAGTTCGTACCAATCCCTCAACCTTGTCTTTGCTGTGAGCCATGGAAAGCAAGTTCCTGTGCTGCTGGCTTTTGTGTTCTAATAAACAAAGGAATCTAAATGGACAATTTAATTCTTACAGCCATTGTGGTTAGCTCCAAACCACATGGTTGTGTCAGTGTCACAAGGGAACTCTTCCCTTCTTGTACACAGTTAGCAGTTCTACTTCCAAATTTTCTCACCTTCATGGTGACATTGGTTTTATCCTCCTGGAAACTGGAAATAACAAAGTCTGGTGCAAAGAAACAGCGTGCTGTCTTTCAGGTTAAGTAGTTGAATAGACATGAGAAAACACTGTGTACTTGCCTGCGAGAAGAACTTTCCTGCAGCATCATCTCCCATAGTAATATTACCACAACTACAATCACATCTACCCCAAATACAACAGAGAGATACATCATGCAAAATTACTTCCAAACTATGCTGTCTTCACACAACATTCCTTTACCTTGGAAAAGCAGGAAGAAACCTGCCTGCACAGTAAGTCAATCAGATGGCAATACTGCAAGCATTTACTGCTTTACTGTTTGCCCCCTCCTCACTCCCACAGCCCAAGGGTTTCACCTCCTAGTGCCTGAGTTTGAAAGGGTGAAGTGCTGGGATTTAAAGGTTGCTCTGATTAACAGGAGCTGTTAGTGCTCTGTTACATGAATTAAGTTACATAAGTTCTAGATACAACTTGAGACGAATTTGTTTTTAATTTGAAACTCTGAATTTTGTGTAAGAAAAAAAAAAAAAGCATGGTCAGGTTGGTTTTTATAATGAGATGGTGAAAAGCCAGGTGAAATTAACTCCATAATCATTAGCTTGCTTTGCTTTTGGCCAAACAATTTGCACACCTAAAAGGTGGAGTTTGCAGCAGCTCTAATCCCACTTTAAGAGATACTTCAGACCAGCAGCTTTCAATCCTGTCAGGGATTTTTTCCCCAGTACAAATGCATAGCTTTAAATCGTGAACTTGAACTTGCTGGTACTACCTCTCTTACCCACCACAGGCCTTCAGCAATAGTCCACTCCCTTTGTGTTTCTATGGAGCACTGGGTCACAGCTGCTGCTCACATAACCGGCCCTATTTGCGTCACTCAGCAGCAGCATTTCTGTGCAACGAGAAAATCTGCCGGCCTTTATTTTACTGCTCAGGAATACAAGGTGTGGTGGAGCAGGGGGAAGGAATGTTTGCAATGGCTCTAATCTGCAAAGATGGGTTCCAGCTGCATTTCACATATGATTTGGGGTTTGGATGAAGTTTTGACAGAATTTCTCCATGAATTATGCAAGAGGCTGCTGGAATGCTGCAAGTACACAGAGAGACTTGCTCAGGCAGCACTCAGACAACACACTGCCATCCAACACATGAACCAAATCAAAGCCCACTCTGAAAGGCACAGCGGGGAAGGAAAGAAAGAAGTGGACCCCCAGTGCTTGGGGTGCCAAGGTGGGGACAGGCAGGCTGCCTGCAATGAGGTGCTGCAATGCAGCACTAGATGGTGCTGTATTTTAGAAATATCTTTGCCTTGTGGGTCCTTTTATATTTGATGAGGGCTCAGAGATGTGGCAGACACACACAAATACTTCTTTTGAGACGCACTGCTCTCTCTCAAAGGAAGTATGGATTTTGTTTGCTATTTTATAGCATAGGATTTAACATGGATTGATTTCACAACTGCTGAGTGGCCAGTTAAAATCTCCAGGTGCTTTTGGTTTCCTTTGAGTGGGTGAAAGGAACTTCAGGGCACCATGGAAAGTGTGTCAGGACATATGCTGTGTGCCCATGTCTGCTCTTCTCTGACTTAGCCTCTAGCTACCTCCAGGGTTTACTCCTACTGCTGTTTCTAACTGAACTTGAGCTGGGTCTACTTGATGTGTTTCTAAAGATGCTGGGCACTGATTCAAAGCTGGCCAATTACCCTCACTCTCAGCCACTCCAGCTGGCACTGCTGGGATGCAGCAGTTGGCCTGATCCATACAAGGCTGCAACAGGCAAAGAAGCTCTCTTCTCTGGGACAGGAAGGACTCTGAGACACCTGCTTGTTCCAGTCAGCTGTCCAAGGAGTGCATCTACGCACACTCTCTTCCCTCTAACTCCAGAGGTTTCTTTGATCCCAGGTTCAAGTGAGTTCAGTATCTTGGCCACAGACAGGGCAATCCAAGACAGGAAAGGGTATTTAATGTCAGAAAAGATCAGGGATGCAGTGCAGCAATGCTCACTTGGCAAGAACACGAAGAAGGGAGAAGGAGATGTCTTTTAGAGAATTGCAAGATGCCAAACCAGCTGGGACAGGTTATTAGCCCAGGAGCCAGTTCCATCAAGGAATCATTCAATTTTCTCTATCGGGCAACAGCAATCCAGATGCAGCTTCTTAGAAGGAAAGGATGAAAGGAAAGGATGAAGCAAACACTTTTTGTTTTTTTTTTAAAGGAAAAGGTGGTTCTACATTGAGGCAGTTCTAGAGGGTCTGTATGGAAGGCTGTGTAAGATGCATATTGGCATAACCAGAGTATCTGCTGCAATGCCTCATTGCTGAGTGAGAAGTGGTTCATCACTGGTTGGGTGCTGAGCAGCCTATCCCATCATAAAGCATAGCAAGGTTTAGTTTGGCAACAGAGATTGATATCTGGCTGCCTGGGTCTGAGAGGGGAGCGGTGAGCCAAGAAAGTGCTGCTCCAATCTACTGAAGTACTCGTGCTTGGGGCTGGCATTACTCAGAGTCAGCATTTAAATGAAGATGAAAGGCTTGTGATCATGTTTGCTTTATGGTCTGCAAAAATTCAACCAAGGATTGGAAATGATGAGGTTTCCCACTGCAGATAAAAGTCAGCTATGGGATGTGTTGTGCTCTAATGCCAAGCTTGGTAGCGATGTGAAATGATGAGCCTAGGAGCCCGCTAAGATACATCCTAGTGCTATGGGAATTAGCACTGCATAGCAGATGCCAGAGCCCTTAGCAAGACTTTCTCCTCTTACCTGAAGTCCCTGTGGCATCTCTAACAGGACAAAACATGCCAGTCCCAATGGCTCTGTATAAATTGGAGAGGTCTAAGGAGAAAGAAAGAGGAGATTGCCTGCAGCAGACAGCCCGGCAACAGAATATGTCATGTCATACCTGAGGATGCTATTCTGAGAGCTCAAGACAGGTTGAAAGAAGATTTATTCCACTCTCTGGGGAAAAGCGTTGGAAGGGGTTGGCATCTCTCCCAGACAAGAGTGAGTGGTGTTGCAAAAAACAGCCCAGGAAAAACAAAACATGCTTCCCCTTTGTAAGGAAGACCAGCCAAACTGGGTCCTACAGCCTTGGCTCAGAGTCCATCTGCAAAGTGTCTGCCACAGTCTGCTCTCACCGCGACAGATTGCGTGGGCAGGAGGACACTGTTGGTCAGAGCTTAGGGCAACAGGACCAAATCTTTGCAACCTCTCCCTATCCTGTTTACGACTAGTTCTGACAGGTAGTAGGGATCAGAGCCCTACAGCACTCCAATCTTTGTCCTCCCCTCGCTCATCCGTCAAATAAATGGGCAAGCAGAGATACCCAAGCTCACACTGTTCTGCTTAGTTCCCCCAGCTCTCAGCTCAACTTTTAACTCCTTATACTTCTTCCAGTTTTATCAGACATAATGTTTTTTACATGGGTTACTTGGAGGAAAAGTTATTTAAGGTTTCTACTATAAGATTCAAGGATGGGGGAAAAAAAAGTCCTGAAGTATCTGCAGTATCCCACAACTGAGAGGGCTGTGGAACTGAAGGACAACTTGGATTAAACCATTAAAGGTGTTTCAATCAGTTCAGTTCTCAGGGGAAGATCCAAGAGTAGAGAATCCAGCCAGGAATGGCAAAGAGGGGAGTGGGAGAAACATGGGGAAGGCTGTGAGGGGAGATATCTCCTCACATACACCTGTCCTGCAGAAAATTGTGGGTTCACATCCATCTGGACGTTGCCACTGCTGGGGATGTGGGGAGTTTAAAACCTGTTGTGTACGAATAAGGGAGACATTACAGTGTGCTCTATTACTTGCTGACCTGCCAGGAGATCCCTCAGCAAAAGAAATACAGTCGTGCCCTGCTACCCTCGTACACCCGATTTGTGTGTGGCCCAGTTTCTGACTACTCATAAAGTAGCCTCTGTTTTAGAGGATCCAACTTCTCAGTCTCTCCATGGGCAAAGCCAGGATTTTTTTGGGCTTGCGCCTGCTGCTGTCTTTGGGATCTGCCTTACTGCTCCTTCTTGAATTAGAAAGTATGCACTACTGGCAGCTAGAAGCACAGTCTCCTCTCCCCACATAAGGCCAAAGACTCATTTCTTCTCTTCAAGTTTAAATAAAGCTCTACTGTTTTGAAGTGTGATAGAGGGCTGGCTTTTGTTCTTTAACTACTGATCAGTGCCTTGCAGCTCTAGGCCATCAGGCCACCACTCAGCTCCTCTGCACCGCGTTGCCAGGCCAGCTGCCTCTGGCTGGACAGAGGAAGCATCTGTCTCATTCCCACCTGCATGCCCAGATAACCAGACTAAGTGATTCACTGGATCTCCCATTGGAAATCAGCCTAGAAGTGGGGGGTGAGGCAAATGCTTTTTCTGTCCCCAGCTCAAGTTCCCCTAGACACTGCATAAATACCTGACTCTGGCTGTGATACAGCAGCTTTTTTTCAGCAGAAACATGGAGAATAAAGACTCAGGGGATTGCTCCAGTAGTGTTCTCAGGACTTAAAGCAGCCATCTTGTGCAGAGAAGACAAAGGCAGATGAGCAGAGATGAAAAATATGGGTCTGAAGAAACAAAGCTAGTTTGTTCATGGTATATAATCACACGAGTAGCCCAGCCTATGCTATATTCTGAGCTATGGCTAGGGGCAATTAGAACAAATCTATCTGAGTTTAATTTACTAAAATAACATCCCTCTAGAAGTAGTTGGAAATCCTCCGTATTTGCATTTCAGTTGTGTCATTTCTCTGCCTTTAAAAGTCAATGAATGCCAGATGTTTCTGATTTCTCTTTCCAGCAAACAGGTATCTTGCCCAAACCATTCCATTTATATTAGACACAATTTGCTGCAAAGTTAGTTTTGTAGAAGTGAGAAGGGAGCAAAGGGGAAGGGACAAGCAAAACCCAAGAGCTGCCAGCATCTATCATGCAAAATGACTCTGAAGGAAATGGGGGACATGCAGCTGTCATGGCAAACAGCCACAGATTGAGGGCATGAAGCACTAATGAACAGGAAGAGCAAAGCCAGAGCCACAATTTTATCCCCTGTTGATATCCTACAAGAAAAATGATCACAGAGAACATTTATTGCCCCCTAACAAGATCAAGCTTAATAGCAAAGCTACACATGTTATTTACTTCCATGTTTGCCTATTGCATAAAGCAGAAATGTCTGTTGCCTGGATCCTCCCTGTCTGTTGAGGTCCTTTCTCTCGGGCTGGCTGTATGCAAGGGAGGTAGGTTGAAAAGATCCCAGAAGGGGTTCTAATGCTGGGGAAGATGATGAATTGCACTGGGCCCTAGCTTAATTACAGTATGGAGAACATGTAATGCAAAACCCTGTCCATCATGCCTCTTGCCCAGCTTGTACAACCTATGGGACACAAGCAATTAACATTCTAAAAACTGTAATGTAGAATAAAACAAAGTGTGCTATCACACCCAGCAGGTTCAGTTTCATATTGGAGTGGCTGTCTAACATGTCCTCTTAAAGTGCCCTAATTTCATGAGGCCTTTTGTATAGAGGATGAATCCCACCTATGCATGTAGTAAGCCTTGGGTAGAAGAACATGTGCTCATAATGCAGGGAAATAGAGGATATTGAAAGTGAAAAAAGATGTGAGAAGCAAGTCAGAATGTCAGAGAGGACTTGGAGTATCTGGGCTGGACAGTGAGAACTGCAGAGAGCAGTGGCACGAAATCTTTTAGTCAGACAGAAGAGAGACACAAACAGGCAAATCACTGCTCCTGTACTTGGCAGTTCCATGCCCCAGCACTCACAGCTGCAGCACGTGCTCTTGCTATATGAGTTTTCCAGAGTGTTCCCCTTCAGCACGCTCACTGGAAGCAGTACCTGCTCAGCAGTCTCTACAGAGAACAACAGGCTGGTTACTGCCCACCTGTTCACACTGTGCCCCATGAACTGAACCATTTGAGATTATGCTCTGCTAGACCAAGTGTACTGTAAACCATCTCTGTCCCAACTTTATTCTATGTTTATGAGCATCTGTCAACCTTGTCTACCTCCTTGCTCCAAAGAGGAACAGTAGAGAAAAAGAAGATCCTAATGTTTAATTTTCAAAAGATGCACCGTTATCTGCTTTTCTCATATCCAATAGGATATGCCTGGTTGTCAGGGAGGGGAAACTAGCCCTGGCACAACAGAAGCAGCAGTTCTAAAAATATCTTAAACACAGCACAGAAGAAAAGGAAGAGACATCTTCATCTGTCAGGCACTGTTTTACAGTTACACCCTGTGGATGCACATGATTGATTGTCTGAGTATGCCTGCCACATGTGAAAGCATCCCAGGAGCAGTCAAACAGGAATACAAAACTGCTATTCTTATATTGATATAATTGTTTTTGTTTTGTTGTGTTTTGTTTTTTAACCTCCAAAAGACATTAAAAATGTGCAAGGAGACAAGACGCAGGGTACCTGAGCGGAGTGACAGAAGACAAACAGGAGAGACCTCAGCATCAGCATGAAGCAGCAGAAAGCAGGGCTTGGGGGGCACCAGGGGACATGTAAACTCTTAATGTGCCTCGGAGGGGAAAACAGTGGCTGACAATGCGTCTGCTTGTGAAGGAATACCAGCACGTGCTCTCTCCTCCAGAGGTGAGAAAGAAAGCAACAGACATGAAAAGAAAAACAGAGAAGGCGAAAGGGGAGTGTAGTCTGAAAGGATGAGCTGTGAAGGAGCTATGGAACAGAGGCTCAAGATTTTCTAGGAAACATCGAGTCCTTTCAAAACTGGTGGGGTGCATAGAAAAGGGAGACAAAAGCTGAGCAATCTCCGTGCCATTGGCAGCAATCTGCAATCAGTCCTTTCTGCTCCTCCACCATTACAAAGCACTCTGCTGCCTCTTACCTGGCTTGTGATGCTGGCTGAACTGGGAGACTTGCTGCTTGGGCAGTTTGGGTCCACATGCTGCAGGGTCCAGCTCCAGCAGAAGACAAGCAGAAGACAAGTCTGCACTACAAAAATAAAGCATCAAAGCTCACTGAGCAGTTGATAAGAGGGAAAAACAAAATGGGAGAAAGGGCTTCTCTTCAACTTAAAAACACTGCGTAAGCAACTTTGTCCTACTGTTTCAGGTCACGTTGCTGCCATGTGGCATCAGGCAACATAAACTGCAACACTGTTAATGCGATGCAGAAGGAAGTACCAATTCCCCAGCTAAAGTCTTGGAGCATCAAACAGGCTGTCAGTAGCTGTTTCACAGGGGGTAATGCTTGCATGGTGATTAGTTCAGCTCCTGAACTTCTACTGAATCACAGTTTCAATGTCTTTCCAATGTTGGAGCCACAAGGAAAAGGCAGACATGTAATGCCACAGAGCCAGCTAGCTCTTACCTGCTTTTGTTATCAATTGGCTCAGGTTTTGGTGTTAACTCTCTGCCCCCGTGTGAAATATAGCAGGAGTAGCATCTGGCTGGGAGGTCTTTAGAACAAATGCATTCAAATCATCAAACACTGTACTGACAGTTCTAGCTGCTTTAAGTTCAACAGGATGGATTCCCAGCCCTATCAGAGTGAATCTGAGCCCTGAATTCAGTTCCTTCACTTCTAGAATTTGAGCCTGATCAGACACTGTGCAGTTCCCATCAAAAAAGCCCACGGTATTTCCACAAGGTACAGCTGCTAATATACACTACATGTAGTGATGACTCACATTTGCAGATAAAATTGTTCTGATAATGATGAAGTTAGTCCGTGAATCTTCTTGTAGGCTGCAGATCAACCATTTCCTTCCTCTTGATTTAAACAAGCTGGTAGGAATGCTTTACTCTCATCTGAAACTGAGTTTATCAACTCACAGTGCACCTGAAATTCCATTGAAAAGAGACACTTCTGTCTCAGGACATCCACCCACAACATCCCTGCCAAGGCAGAGAATTCACTGACAACACGTGGTGCTGCTTCACAGAAGTGAGGAAGAATCTTCCCAGGCTCTAAAATCACAATTTCCCTACTTGCAGAGACCAAAAAGGCAGAACTGATCTTTCATGTAGGAGTCATCCCCTTCAACTTTCCTCCAGGCCACCACTGCAAGGCAAAAGCAAATGAGAGACTAGTTTCCTCCCCAAGGAAAGAAATAAAACAAATAAAAAGAACAGACACGACAGAAATAATTTGTCAAATACAACACTAGAGAGCAAGTCCTGCTCCTCACTGACCCATGTGTAACCTCCTTACAGCTAGCTGGGACACACACATGAAAATAAGGAAAGAATTTGGCATTTGGACTTTGAAAAACATCTGAGAAAGCTCCACCCTACTAGCATTATTTTTTAAATCCATTCTGTCTTCCATGATGCAGAAAGTTCCATTGTGTTAATTTAACTGATGGAAGGACAGAGAGCTGCAGTGTAACCTCATTTCACTGGCGAAATCACAATTAGAAAAGCTTTTATCATCGAGCTGTTTTGTTTCAGCTGACATCACAAATGCTTTCTCTACTGTCCCTCACCTCCTTTCACTTCTATTTACTTCTCCAGCAAGCAGAGCTGTGAGCGTACCAGCCACAGCATCTCCATTTCAAATGGTTTGGCTTTCCTTTCCACAACACTATTTCCTGACTCTTTTTCCAATCTGTTGCTTGCTGAGCAGAGGATTAGGAGAAACTGAATCAGGCAGAAAAAGGTTTTCTCTAGGCTGGCCTACAAATAATACCTTTTCCCTCTAAGCTCAGGTACCCAAGCAGCTCCTGCTTTGTACTGGATACACAGAAATCTCCCTAAATTATCTGCATGTGCGCAAAGGGATTGTTTTGAAATTGAACCTTATGAAGTGTATCTTGAGCCTAGCTCAAGTTTGGACACACTGTTGAAATTTGGATTTAATTAATTCCACTTGAGTTTTGAAATGGTGCGATACATTTTTCAGAGGTTTGCCCCCCCCCCCCCCCCTCCATTTCCTGGATCAGAGCCTCGACCACATTCATGGAAACACTGAAGGGAAAAAAAATCCGTAGCAATAATTCACCAAGTGGGAACTGAAAACATTTGCTGAAGAAGAAGGAACCTCTTGGTCTTTGGATGCTGGGAATAATTCAACCTCTCCTCCTAATTCCCTGAGGCTCAAGCAGCCCTTTTTCCGGCAGAGCTGTGGTTATTTGAGCAAGCTGCCCTGGGGACAAGTGCATGTTACTTGTAGGATTTGGGCTGGGAAGATCAAGCACACAGATTTGTAGGCAAGAAAGGGTTTTGTGTTTTAATAACTGCCAGCAGAACCACAGAAGAGCCCAAGCTTTCAGGATGAAAAGTCCTGTGCGGCAGGATTCAGCTCAGATATCTTCAAAGCATGCAGGGAAGTGAAGACATGAACATCATCTCCTTCAGTACAACATTCTGCATGCAACAAATGTACAAATCCAGGACTCATACAGCTTTCACTTCATGCTTCTCTCCTACATTACTCTTTTTTTTGGAGATGTTTCCCAGTGTATCATGTGCCAATCAATAAAATTAATGTTGCTCTATAAGCAGCAAGCCATCTGCTCTGTATGTGCCATTTGCAGCTGTGCAAACAGCGCCGTGGAACATGGTATTAGAGAATTTCTCCCTCCAGGGTCTGGCATTGTATGAGATTTCCAGGACAGTGAGGTGCCTGAATCTTTATGAAGGATTGCCAAGACAAAAAACAAACAAGGATGCTGCCATGATGTCCCCCCAGTCTCCTGCAGGTAAAGGATTCTTAGAGACCTACCCTGATTGCAATGAAAACCCCATGTTCGGCCACTGGAGGGTCCTAGGATTACCCTTCAACTTCTCCTCCTTAAAAAACAAACAACAAAACAGCCGTCAGGTTCCCAGAAACAACAATATTTGCATCCCAGAACAGTCCCACCAGCAGCATGGGGGCTTAGAGGGAGGATGAAGAGGGCAGGAGATCTCTGCATGGCAAAAGGAAAAAAAAGTGCCATCTTGGACTATCTGGTCCTGATCAGCAGTGAGCTGTTTGCAGGGTGTGCAGAGTGAGAATGGGTGACACAAACTGATCCGAACTAGAAGTTAGATTCCTGATGTCCTGACTACTAGGAGAGCAGATTTTGAAGCAACTGCTCCCTTCTTGAAAAGCACAGTCAGATCAGCAGAACGTGTTAATGTCTGGTCATCACCCAGCCTCCAACTCTTTAAGACTAGCAGGTAAAAGTACAGCCAACCTGCCTGGTTCCAATCTGTCATGTTTACTCAAATCCACTAAACATAAAACTAGAATGCACACGGGGCAATGTATATACCACTGGTCCAAATTCCCCTTCAAAAATACACCACGTGACCAAAGACAAACCACAATCCCACAACCAAGCATACATTTCAGGAGAGATGCACTACATAACTATGGTTTCCTTTACTTCTAAGAAGAAATAATTTCATCAATTTTGTACCTCTATGTTTAGTGATAGCTAACTGGATCTCATTCAAGATTCTCATCACCTTTAATGACTGCTGAATCCAAAGAAAATCAGTGAGAAAAACTTAACTGAATTCAAATTTACTGAACTGCAGAGCAGCAGTTTCCACTTTACAGACTACAGCATCTGTAGATTTTAGCTCTCTGAGTGATGCAGACAGGAGACAGCAGTGGAATCAGACACGTTTCTTGAATGGTCTCTCCAACACCACCAGCCCAGGCACTGGGGAGGAGTCTTTCTTCCTCAGCAATTGCACCTCATAGTTAAAGATGAAGAGTTTCCAAGGTAGAATTCTTTAACAAAACATTCTGATATCAGTAAAACGCTTGTTTATTGACAGAAAATATTTGGATGCAAGTAGCGCCTTAAAATCTAAGTAGAAGACAAAGCACTTTGTTTTGATGAACTGGAAACAGAAATGATCTATTTTGATTAGAAGTGACTAACTCAACAGAGAAAAAAAATAAAGATGGAAATGAGTTGAGGCTTTTACTTGAATCAAGATGCCTCTTAAACATCTTGGCATGAACGCTGGCTTTTCCAAATCTCTTTACACTGTTTATTTCTAAATACCGGATGTCTGGTTTGCTCAGTGCACGTGCACATGTGTGCATATGAAATATTTGCCTGGCTTTTCTGCCCCAGCATCACAATCATAGCACACAGACTTGAACTACTGGCACTGAGAGGGAAAATGCAGCAGACAAAGAAGGGGCAGGAAATAGTACAGATTATGTTTGGTTTTCCATATACCCAGCTAGGTTTCTTCAGAAACTGTTCCCGTATTTCTGGGGAGCAGAGAGCCTTTGTAATTCAGAATAAAAACTTTCCTTGCCCAGCATGCTCCCTAGCAGGGCAAGGCCTGTAATAATTACTGCTGTAACCACGTGCGGTGTCACAAGGCATGTTATTCCATCTTGGTCCTTCCAGCACCCTGACCGGAGAATCTCTGCTAATTACTGGTAATCAAATACAGATTGCCTTTCTAAGGATCTAAATCTTCGGCTTCACAGCAAAAACACAGCTTGGGAAAGATGCTGGTCATCTGCCATCCAAAAGGCAAGAGCTGGCTGGGCAGGGAACACCAAGACTTTGTCTCCTTTCACATTTAAGAGAAAAGCAGCTTTCTTGCTCTTGGGCTGCTGCCAGAGCTATTTCTATCAAATGAACCCACCGTGGACAGCAGACTGTGCAGTCAAGGATTTAATAAGCCAAAATGTTTCCCATGATATTTGGGCTACTAAAGACACACAGCCCAGCACAGCAGGTTTCTTCCAGCAGCTAAACTGTCAGCCATGGGCGTCCCTTGCTGTCTGTGAACACAGGCTGGGAGCACAAAGGGCCAGGCACGCTCTTTGACTTAACGAACCACAGAAAGACCAAGCCAGCATGACAGCAGACGCAAACAAGAATGTAATTAGAGGTGGATTATAAATCTTTGGCTAGGTACCTGGAAACACTTGCATTGTGAGAGAAAGTCTTGCTGATGGCATTTGGGCTTAATTTAGGTCACGATTACAGACAGGGTGCTCTGAACTGGCAGGGGTCAGATGACAAATCAAAAACAGGCTCCTATTTGTCTTGACTCCTGTTGCTGGCCTCACCTTTCCAGCCCCAAAGCCCAGACAGAAGCAAGCACTGTTTTCCCCTGGCCAGCTGGTGAGCAGCAAGTGTGGTGCAATTCATGCTCGCTCTGCTTGCACTGTGTCTGTCCACAGAGCAGGAAAAAAAACAACACAGTTAAGTTCTTTTGCTCTAAAGAACATGTTTATATCCAGAAAGCAGAAGAGCTCCAAACCCAGCAAGGGGAGTGTACAAGTCAGTTGCTGTGTGGGGAGCCCCAGAAAACATAGGTGTGCATGCTGTGATATACAGAGAACCCAGAGCCTTTTGGAAAGGTCTCTGTACCACTCTGCACGGAGAACTTTTCTTGTCAGTCAGGGCAGTTCCTCAGATCATGGCAGTTCTAAGACCTTCACTGGCTTGTTTCTTTCTCTCTACAAAGTAGGAGAGTGGCACAAACTGGTGGGGAGACCCTCAGCCAGGAGGGAACCAGTACAATAGATATCTAATCTCAAAAGCACTATTTCTCTAGGTGGATCTTTGCCAAGTTTGGGCTATCACTTGAGAGTGTCCTGCTCTTGATGTTGAGATTTGAAAGTATCTGCTCGAAACTGTGTCTCTTTCATTGTGTCATGCTACCTTGGTAAGTCTGGCATGAAGTTTAGACCCATAGGCACTGCTCCAGGCATGTGCCTGTATATGGCACTCAGCAGTAAAGCACTGAGCTTTAAAACTCTTTGCTCTTCCCAGAACTATACCACGCCAGAGGCATCTGCAGCCAACCTGGGGCCTCAGAGCAATGACTCAACCTGAAAGTAGAGTGGAAGGAACCATGACTTACCCAAACCTGAAGAGCACATGCTTGACAGACAAAGGAACACTTCAGACCTTTGCATCCCATCACCAGATCGTGCTGTCTCTTCTAAAGTATCTCAGGGCTACTCTTTACCCTTGCCCATGCAGGATAGAGCAGCCACATTTTGACCAGTCCAGGATGCAAACCTGTGAAGAGAATATGGATGGGACATTAATAGGAACGTTAATAAATGAGCTGAGTTTTCAAAGAGTTGGATGGTGTTTGAAGTGTTAATGGTCAAAGGCTACGATGTGATTTAAAAACTAGCTGGTGTGGACACTGGCTGGCTTTGTTTGAGGCTGTTTGCATTTCAGGCCCACCGGCTCTCATTCATCTCCAGAGAGGCATATTTAGCTGTCACTTGAACTGAACCCTGACTGACACTTCATGCAGATTTTCTTACATTGGGTGGCTGGTCAGCGAGTCCTGGCAGGAAAGCAGTATAAAAGTAGCTGCAAAGGTTGAGGTCTGATCTGAAATCCTTCTGAGTTTCTGCAAAGCATTCCTCTGATATCAGTAGGCTTTGGATGGGAGCCATCACAAACAAGGCACATGCTACAGTACATCACAGTTATTTCTATCCAGGAGAACAAGACAAGTTTCTAGGGGATAACCAGCAGCTGGTGAAGGCAGTAGGCATCCAGTCTCCTGAGTTTTGCCCCAAGCAATCTCTTGAGCCCCAACAAATTCTTTTCTGGGAACCCTACCCATTCTATTGCTGTGGGACCCTTATAACCATCGGTTTTATTAGTAAAGCTTTACATGTTTTTTTCCCAACCTCTCTCCCTGCTATCAGGGCACAGTGTAGCACGGTTGCTTGGACCAAATGCACATGATCATTGCTACTAATCATAGCCATTCTGTCCTTGGCAGACATAGCTTTGCTGCAGAGCCCCACAAGGGCCATTTGATGCCTTTCAGTTCACAGTTCTCTAAATAACTCACTGGTGCCAGAGGGCACATCTGCTCTTCATGTGTTCACCAGCAGACAGGTGAGATCTGGTATCATCTGCCTAATCTGAAGACATTTTTGTTTGCATTTTGGGGGTTTTCTTTCAACAGCTCCATTTTCTGTGTTTGCCTGAAAGATACCAGGGCAGTGTGAGGAAGTGTAGAGCCTCTGAATAGGAAGGGGGAATAAGATGATCTGTGAAAAGGGCTGGGAAATATGGAGAAGCAAAAGGAGAAAAATAAAAGGAATGGAATTTACTGTATTGTGTGGTGAACCTGCTTGCAGTCACCCAATTGTTGTTTATTCCTTCCCAAATTCAAACCAGACCTGCTGTCTTGTTAGTTGGTGCCTACACAAACAAGTGACTCTGTCCCTCCTCAAGGGATCCATTTTCCCCACACAGTGGCCATATTTTTGCTGCAGCCATGCTGACTGAGGAGGACAATGGTCCCAGCCTTTGCTATCCGTGTTGATGCTGAAGTTAACTCCTGTTGAGTGCAGCACCAGACAATTACAGAAGAGCAGAAGGCCTTACTAGAAGTACATGCACGTCCTTTTAGCAACCGGTAGCAGGAGGTGAAAGTTCTTTGTGCACAAAGGTCATAGGAGATGACTCGTGTTTCACAGTGCTGCTCTCCAGGGCCCTGTCTCCCATGGCTCTGTGCTCAGCCAACTTGAAAAAGATGCTTTTTAAACCCAGTTACATCAGTACTTATGTGCGACAGCCAATTATTCCTCTGTCAAATAGTGCTCATTATGGGCAATCATTTATTTCAGCAGAAGCGTTCTTGCTTGGCAAGGTGGGAGGCACACTTTGCATCAGGACTCTCAGTGCTGTCTGTGCCCAAGCAATGTGGAGTTGCTGGGAGGTGTCACAGACAAGACACTGGAGTCACATGGGATGGTTTAAGCTTAACAGCAGCCCAAGAAGCACAAGCAGACAATTCACCAAACATGGTCTATGAGACCAGCAGCATGTGAGTACGCCCTTCAGTGTACCCTGGCTTCCAAAGCAGTGTGATTTAATCCAGGTAGGCCTATGACCTATACCAAGGCCAGCGTGCTATCTTGAGTTGGACTAAGAATACCCCATTTTTCTGCCATTTACTGCCATCTCAGAGGTGTGGAATAACAACTCCAAAGCAGGAATATGACCCACTGGTTAGCTGTCAACAGAACACAAGCATGCAGCCTTCCTGTATGCATCAACTTAGACACTGTGGCAGCAGGCATGTTTTCAGCAAACGTAGCTGAAATGATAATTTTAAGTTATTTAAAAGCTGATTAGCGTCAGTTTTAATCTGCCAGCATATTTTTAATAACAAACTCAGGATGATCCTAAATTTTCTTCACCCAATGCTGCTGAATTTGGATATTCAAGACTCAGGTGCTTTGCTGTTGGCACGTGAGAACATCAGTTGGGATTCTGAGAGAGACTTTATGCTGTGATGACTTGCAAACCCACCCAAGATATACAGAAAAAGTACTATTTTAGCTAATCTAGAAATGCACTAAGAATGCACTCAGTTATAGGAAAGAACAGGGCAGATGCCAAGCCTGTTAGGGGAACAGGAAGAAAGAGGAGATAAAGGCAACTTATGTATTTTGAAAATAAATCAATAAATACAACCCTTGTTTTACTGTTTTTCCCCCCACTCGCTAAAACACGCAATTAGCTCACTTACAAATCAATCACCGATGGCTTATAGGCAAATTGCTTCAGGTTCTTGTTTGCTTTCCATAATTTCTGAAGGCTGAAATGAATGCTCCCATGGAAAAATTACTAACAAGTTTCTAGTTCGGTGCGTCTTCCAAAGTTACGTGGATTTCAGTAAAACCAAAACACTTTCTGAGAAATTTTCAATTCCCTCCAAGCCTTCAGCTCCCCACACCTCCCAGACAAATCAGGGCAAAGGGATATTCGTGGTAAAATTTCCATTTGGATAAAGAACGTTTCATTAAGGAACAGAACATGATGCTGAATAAAGAGCTCAGTCCAATTCTAGCCCAAACACTGGCTAGATGCATTTTCCCAAACTGCTTTTCTTCATCTCCTTTCATACCATTTTCCTGTATTTTTTTTTTTAAATGGAAAAAGGTATTCCAATAAAAAGGACTCAGAGGGTCCCAGTTTGAACTGTGCAGAGCTTTTATAGCTCCTGGGTGCTTAGCAGATCGGGGCTTTGTTTGTTTTAAATATGCATTACATTTATTCCAAATAAACTCTATAAATCAATCTTAGTAATAGAAACCAGAAAAGTTTATGCAAAACAAATATAGAAAGTCATAAATACTGTGTTTAAGATGTCATTTTTGTGGCTGGTATATTTCTATGGTATGTTTTTACTGTTCGTGGGATAAATTTTTCAGAAACATAAAAATCTTTCCTCCTCTCCATTCTCTATAGGTTTATCCCAAAGAAATAATGAGGCTAGCTCCATAAACCAGCATTTATTAAATCCAAATGGGCACTCCATCCTACAGTAGCTTTCAATATAATCTATTTGATCTTTCAGAGTTGCTGGAAAATGATTTCAAGGGGAACTTTCACAGAACAAATTAACTTGAAAGAAGAGAACGTTTTATACCCCAAGGAGGGAGGAAAGCCATTTCCCCAGTTTGTTTCTGCATTCCCCTCAGCCTGACTGCAGATACGGCTGTTGGAAGAGGCGCTCTGGCTGATCTTAGCAGTGATGCCAGCAGCCCACAGAAAGCAGAGTGAAGACCCCAAAGATGGGGTTATAGGCCCATAGGAGTATAACAAGACAAGTTTGGTGACATTTCAGATTGCAGAAGAAATAGAAAGGAACAGACTCATATGGAAACTAAAATCTGTTTGTTCAAGTCTCAATACAAATCTACCTCTTAGAAGCTATATTTCTGTATTTTTGGAGAGACTTTATTTCCAGCCTGCAACATCTCTTTAGAGAAGTAAAGCCATCACTGAGGCTGTAACGTGGTCAGCAAATCGGGGCACTCTCTGATTCTAAGAATTCAAAACTTAAGGCATTGCAGGCACACAGTGCTAGAGGTGAAAGCCCTGCAACACGTGGGGTGCCAGCAGTTGCTTCTAGGAGGGAAAACTTAAGTTTTGCGCACTCTAAGCCAATACCTATCAAGTTTTTCTTCAGTAGCTGTGGGGAAGGAGTCATTCTTATTTTAGAGGTGAGGAAATGGGGATACTTTGTAAAGATAAATGTGATTTGGCCAAGCCAGAAAATATCCAGTGGCAAGCCCCAAAAGCCTAATTTTGTTGTCCTAGTCATAACTACCGCTCCTGCTTCTCTAATGATAGGGGTGAACTTTGAGATCTTTGCCCTTACAGTGCTGGAGGCTGAATTTGCAGGTAAGTCTGTCTTGGCTCCTAATGAAAGGTTTGTATCCCACTCAGGAATACAGAAACCCTTCTGGTGGACAAGCATGCTGGGCAGATTGCCTGCTGCCAACAGCACAAACATCATCAGCTCTCACTGGACACCTACCTCCTCCAGCACCCAACAGCCTGCCCAGAGCCAACAACAACCAGACTCCAGACAAGGGTTACCTACTGGCTTGGGGCTGTGAGAAACCTCAGTTCACCTATAATCACCTTTCTCAGCACAAGCAATCTTTGTCTGAGCTAAGAGCCATGGCCAGGCACTTCCCTCTGGGCCAGCTACAAACTGCTTCCCCATACTCTCTGTAACTTCCAAGAGGAACAAAATCATTTGCTGCTCTGCCCTTAAAACCAGACAGGTGGTTTTATCACATGCTGCTCAGTGGATACCATGTTCCAGCCCTAGGGTGACTGCATATCACCGATTTAAAGCAGGACTAGGAGATGGAGGCCAAGAAGAGAGGCATACCCTCATGTGTTTCCTGAAGGGGTTTTGTGCAGCTGAACTCACACTGGAAAATCTCCTGTTCCTATTCTGCAATTAAAAATAATTTTCCCCTTATTTTTTTCCTAGGTGAAGGAGAAAGAAATTGCAGAAGTAGGATACTAGAAAAATCAATTCAAGCAGAAGAGCACCACCGAACAGGGTACAGACTGTGCTATTAAAGTACACAACTAAAACTGGATGGTTGGAGCAGGTATGGCTTTTCAGGAGCCCAGACATCTCTGTGCCACTCAGGGAGCTGCAGTCGTGGTGGATCAGGTGCTCTGGGCGAGCTGTGTGCATGCCAGAGCTTTTGCTATAGCCAACTTTGAGAAAGGCTGTTGACAAGGAAGGGAACTATAACAAATGCATAACTCTCATGACAAGGCAGAAAGTATTTATAGCAACCTTGAACTTCATGGTAGGGTAAACCTACTGTGTTACTCCGCACATGCAGAGAAACAAAACAAGACAATGTCCCCATTCAGCTGGCTAGATAATCAAGCAGTGCATGGAAGCATGCAGAGGGAGGCTGACACTCAACACTGTGTGTTGACTCAGAAAGGGAAGAGTACAGCATCAAGCCCAGCAGAAAGCAGCTCCTGAGAGCACCTCTAAAAATCCCATATCTTATTCTAAAGAGAAGAAACAAGTGAGAGAACCATCATTTGGAGAGTTTTAGGTGGATCAGAATTCCCACAAAATGACTGTGTGCTGGCCAAGGCTTTGCAAAAAAAGGCTGATAATGCTTCAGAGTGGGAGTGCAGAGAGAGCTGAGGGTATATGTAATATACTGGAGATGTGGGACTTGAGGAACTGGCCAGCAGGCTGGGTGTCACTGTGCAGCAGGTCTGCTGGGCCTTTCAGCAAGTTGCCATGGAAGCAGAATTGCCATGTAATAAAGTAAAGGCAAGACGTGTAGGAGCAGGGGATTCCTTATGCAGCCTTTGGCAAGCTGCTGGAGGGAGGAAGCATGCTCCTGCAGATGCAGGGGAGCTGTCAGGGGACAACACGCTCCTCCCAGTTTGGCAGACACTTTGCAGATGTTTTAGCCAAGTCACGTTTTAACAGCCTCATGCCTCAGTTTCCCCAGCTGTAAGCTATTACAGGGATGTTTTGTGGCTGAATACAACCCCATACCCACAAAGCAAGCAGAGCTCTTTGGACAGATGATCCCAAGGAGTATAAAGCATTTACTTGAGATTTTTTCTTGCGCTTCCCTCTGATCTTGATGCTGTCACCTAAATAATTTACAACGTGAAGAAGGAAAGAAAAGACCAGAAGCAATCACACCAAAGCATTCAGCCTCCTCCAGGCACGGTCCAGGAGTTTTGAGTTCTGGGGAAGAAAGGAATGTGCTTCCCCCCTCCGTCCTCTGTCAGACCTTCTGCTCGATGACATTGTTGATCCTTTTATGGATCTGGGAACTGATAGACTTTGAAGTCTGAGCTTGGCACCCCCATTTATATGCTAAGACTTGAAATGATCAAAGTTACCAGCATTTCTGAAGCCTCATGAATGAACTGGTTTGGTAATGAGAGCTCAGAATTCAAGGTTGGCTCCTAATCACCACAACAGTGCCACAAGCACACTGCAGGCAAGCTGGTGGCCATTCCTTGTCATGTTAGACATGCCATGAGCTTCAGACTGAGGGCAGGCTACAGCATGGTGAAACATCGTGCTACTTATCTGTTTCCCAGCATGAAGGATACATTCTGCAAGTAATTATAGCACAGGATTTCCCACGTGAAATCCAGACCTTCAACAAAGGCACTAGTGACAACAAAAATCTTAGTTTAGCTTTCTAGATCCCAGTTAGAGCTTATAGATGTGGCAGAAAAGCAAAAAAAGTTTGAGCGTGACTTTGATTTAGGAACTGCAGTCTGTTCTGGGTGTAACTTGGTCTGATCCTATAGAGGTCTCTTTCATGTGTTGTAAAGTGAACAGATTTGGGCTGGAGGGGACAGAAAGAAGACGTGGAGTGGCTCTGAGTTCACAACTGCCTATTAACAGGCTGAGAGCAACTCTCAAGTGAGGCATGTGGGACACAGATACGAGCTGCTTCCAGCCTGGTGTGTCTGGAAGGGGTGGAGGGCAAGAGCTCTGTGAGGGGTTTTATAACCTGGTGTCAAACCACCAGCCTATATGATCGGCATCAGGTGCTCAGGTATAAATCAAACTCCCAAATATGAGACTTCTTTGATTAACGTGCCCGTTCACTCTCACATTCCTTGCAATGCTCTTTGAAATTTGAACAAGCAAGGCTCTGTCCCAGCATCCCCATTAACTGCTGCACAAGCAAGTTCCCTGATGGAGAGAGGAGCAGAAGGACACAGGCTGGTCAAACAGCCTTTTGATAGACCAGGCTTGCTCAGCATAGAAATGTTGGCTGAGTATGAATTCCAGCCATGAACTCTTGCTGCCCTCAATACTGAGGTCCTCTTTAGGAAAACTGCTCAGAGTGACAGCAGACCAGCCCCTGACCCTTCACTGCTTAGACAGCTGTCCTTCAGATTCCAGCCTTGCAGTTCCATAGCATTTCACTACGCAGAGCACCCAAGATTCACTGCCACAAAGATACTTGCATGTTATGCCACTACAGTCTGTGTCACCCTCACGACCAAAACCCTGTGTTTTTTTCCCCTGTGTTTATACACATTAACCAAAAGCCACGAATTCCCAGACTCCCCAGGCACTAATAGATTGCAAATGAGCCAAGTGATATTCATTGCATTTCAAAGGGACCACAGAGACGTTACCAAAAATGTCTCTGGAGTTTACAGTGCACTCATGGATATAGTTTATCAGTATCTGTCCTAACTGGGAAGCAGTTATAGGCTGTAAAATTCACATCACATATCCTGTTACTGAGATATTGTTCTTGGCCCAGAGTTTCAGTTCAAAGACACCCAAACCTCATGCCTGAAATTCAAGACCACCTTTCTGCTTCCCATTCACCCCACGGTAAGGAGATTAATTTCACCCTTTGCTGTGATTTTTTTTTTAACTTTTAACTGGAAAACCATTAAGAACCAGCATGCTGTTCACAGACATGTCACAGCTCTGAACTCAGTCTGGTCTTGTTGAAAAGCAGCTCCATATTTACACTGTCCAGTACAAGTCCAAAGTGGACTGCTGGATTAAAAACACCAACAATTTTAGTAAGTCAGACAATATTAAAACTGGGAAGACTGCATTAGTCCAAGAAAAAACATCTCCTGAGAGCACTGAAAGACCACATTGAGAATGAAAGCAGAGCATATAATGAAAACAATCTACAGTGTTAGAAGGCTTTGTACCTGGACACAGCAAATGAGAGACCAAGCTACCTCTTCGAGCAGACCCTCAGTTTGCTCCTGATATTGTGGGAACTGTGGATGACAGTCTCCATTAGGCTGTTTTACCATGTCCTGCAACATACCCAAGGAGAATTCAGATGCCTTTGCGTTTTCCCAGCTCAGTAGCAAGAGCCTCCAGTAGCAGCCAGTCAACAAGACTGTGTTCCTACTGCCTCCCTTCTTCCCCATCTCACTGCTGCTCTGGCTCCACACTAACTGTTCTGTTTTTAGCATTCCAAAGCTCATCTTTGCTTGGCATTACACTTTCAAAGACACAGTCAAATTCCAGGAGCAGCTGCCCAGACCATCACGATTAACTTCTTTTCTCTGAAACACCATTTCTCGAAAGCCATCTGAAGAACTTTTCAGAAGATGTCTACAACCAGAAAGGAATCAATGCTTACATTAAGAAACTCGCCTTCTCCATTCTGCTCTTTAGCTGCTTTGCACATCCGTTCTGCTTTGAGTGATAATTCTGTAAATTAAGAATTCAAGGAGGCATCAGTAGCCCAACAGTTACACACCCCACACAGTCAGCTCTGGGGACATAAGAACTCACACTGATGTGCAGCCACCCAATTCCTCTCCCTTTGATTTGAAAGTTCCCTTAAGTATAAACTTTGACTGATAAGTCTTGAAGATATCAGATCATTGAGTAAGAACTGAAATCATTATTGTTTTTATCAAGCACCATCAAATGAAAAAGGTCATTCAGAAGTCCTGTGTGATTTCATAAAGACATCCATAATTTAGCTGCTTGAATTTCTTGTTAGTGAACGTAATTGCAGTATTTTAGTTTACTTGCCACTTCTTAACTGAAAGCATTTTCATTCTTTATGAGGCACTCAGCAGGTGTACACATAAATTTGTGTCAACATCTGAATACTACTTACTGCTCATTTAACTCAAAAATTAAAAAAAAATGGGACCACGTCTCAAAAAATAAATAAATAAAATGAGAAAGCAGAGGAGTTGGAGCAGTGGCTTTCAAAGAAAAAAGCCAGAAACAAAACAGGGAGGCTTTCTGAAATACTTTTTCCAAGCACTGTTGTTATAGGTGTTTCCTGAGGAAGTGACAGGCTTTTCCCTCTCCATCCCCCTCAAGTCTCACACCCTCCAGTTTTTGTTTTTTTCTCTTTAAGCACAGAGTCTGAGAGGCGCAAGCAAAGAACAGCAAGCAAGCACAGTGGACAGTTATTTAGATTTGTGCAATCAACGATGGGAAGAGAACCAGACTTTTTTAATGCCAATTCGGTAAAGAAAAGCAGGGATTAAAGGTAGTCTTGTGCTTAATTTCAGGCAGGTGCTTCACTGAGCTACGGCCTCTAACCCACACAAAAGCATCAGTGCAATTAAATGCCATCTAGTTTCTTTATGACTGTGCTTCAGTGCAGCGCTCTTGCAACTGGAAACCATCTGGCTGGGGATGGTTTTATGTTCTCTGATTTTAGAGCTCAGGGCACAGTGAGGACTCCAAGCCCTCCATTCCTCCAGCAGCTTGGTCCTCCCAGGGCAGTGCTGAATGAACACAAAATCCCAGTTATGAGCAGTCCTCACAGAAGGGGATATATGAGCCTTCATGTAAGGATAACTTCATAAATTGGCCACTGCCTATTGCCACTAACAGATCTAATTCTTGCTTCTCCACTCAAATTTGGAGATCTCAAAAACTGAAGACCTAAATAGAGAAGGTGACAAGCTCTACATCTGACCCTCAAATCCTGCAGTTCAGAGTAGAGAGATCTGGATTCCAAAGCCTCATGTAGATGTGCTGGTGCTGCCACAGGGATTTTATTGCTAAAAGACAAACAGAAGACACCCATCCTTGGTGCATACATGGATTCAGCCCTACAGTACAGCACCTTCCCACTGCAGCGCGTCAGCTCAAAGACTACCGCATCTTACACACTCAGACAACAGTTGCTTCTGTAGCACACACTGATCCAAGGCACAAGCAAAACGGTCCCTTAGGACTCTGTTGCTATTGCACTCTCAGCAGTCACTGCAAATCTTTCACTCCTTTCCCCTTGTCTTCTTTCTCTTCGAAAGCCAGTGTGGCCAATTACCTCCCTGCTTTCACAAACACCTCTCCTAGCCATTTGAAGTGGAATGCTCAGCAACGAGGCGTTACTTCTGTGACTAACAAGTTTCCAGGCTGCTAATCTAGAATTGCTGTTGGAAGGCAGTATTTTACTCCCATTGGATTAACGTTCTTACACTCAACTATGCAAAGAGATTGAAACCAAATCTCGGATACCCTGAGTGTCAAGAGCCCTGAGGAAAGCTACTGCAAGGTCCAGACTCTGGTCTTCATGCAGAGAAGATTTCAGCTAAACTCAGTCCAATTTATGGCCAGGTTGGATCCTACAGGATACAGGCCTTGGTGACAGCCTCGTGCATCACTCGAGGGCAGCTGCCCATGTAATTGATCAGATGAAAGCACCAACAGCATGCACAAATGCTAAACTGTAAACGGAGGCAGACGGCAAAGCTCTGCTCTCAGTGCAGACACACAAGCAGCTGGTGAAGTTGTCCTCTGGTTTTACATCCACACGCCTCCTTCCAGTTCAGCACAGCGACTCCTGATCAGTGCCAGCACCACTGAAAAAGCCAAGCCAGCAACCCCTACCTCAGCTGAGGTTGCTAGTTAATGAGAATAGGGGCAGCACATTTTGAGCAACAGACTTTCATGGGCTTTTCCCATTGTTCCTTAGCCAGCATTGATCAGAGAACTAAAAAGGGTTGCGCCAAGTTCTCAAAAGATTTTAGTGTGAGAATGCAGACCACATGTGCTGAATGGTAAACAGCTCTTGAGAATCAGAATAAAAAGATCTTTACAGTCCATGCAAACAAAAGTAAATGCCAGAATCTAAATGAAATGGAGCTTTCCAAAAGCCTGAGGCTACTAAGATGTCAGGGCTGAAAATGTAGCCTTGTTTCTTAGAAAGCCATAAAGAACATCCCATTATCTAGAGGTGGCCCTGTCCTGTTCCCAGCAAAGCACCAACGTCCTTTGATTCTCTTCACATTTCATCCCATCTGAGACAAATCTGCTCCTATCAGATTTCTTGAACCTCCTATTAAGTGTCATTGATTACTGTGTAAGAGGGTAGCCAGCAAAGAAGGGAATACTGCCAGTGAAGTAAACACCATTTATTAATGAACAGAATAACATGGAATACAGCAAACCAGTTTAAGCCACACCATCCAAACAGTCCTAACACAGAGAAAGCTTTGAAATACTTTGTTTTCCTGTTTTAAAGATGCGCATGCAAATGAGAGCTGAATGAGAGGGAGAGTTATTGCACTGGGGGATCACAAGTCCCCAGAGACCCAAGTAAAAACACATGAGTTAGAAAGGACTGCAATTTAGCCGCTATAAAAAGACTGGTACTGCTGTATCCATGCTGGGTATTCAGAATAAAGACCCTCGGTCCTGCTTCAAATAGCCTCAGAAGCAGATCCTTTCAGGTCTGTGAAGCTTTGTGCAGGAGACTGCCTGGAGATTTAACCCACTTGGGAACCAAAGGCTCCTGCCGGGATAAATCCTCAAGAAAAAGTCCTAGTTGGCCCCAGGACACATTGCCTCTGTGGAGGCTGATGAATGCCTGCAGCTTTGAGGTTAGACAGCTTTTCGTTTGTTTAAACTAAGTTTTGGCTGCTGCAGCATAAACCTACTACTGCTCATGCAGTCCTCACAGGCTGTGCAGGACTGCTTCCTCCACTTCAGCACAACTGCTGGTGCAGCTGCCAGCAGCTGCTGCTCTGATCCTTCCAAGCGCACTTACTCCTTGCAGCTCTGCCAAGGGTTTCAGAGCACCACTGGCACGGAGCAGAATGAAACACACGGTTTCCCAGGCACCTCTCATCTCAACTCCTTTCTTCGGACCACTGCTCCCACTTTCTCCCTATCTCGGTTTTCCTCCAAGTCACAAACCAGCACCGCATCACTGATTTAAGTGAGGCTGCTCTGTTCATCCACTATGAGAAGGTCCAACCTGTGCAGCAAGGCTCTATCGCCATGGCAAAACAGGCTGTGAAAATTCCCTGAGGAAGTACGTAGTACCTCCACCAGAAGATCTGCTTTATGAGAGCAAGGACAGTTCAAATCAAAGGCAAGGGAGGGGCAAAGGACACTGAAAAATGCAATTTCACTAATAAGCCTTTAAAAGATAAGGTTGCTCGCAGGAGAGAGATTCTAGGTCCTCCAGCAGGGCTGGAGGTGTTTTGAGATTAGAAGTGCTCTGACACTTGAAACTCATCTCATCCCACCCCTCACAATCTATGCTGATACCATTTTGAGAATACAGAAAGACAGCCTGCATCACAGCCTCTGCCCCTTCTCTTTCACTCTCAATCTGTACCCAGACCAACTATGTTAGAGTTGACAAGTTAAGAAAGCTTGTTAAAGCAGCACCGAACCTTGAGTTCTTTAGTTAGCTCTTTTATGACCCTACAGGTGAACAGGGAAAAAAAATAATATATATATATATATACATGGTTCACATTGGGTCTCTTTTTTCCAAAGAAATTCTTTCCAGTGCTATTTTACAGGTTTACACATTCCTTCAATGAACAGAAGCCTCATAGCAAAACAGGCGTTTAAAAAACATGCTAAGCTACCATGAAGTAAATTACTGACTTAACAGCCAGGCACCTACAGGCATAATTGGGTTTCATTTGAAGAACAAATTAAAGCAATATGCACATTAGCCTACAAGTTTGCAAGGGGCAGAAAGAGTCTGGAAACTTTCCAAAATGCAGAAGATTAGTAAGTAAAGCTCTAACAAAAAGTCCCACAGGAATCACACTAAAGAAGGGCCATCTTCCAGGGATGGCCAGACCCACAACTGCATCTAGACCCACAGACCCATGCCTAACTACCTTGGCACTCAGGCTTCCACAAGACAGGCAGCACAAAGGCTGCATTTGAAATACAAACTGCAAGGAGGGGGAAGAGATGGGTCAACAGGCACATGAATGGAACCTGATGGAGGCAGAGAAGGAAGCAGGGGGACGAGTACTTACGTGGATACTGCAGTGACTGGCTTCAAATTCCAAAGGACTTCACTGAAAAGTGCCTTCTGCTTTGAGTCCAGAGGCAGCCATAGTGGTTTCCCTCTCTTCCTCCAGTGTCAAGTCCAGCACTTCAGCACCTCGTAGGCCTTACTACTGCCTGTATTACTAACAAATCCCAGTTTATGTGCCACCAAGACGAGGGTGGGATAACATCCCTGAACAATGGAAAAACATCCTGCCCCCAAAAAACAACAACCCACTCTCCAAAATACTCCATTGCAGTGACAGCATACCACAAGCCTCCTCAGATCCACAGCACTTGCCGTTGCAGGAATGTTTGACTACAGCAAGTGACTTCAGGATGTCTCTCATAGAAGAATGGAACCGGCTTCCTTGCTGGTTTATCTCCTTCATCCAGACTTTCTCATGCCTTTCACCTCCTTCTGCCAAAGAGAAAAGAAAAGGATGAAAACAATTAAGTAGCTGAAAGAGAAAATAACTAACAGACACCAAGGGCTTGAAACTTAAAGCAAGGAAGTTATCTGTGGAAAGAAGAAGGCATTGAGAAAAGGCAAAATGGTAAAACAAACAAACAACAAAAAACCCACGTCCCCCACCAAAAAAAAACAAACCAACACAAAGCAAAACAAAACAAACCAACAAACAGATGAAAGAAGTAGAGAGAAATAACGAAAGATAACGAGCAGTCTGTTATCAGCTTCAAAGCTGGTCTTGAATGTTCTCCTCCAGTTATTCCTAGGTTTTTCCTTCTCTCAAGCCTGTCCCTGGAAAAGCAGCTTCCCTTCAATCCTATTTCATTTTCGAACTCTCTACTTCTTCCCATTCACAAACAGGGCCAGAATTCATTGCTGTTTTCTCTCTTTCGTCTGAGAAGGTAACTCAAAATCTTAGCACCCACCTCACTCAGACAAAGCACCTGGATTTTGGCTGTGCAGCCCAGACCTAGATAGGGCAGAGTGACTGCAAGGCAATGCTTTTTTCTTGACAGTACAGTTCAGAGGCTCTATGGAGTCAAGGGACTCCTGTGACTGTGCTGAAGGGCACAGTCAGACCTTTGAAGAAGGGGAACAACTTGACATTAAATTCTGCTAGAGCAGTGTAGAAGGGTGGGTTGGCTGGTGTCAATTCAGAATATGAGACTGTAAAAATATTTGCCCTTGGTTCAACCTCATATACTCCATACAAAAGACTCTGTTTGAATAAAGGAATAGCCAGAGAGACATGAACTGAGAAGAGCCAAAAAACTCAAAGCAAAGCTCCAATTCTCTTTGTCCGGAAATCCAACTGTTTTTGGAAAGAAACAAAAAAAGTGGATGTAGACAAAGAAAGGGCAGGACAGATTTTTTGCTGAGGTTTCTCAGTTTTCCTTGATATTATTTAAGAAAGAGTGAGCAAATATTTTATACATAAATTGTTCACAAGATGTGTTTTTTCCTCCTCAGTGAGGGAAGCAGTTTGACTCTCTGAGATCAGCCTTAGTTTCCTGGATGGATACAGTTGTAGTTTTTCACTAAAGTGCAGGGTAGAAAGAACCAGGAATTGGGCAATCTAGGTCTCACCCTGCCCCCAGGACAAACTTCTTCCTTTCGTGGCTCGCAGTCAGTCAGGAGGGGACACGTCTTTGTTTCTGTAGCTGTTTGAGCTAGAATACCCTCAGCATCTTCCCTGACCTACCTTTGCCTCAAATGCTTTGAGGTGCATAGCACACTGAATGCCTGGGCCTTTAATCATATCTGATCCTGGAATGTCTGAAAATAAAGAAAGAGTTGATGGTTGAGAAGGGTGAACATGGTGCAAAGTTATCAGGATGAAGTCCCTCATTTAGGCTGCATTACTTCCAGCACAGCACTCAGATAAGCGCCTTGGCAGACGTCGCTTTTGGAGCTAGTGACCCAAACTGATCCTCTGAGAGACCTTTGAGCCAAAACACAACAATAAATACACCAGGTGATCAGTTTGGTGACAAAGTTTTCAGGGCAAGAGAAACCAGTACAGCAGCGCTAAAGCACCAGTATGTAGGATATTCCACTTGACTGTTTTTTTCCAAACATACAAGAGAAGGTCCAGGCAGGCTTACCTGTGCCATACACTACCTCTTTCTCTTTAGGTATATTTAGCCAGATGGCAGGTATTTTATATTTAGAAAAACATTCATTCAGTAGGAAAACATTTCTGCAGGCAGGTTGACGTCAAGGGACTTGTTTTCTTTCTCCCTCTTCTGTGGGAGGAGAGTGCCTTGCACCAGACCCTGGAGCTGCTTGCAAGTAAGACCACATGAGAGGTGAGACTTGTGCTGCACAGCCACGGTGCTGATGGAGGATAGCAGCACAGCCAGCTCCCAAGAGACACCAATGCTTGGTACCAGCAGTCTGAGGAGGGAGGGTGAGACCTGCAGATACCGTGCCTGGTGATGCAGATGGAATTGGCTATGCACACAAGAAGCAGTTTCAAATTGTTGTAGCCATTTGTATATTTGTTTAAAAAGAAATAAACATCACTGAGAGGCGACACTGGTTGTCAGCCTTCTAGCCTCCTAATGGGCGGAGAAAGGCAGTTAGAGTGCTGCATTTAACACAGGTTTAACAAACTGAGAAGCATATTGCTAAGAGTCCTCTGAAGCACCAGCTCTGCCACACAACCTCAAACACTTCCTGCTCCATTCAGAAAGCAACAAAATGCTTGCAATTTGCTTTGGTTTGAACTGGGCTTTGAAACTAGTGACTAGGATAGGATGCACCACTCTTCTGCACAGTATCCATAGGAAGCAGCAGGGTAATTTATGAGAGAAGTGATTAGTCTTCAAAGAACATCTTTTCAGCAGAAATCCTTTTTTCTTCAAAGGAAAAATTGCCTTTGCAATTTGTGAACTTGCATTTATATATATAAAAAAATAAAACTACTGTTTATTTCACTCTCACCATGTCTACAGCATGAGATGTGTATGTATAAAGGCCAAACAAAAGCCCTCAACATTTTGGAAGAGATACTGTCTGAAGAGAACAGCTCTCAACCTCCCCACAACCTAAAGAGGGGTTGTAACAAGCTCTGTGGAAGCAACCAGCAGGGGCTGGCCTCTCCTGGTCCAGGAAAGCAGGAGCAAACAGCATGCTGGCATCTGGAACAGAAATGAAACCTGTGGGGAACTCTGGCAGCAAGGAGTCCTCAGGGAAAACAAGCACAAGCAATTAGAAAAGCAGGACTGCAGTGCTGGCCTGGGAAGTTAGGGCCTTGCCCTGCTGGACTCACTATCCAAGCTCACGTCTCCCCTCTTCCTATAGCAACATTTCTGGGGCACCAAACTGCCTTGGAAGCAGTGGCTGATATTGTCCTGACCCAACACACTCTGAACGCTGCCCCTACCAATAAACTGGGCACAACTCTCAGAAATGGGAGCAAATGATACAGTCGATATGAGGCAAATGGTGCATTCTCTGTAGCTGGCAAGATCATGAATGCATCTGCTGTGGCCTCAGCATGCTGAAGAACACGAGCAGCTTGGGAGGTGTAATGCAGTGCTCCTGACACCATCTTCCCTTCCCTGTGTTCCCTGGAACGCTTCCCTCTTTACTTAAGGAAAGCTGCATCCTTACACAAAGTGCTTTCTGCTGAGTGCTAGGACAGTGAAAATGGATCACAAGCCTTGCTGGAATTAGTCCTAAGATGGGGACTGAACCATCCTGGAACACAGATGGGGTCAGGTCGGGTTTTTCCCTACAAACAGGAGAAGCCATGTGGTTTTTGTATAATTTGGAACATTTTCTTACAGAATGAAGATTGATTAGATGTCTGGAGTTCCCCAGAAACAATGTTGATAGTGTTAGCAGCCTGCACGCTACAAGAACCCATTCATAAAAATAAATAAATAAATTAAAATCCTCATTTATTATTATTTTTTTTTAACTTTATGTTCTTGGAAAAAGAAGCTTATTGGGTAACTATCAGAATTCCTCTTTCATCACCTTGTCATAAACCCCACAGGCTCTGAATTCCTTTAGCAATCTCTCAGTAAAATTGTGACCTGCCTATTCTAATAAATATACCTTTTTTACCCCTAAAAACCTGGAAACAACCATGAAGTTGCACTCCTGGCCTTGCTCCTAGTTCTGCTAATTGAGACATCAAAGGAGATGAATAACTGAGGTTGTGACTGCACAACCCCTGCACGTTATCCTCTTTCTCTAGACCATTTTCAAACAGGACAACTAACTTCTGTCAACATAGATGTCCCTTTGAATTTTCAGCTGTATAATTATCATTACTTCTATGAATGATGAATCAGCTGCTGTCTGTCTCTCTGAGGCAGCTGTACCTCGGGGGCAGGTGGTTGGTTCCTGGTTATATCTCATGCAAACTCTGACAGTCAGGTGAAATCTGCCATCCTAACTCAGTTCCACATCAAAGCCACGCTGTAGTTGTAAGGAGCGAACGCCTCTCAGTCCCTCTGCACACAAAGGCTTTTCCACCTTCACAAGAGCACTGACAGGTAAGTCTGACACTTCAAACTGCAAAAGCATTCTAGAACCAAGATGGATGGAGATTAATGAAGAAACTGCCTCAAATTCATACACCATAAGATGCACTTAGAAATGGCCCCTGGCTGCTTGGGAAGCAGTGTCTCCTTAACTGCACTGGATTGGTATTTTGCTCTCTAACAGACAACGCCTTTGGGGTGAAACACTTACAGGACAGCTGCGGGCAAAAACACAAAGATACTCTTGCAGGCCACCAGCTTTTCCATCCATGCTCTGGTACCTCTTTGTGTTTGAGCTGCTAGTCCTCCACAGCTTCTGCTCACTTAATTTTTTTAGCTGTTTGGAGTATCACGTGTATGCATGTAAAACAGAGCAAACAAGACGCATGAATTAGGTAGCTGCTGGGGAAGAACAAATCAAGCAGTCCTTGTTCTCCCCCTAGTTTGCTGGCATCAATTTCCTGCTGGTGAATAAACCCAGCGAAATTCCCTGGTACTCTGTCACTCACATTCAGCCCAGCCTCTGAACACTGAAAATTCAGGAGAGGTTGAAATGGGACCAGGTTTCAATGAAAAGTTGGCACCTAAAAGATACATTTAAATCCTCTATGCACTGGACACATTATTATGTTTAGGATATTATGCTGATCCTAAAAAGAGTTTTCAGATTTGCTCGCAAAGGGGACAGGTCCAGTGACCCAGTGCCATCCTCAGCCTCCAGTGATGCACACCTACTGTGGAGACAGCAAGTTTGCTGGGGGTCCACGTCCTGAAGCAAGAGCTCAGACATCTGTAGTTAGCTTGGAGCACCACAGCTTCTCTCCACAGCTTCCTGGCAGGCTCTAACTTGGAGGACAGGGAGGGAAAGAGGAAATTTGAAAACACCCTTTCCTCTTTCAGAGGAGTGTGCTGCAAACAGCTCTGCCTGCCAGCTCTTGTGGCGTAGTTGCCAGGCAGTAGTACTGCTCTGCAGTCCAGGATCAACAAACTACACGTTTGCATTCTCACTAGAGCCAGCATTATTACTGCCACAACTTAACACCCTTAAACAGAGACTGCCACAGCTGCGAGAGCTGCCTTGGGAATGGGGACAACTGCAGCAACAAGCTGATGGAGGAAACAGAAGAATGGCTGCTGTGAAACTTGTGGACGAAGCAAGCGCTTCCTTTCCTGTTAGGTGTGAAGAACAAAATACCCAGCAGTCGGACGGACCAACCACGCTGGTTGGTGACCTGACCACAGCCAACAACTGCTGTGACTGCACGCTGCTCCAGCAGGATCCTGCCACCTGCACTGTGCCCATCCACCAGGCTGTCAGTGCTAGCAAGCCCACTGCCCTTCTGACTAACGGCCTCTAATTTTCTCCATCTCTCGTCAACATCTTCTTTTTCACTGCCTTCATGTCCTGATATTGTATATCCACCTGTTCTTCACTCTGCCCTCCCTAATTTCACATGTCAAACAAGCTCCTTCTCCTTAGCAATTGCCATTTTGAGAACTGCCTCACAGAGACCTACTGATCCTGGGAAGGGTCCATAGAGCCAAAATGTCTGTAATTTTCTCCACATCCAGTTTTCCAACTGAGCTAAAGATGCATTAGACCACGACAATTTGCATAAATGTAAATCCATTACAATTAGACTACTAAATATACATCATGTAAATAAGGACTGGTGTTCGTTTTGAGTCCCAGAAATGCTGCAGAAAATGTGGCCATACAAATAAGTAGGCAGTTACTTGAGCTCAGCTTCAGGGATTCACCAGCAAGTAAGAAGTGACAGCCTATTAAGCACTTGTGGCAGGAGAAATTAATTGAAATGCTGGAAACATTTTGCTTTTTCTGCTCAAAGGCTGGACTCAGGCTGTTACAGACAGCTGGAACGGGCTTTAGATGGGGTTTAAGCGTAATAATTGCAAGATAAGACTCACTATCAGTATTTGTAGAGCAATCCCTTTATGGTGTGTAGCAAGAGGAATGGGTAGAGTGAATGAGATGATAACGATTCGTTGCAGCCAAGGTTTTTTTTTTTTCCTCATTCTGACTCCTGCCAACCTCTCAGACCATGGGCAGGACAAAATAACAAAAAGCGCTGCTCTGAGCAGTTCTTCTCTCGTGGGACAATACCTTTCACTGGTTTGCAGAACTACTATTGCAGTCAAACTGCACCATGAAGGGACTTCTCCTTTTCCTATACCTGAGGATGACAACGTTGCATATTTCAGGAGCTATTACTGCTGAAAAAACTTTCTGAACAAAAAACAGATAATCTCCTGAGACATTTTCAGTCTGCAGTTGATGATTCAAAGGGAAATAATGAATAAAGAACTCCAAACTTTTAGGCTGTAGAATGCTCTCTGCCTCCTTGTTTATTACAGCGAAAAGAAAAAGATAACCAGCCAGAGAGATGGCCAAATCCCTTCATCACCCTCTCTCTGACAAGCTCATACCTTCGGACCATCATGGTGGCTGAAAAGCTGTGGATGGCTTGAAATCAGGATTTATTTTTAGGTTTCCAGACTGTGAATGTTCCTGCCAAAAAGAGCCTGGTCCAAAGTTTATTCAAGTCCGTGATAAAAATGTCTAATGGCGTGAATGACCTTTGGATCAGCTCCAAAGAGTGTGCACTGATATTAGCAGTGGGGCTGGCTGGGGATTCCCTTTGGGAAGGCTGCCCAGTAAAGAGGTGGTTTTCACAAAATTGAAATTTTCAAGGAGAAAAACATCCTGATTTTGAACTCCATTTCCTTTTCAGAATAAAGAAATAAAAATACACTTCTTCTTTTCTTTCAATTAAGGAAAGTCAAGAAGCAGTATTTTCTTCAGGACCACTTGGAACAAAATCAGAAAACTATGTTTTAGTCTGAATGTGTTCAATAAACCATTAAAACCTCATTTCCCTGTAAGTATCCCCAGTGCCGCCTCACAGGGGTTGTGGTTTAGATGTCTCATATTTCCTTGAGGACTTCTTCCTCCATAATGCAAAGTGGACTCTGTCAAGTCTGTGAGAAATGATAGCAACTGCATACTGTCCCCTGAGAAATACGGTCAACAAATTCCTGGAAGAGAGTGGCCCAGTTTTGAGTAGCCACTTCCCTGGATGGAACACATCTCTAGGGCTTTGAAAGCTCTCTAGAAGCTAATTTGACCTTCACTGAACAACTGTCTTCCCTGGAGTTATCTGTACTTCAGATAAGGGAGGCCAGAATCATATATAGTCACCGCCCAGTTGACAGGCAGTAAATGGTATGTGGAGCAAGCACTGGGAAAATCACCTTTTGATCTCATTGAAGGTGGTCCTCAAACCAGGTCATGCTTGAGAGAACTGGCAAGGAGACCGAGGAGAGGCTGGGCTGCAGCTGTCTACGCAGGGACAGTCTGCTGTTTAACAGAATATTTGTCTTTTCTTGCTGCCAATTTCAGAGCCTTTATAAATACCACACCTACATAAAATGGAATAAAATAAACGATTCTCTTTAGGAACCCCACACCCTTCCTTCACCCTCCCTAAGAACTTCTCAACATCCAAGGGCTGCAGAGAGATGCAAAGGGAATTGCTGTTAAAAATTACCCATCTGGGCAGGAGAACAATTTATGCTGGACCTGAGGCAAGGCTGAGGTTCCATTTCCTACTGAGAGTCAAGTGAAAAATGTTATCCCAGGGCCTGCTGTGCAGTCATGGCAACTTCGAAACCCGCACAGATGCAGTCAGGACATGGGACACAGCCTCTCTTCAGCCCCTCCTCTGTATCTTGCCCTGCAGTGAATTCTTCACAAGCATCCCATCACATCCTCCCCACCAAGTCTGTCTCCTGTTGCACAAGGCTGTTTTGCCATGAAGTGCAAAGCTTCATTTGTTGATTATTTGGCAAGATGCCTTTGTGCTTGTGAATGGATCTGGGGCTCAGCACAGGACTATTCCATGGAAGTCTTATACTCAAAGACCCACATTCACCAAATCCAGCAGGTCAAAAGAACTCTTAATATCTAGCCACCTGGTTTGCTCAGACAGAGATGGGATTGAATGTACAAGCAACGCTAATTAGCTCTGAATCAAATGTTCAAAACACAACTCCTGGGAGAGGATAATGCCACACACCTTCAAACCGGACCGCGCAATTTATAAAAGTCAGCTCTGGAATACACACTACAGTGAGGGATTTACAGCACCCTTTTATTATTATTATTGTTATTATTTTCCTTCTTACCTGGGGACTGAATGTTTGGGGACCATGGAAGGAGAGGGCTTTACATCTGGAAAGCGTCAGATTTAACGCCCAAAGTCACCAGCCCAGGTCAGCTAAAAGTACATGTTTGCTTCCAGCAGCAGCTGTGCAAACTCCTGTTGCCTCGGTTGTGCAGGGTTTATGTAAAGACTCCTCAAAGACAGTGCCCTCTTTGTGAGCCCGGAGCTCTGCTGATCCCTGGCAATTCCAACCCTACTTTCAAAAGAAATGGGCCTAAAATGGCATTCCCACCGCAAACAGATGTGTTTCAGCCTCTGTCTAAGGCAGCATTCATTTCATCATGTAAATGAAAACATCATAATTTAGGGTCACACGTCTCCTGCCTGTCAGGCAGGCACTGCCAGCTATTTTTACAGCATCCCAGGGTGTTGTGGCAGTTTAGAGAACAAGTGACACTCCTTTCCAAAGGCCGTTCAGAATGACACCGCTCAGTGAGAAGCTCTGAGCTCTAAGCCTTCATTTTGTCCTTGACTTTTTTTCTGACCAGAAAATATCTGTGTGTATTGCATATTGTACCATGAGAGCAAGCTCTCTTCACACTAGAAGGGAACAGCTCAACATACATACTCTGTAAGATAAGCCAAGTTTAATTCACTGACTTCAGTAGCTTTTGGTTGCTTCTGTTTTACACTGAGATCGAATCTGGCCAATTTATTTAACCTAATCAACAAAATTCTAATTATAAACAGTGCAGTAAAAATACTGAGCATCAGAAAGAGGCACAAAAACCACTGCAGAAAACAATCTGAAGCATCCTTGCCTTGTAGCCAAATATTATATCTGCAATGCAAACAAAACACCTCCATATTTACAGCTTAGTGGGTGTTTTGATCACATAATAGCTTTAGGGTTCAAACCACCGTTCATTCAAGTCAACAAGAATCTTTGCACTGACTTTAATGAGCTCTGAGTCAATACTGGAACATACAGCATTTTACTAAGAATTCAAAGTGGAAAAAAGCCCCACCTCTGGTAAAACCCTCACCTTGGTCTTTCTGAAAGCTGAACGATGGGAAGGACCACGCTCCTCTTGCTGTGCGGTTTCGGCCTCCACGGGTAAAATGCCCTGCTGAGCCCCTCCTGGTGGTGCCAGAACTCCTCGTGCTGAAAAGTCTGCTGGCAGATTTCATTACAATAATTGCCCCAGAGTTAATATTGCATTGTAGAAAAAGAGGGGAGGAAAATGCAAGGGAACAAAGTCCAGATGATCAATCATCCTTTTTTTACTGACACTGCCTGTATGTGGGTTGTTTTCACTGGAAATATACACCTAATAATTGGTCAGGTTCCTTGTTTTTTCAACATCATTTCTATGGTAAATGCCATTAGTTACCGTGCCACAGTGATTTAAAGCTGAAAACCTACTGTGACCCAAACCAAAAGATAGATTAACTTATCTGCTTTTACAAGGAGTTGCTTGAAGCCTCACAGGAAATATTGTATGAACTTAAATTTCACATGGCCAGTAATTACTTCTCCTGTTATTTTTCTATTAAAGAAATACAAAAGGAAATGGGGACTGGGTACATCACGGGGGCTGAGTTGTAGTGCTTTTATTCTACAGGTCATCAATTCAGGGTAATTTAGCTGATGACTCCAGAGATCTCAGCCCAGCTGCTGGTGGACAGGTGACTACACTTCCTCATCAACCTTTGCTAAATTCTTGAAAGCAATTAAGTAAACTTAGAGGACTTTGGCTAACCAGTCTAGCCCAAGCTTGTGTCATGTATGGGGCTGTTGTTTCAGACTGCTAAGCAGCTGGATACATGGTCAGACACTGACTAGTAGTGCTGAAGTCAGCCCCTCTGAGCACCACAGAGGGTTTGTCTTTGGTTATTACAGAAATCAAAGGAGGCTGAATAGAACCCCAGTGGCACAGGGTTATTCCCGGATTGCCATGGAGGAGGTACGTGTGTGAGATATATGCTAAGAGCCTGCTGATAAGGATAAAAAAGAGGGAAAATAGATTTTCAGCTCAATGACTGGTAAGAATGATTCTGGAGATCGCTGAGTTCCAGGATCTATGGACTGATATCTCCAAGAAGGTTCAATTAATAGCTTCTGTTTTTTTATTAGGATAGATGTTGAGATCCTGAAACAACTGGCTGTCAGTAGTATTTTAGCTAAGACATGGGAACCAAAGACTTTTAACTTGAAAAGTTCCCTAGGACAGTGAATTCTGACTTTTTTTTTCTTTCCATTTGTGGACTCTCAGCAATGATGCAGCTTCTGTACAGTGAATTTAACTTGACTGTAGATTTGCTTTTCTTGGTTTCCTTCCACAAGTGACAAGTTGACAGCTACTGGTCTTGGAAGAAGATGGCCTTCCAATCCTCAGGCCACCATATGGTGCACAAATCATTTCTTTTATGTCATACCTTATTTAGAGCTGCAGGAAATAGAGGTAATAGATGAATGGGGCCATCTCTCCTACTGTCCATCACGTGTCACTGTACAACGACCTGTTTTCAACATGCCATGTCTCAACAGGCAACTTGAGAGCTGTGGCTGTCCTTCCAAGCTTTATAAACGTGCCAGATGGGTTGGATACCTGGAGAAGAAATGAGCCACTGACTGTGAGACATTAGAAGAGGGATAACATGTCATAAATCAAAGAGACACAACACTACTCCAATAGACTAGCCAAAAATGTGAACTACAGGAATTCTTACAGTAACTTCTGTTGAGTCAAGAATTTAATCTGTAAGCTGCTCAGTGAGGATTTACATTTCCCTTCTGGTCCTGCACTCTTTAAAAAAATCTGAGGAAGATGTTTTTTCTTGGGCTGTGTTATCCTCACTGTTATCCAGGCTTCACTAAAAAAAAATTAAAAAAAAGCCACCAGAAAATCAAAAATAACATTTGGTTTTTGACTTTTCTTTTAAATTCATAAATTCACTAGGGTACTTATCTGATGATGCTCAGAATAAAAGTGTCCTACCTAGAACTATATTTTTCCCTTCCTAGTCACAAAACTAAGTAGGACAGGGACACAGGGTACGTCTATAAATCAGGGGGTGTAAACATAGCAGCAGAGTGCCACCCAGTTCCCACTGTGAATGGAAGAGTAACTGAAGGAAAACACATTAGACCTCTTAACAGCTTATGCTTCTCCACGTGACCTTTTTCTGACTTTCTTATTAGGTCTCCTATTCTGCTCCATGGATGGAAAAGGAGACAGCTAGATCACACACTACACCCAAAAGAGGCAGAGAACAGTACAGAGGCTTTTCCCTTCCCTTTCTTCCTCTGCAAAGTGGTTTCTTCAAATGAACAGAACAAGATAATTTGGATCAGAGACAGGCACCTCTGCAAGCTGAGGTGTCAGTTGAGCCCGGCATTCACTTTTTGGCTACAGATTTCACCATACCCAGCACCAAGTGCAGACAAAATCTGAATGCTCCACTTTGCACCATGAAATGACACAGTCTCACTCCTATTCTGCAATCAGTACTGGAGCCAAGAGGCATCTGGTTCTATGGGACATCCTGCCATAGCATCCCAAACAGCCCTTTTGTCCTCTACTGGCTCCTAGCAAAGCTTCAGTTCTTTGCTTTTGATGCTTCACTTGCTCAAATCCCACCGCCGTCCGGTGCTAGAACAGGCCCACTGGGCCTCCGAGTGCTCCCTGCAGGCGGGCAGAAGGGCCATGTAAAAATCAAATCCACATGACTGTATTTATAGGCAACCAAAGAGAGGGTTGCTCTTCCAAGAAAAACTTTTCCATGTAAAGGAATTCCTAATCTCCCTTTCGACCGTCACTGTTGAAATGACGGCTTCTCAGGCTTGAAATTTAAGACGCTATCAGCATCTATTCTGTTAGCTGTGATTTATGAATGGTTTTGGTGTTGATTATCTCCCAAGATTACAGCATAGCAGCTCTGACAGACAAGCAGAGGATATTTTACAGGATAACAGGCAGGTCCTTTGCCAGGGCAGTGAGGCAGGGAAGTGTTTTGACTCAAGTGTGTAGCAGCATCAGCAAATGCTGACTGGAGTCAACAGGCAATTGAGCAGATTACACGTAGTGCCCTTCTCAAAGGTCAGCAGGGTCAGCAGAAGCTTTTATGGTAACTTTTTCACAGCTTTGGACCCTTTGCTCATTCTGTAATACAACCTTCAGTTACTTTGTTTGCCTTGGTTGTGGCAATGACTGCGCTTTGTGCAGTAACAAACGAAAAGTTCCATTTGCTGCGTGTTACTCTGTGCATGTCCTTTAGAGATCATCCTTCCTGACTGCAGTAGCAAAGTCTACTGCTGGGAGATAAACTACCTTTATGTCAAGCCCAAAATATTCAAAGAAAATTTTCTACCTTTGATTTACTGCCAAGAACAGCCGTTCCTGAACCCAAAAAAACAGTTTTTGTGGCTTTGGCATTCATTTCTTGCTAGACAGTTTCTTCCAGGTCACTGCTATGAGGGAGTGTTTAACTGGTAAGGGTAACAGGGCCATGGCAGGTGCAGCCAAGACCTGAAAGAACTGCACAGCATTCTGGTTTCTCCCACAGTGCAATATTGACACAGCAGTGCACTAAAGGGAGACAGGAACAAGTTACAAGAACCTGCGGTGGCTTGGCAAAGCTGTACCTGAGGATGCTCCAAGGAGACCTTTCCTGAGAGAGCTCTCAGAAGCTGTGATCCCTGTGTCAGACTGGCTCCTTCTGGGCTGTGGTCTTCACTTGACCAAACAGCCAAGACTCAGAGTCCAGGTTGCAAGAATTTCTGATGTGAGGACTGCCCGACAAAGAAAGAGCAGGACTTTTCAGGAGAGAGGTGGTTTTATCTCCCGACAAAAGGTTTCTGCTCGTTCAGGCAAAAGGCTCCTTTGATTTGAACTTATCCAAGCCGTACTGCAAAAATTGGCATGTGGCTTCCAGGTACAGCACTACGGATGTGCTTCCTGTAGCTTGTAACAACGTCTGTATCCGTGCAGTGCATTGCAGTATGGCATCCTCATGCTGTGGATCCTTTTTTTGCTGAGGAAAAAAACCCTCCAGGAGGTGCCAGGCCTATATGTGGCAAGACCTTATATGTGGTCCTGCACTGTGATTACCCTCCCCTTGCCTGGAGCGATGCTGCTGCTTTGGTGTCCTTCAGTATCATTCTCACGAGGAGAGGAAAGGCTGAAAGGCTGAACCTCTTTGGAAGGAACCAGAGAGCATAGTTGCTTCCAACTGTGGCCTGAGCCATTCTTACTGGGGCTAGTTATGCTGTGGGTGTTCTGAAGGATCAAGTTTGACAGTGAACCAGAATGGACATTCCTAGCATTCTTCCAATTTTGCCACCCAGCCTGTTTCAGAAAAAGTCCTGATGTAGGTGTTTGTATCCTGTCTATTTCTTCTCTCACAGTATTTGTCTTTCAAGCCTGGCAGCAGTGGAAGGAAACTTAGCACGTGATGCTGACATTCTGCCATGTCTGTGGGATGGCAGATTATTAAAGTGCTTAAATCTAGCTAAGAGAATAGCTAGGGAAACAGGAGGCAGTGGACCTACCCAAGAATGCAGAAATTCAAACTCCAGTGGATTCAAGGAAGGGCATGGGATTTTGTTCAGAAGCTGAGCTGCTCACATCAGGAAGGTCTCTGCGTCCTTCCCTCAGGACTTCCCACCTGTGCTACATCATTTTGTGCCAGTGACACCAAGCTGAGTGGTGCAGTCAACACACCTGAGGGCCAGGATGCCATTCAGAAAGACCTGTACAGGCTCAAGAGGTGGACCCAGGCGAACCTCACGAGGTTCAACAATGTCAAGTGCAAGGTATGCACGTGGTTCATGGCAACCTTCACTATCAGTACAAACTGTTGGAAGAAAAGGATAGAGCACAGCCTTGCTGAGAAGGACTGGAGGGTACTGGCAGATGGCAAGCTGGACATGAGCCAGAAATGTGCCCTTGCAGCCTAAGAGACCAATTGTATCCTGAGCTGCATCCAAAGCAGCATGGCCAGCAGGTCAGGGAGGTGATCCTGTCAGCTGGAGTACTGCATCCAGAGGGATGGACTCTTTAGCAGGGTCTGTGTCATAAGACAGAGGGAATGGTTTCAAACTAAAGAGGGAAGATTTAGACTGGATAGAAGAAGTTTTTTACAATAAGGGTGGTGAAGCATTGGCACAGGGTACCCAGAGAGGTGGCATAAGTCCTGGCCTTGGAGACACTGAGGGTCAGGCTGGACAGGGCTCTGAGCACTTGATTAAGCTGTAGATGTCCCTGTTCACTGCACAGGAGTTGGACTAGACGACCTTTGGGGGTCCCTTCCAACTCTAACAACTCTATGATATATATACCTGTGTCTGCAAACTTCACCCGCAATGAATTTCTACTCAGCCGGATTTTCACTTGCCAAGAACCAGACCCTGTTGCTTCAGAAGGACTTTTGAGCAACAAACAACCCATTTCCATCATACCTGTCAGGACAGGAGGCATTTTTTACCATCTGCCACCCTGTGATTTACATGAGAGCACCCCATCTTGGTTGAGCTGCACAGTACTAACTTTAAACAGATTAATAATAATAATACCACCATAATACGTGCCAACACATGCCCTGCAGAAGCCAGCAGCAGTTTAGCCAGTTGTAAGTGAAGTCTGTACCTCTGTGTATGCTTGGGGCTGCACAACATTGCCTAGCACTTCAACAACATGGGACTTGGAAAACTAAACTATAAACATCCACTACTGTGCTGAAAATATGCTTTATGCTCAAATTTAATTTAAAAAATATATGTTACTTAGATCCAGGAAATACTGGATTGTAGGTTCTCAAAACAAGTAGAAAAAGAAGTCTCTCCTCCCATTGCTATCCAAACTACAATATATCTGTACAGAAGTAAAGAATAGGGTACTCACTCCTGCCCGTTGCTGAGTCCATTTCCTTCTTTCTCCTGGGGGAAAGCAGCTTTGAAGATACTCCTTCTCCTTACACGTACAGTCACTGCAGTTCAGGAGAGGGGCAGGGGAACAGGGCTGCAGGGGAAGTGCTGTGCTGAATGTCTGTAGTGTAGCCAGCATTAACTGGCTAGAGAATCCTATTACATGATAGGTAGCAAGCCAGGGCCTAATTGATGGAAATTTTGACCTTTGGTCCCCTTTGACATTTTCAGATCAGCCATAGCCTGTGTGAGATATTAAAGCTCTTACAGTAAGGGGCCCTAAATCAGCCTGTGTGGCTGCTGGAGCCAATGAGTGGGTCAGAGGTAAGAATTCACTGAGGTTCGTGTGTGGGCTGCTCAGAGCCTGTTTGACATTTATAAATCAGTGACATTCCTCTGCACAGCTCAGTACATACAAATCACTTCAGTCTCTGTGGGGAGGGCCCCTCATCTCAGTCAAGGGTGGATTTGGGCATCCATGGCCTTTCCTTTTGAGTTGAGCAGAACACGCCTTAACAAACCCAGCTTTATCAGCTGGCAAGGTCACCTACCACCCCAAGCGTGGCTTGTTGTTGGAGATGGAGTGAGGACTCTTTTAGCATCAAAACTGTCTCTGAGGACTCCGTGCCATCTTCAGGGCTTGGTCACAAAAGTCATCATCACTAGATGCCATACCAGACACCCCACACTCTTGTCAGCTGCCATAACAAATGTTGTGCTCATGGACTCTGTTACTAGTGCAGCACAAACAGCCATGATCCTGTTCTGCTCAGTACTGGGCTTGTTAGTTGTCAGCAGCTTCCCAGGAAAACCTACATGCTGCAAATAATGCTCCAGGCTGAGAACTATGAGTGGGCCTGCCTGAAATTTCTCACAGTCTGGACTCTACATAGAGAGAAAACATGATGAGAAAAACGTAACCAGGACTGTGGACAAGGTACCGTTAACATCAGCCAGTTATTGTGCAACAGACATCCATCTTGGCTTCTGTGAACTCGAGCTGTTTAACCACTGCTACTTCTCCAAACTGTGAGGGTTTACATGGCCACCCATCCACCTCAGTGCTGGCATCTTGCTCCTCCTGGGTAACGGTGTGCTCGGCTTTGGGATGCTCTTCTGTCACACTTGCAGTGGCCCAAGCACGTGGCGGCCAGGATGGCAAGGCTACTGCCTCTGTGGTTGTGAACCTGCAGCTGTGGAGATGGTCAAAGAAAGAGATGCCCACGTTTTAGGCTGTGCAATACCTCAAGGGCTGCCATGAGGGCACGGCCACCAGAGAGGGGGCTACGGCAGCTGTGTATGCCCTGACACAGCCACTCAGTGCTTGGCCAAAGCCGCCCCGAAATGAAGAGGAATGAAGAGGAACGGCGGCTGTTGGGAAGAGCTCCTCCCTCGTGCCCGCGGGCCTTCACGCTGAGGGAAAAAGCTGCCGGGGTGGCTGATGGGTGGGGGTGAAATTAGTGAGGTAAAAACCTGACAGGAGGGAGGTAACCGTCTGACAGAAGTGAAGGAAAACCCAGGCGTGAGGGGATAACTCAGGGTGAGGTCGAATCACAGCTCCGCGACGGCGGGCGCGCGCCTGGGAACCCTCACGTCTCCCCGGGGGACGAAGCCCGGCGGGCGAGGACGGCAGGGCGCCGGCAGAGACGCTCTCAGCTTCGGAAGAGCCTGAAAACGTACAGCCGGGCAGAGCCGGGGGCCGAGGAAAGGGGAGGGCGCTCCCCGGCTCCCTCCCACCCTCTCCGGATAAATGTGCCGCCGGGAGGCGGCGGGCGGCCGGCAGCAGCGCGTGGAGCGGCTCGGGGCTCGCGCTCCGGCTCCCCGCCCAGCGCTCTCTGCCGGCGGGGCCGCCGGGTTTTCTCCGCTTCCCGTCCCTTCTGACGGACGCGGGGCCGGGTGAGGGGCGGGCAGCCCAGCGCGGCCGATGCCGGCTCTCCCCTCCTCGCTCGGCTCGGCGCGGGCTGCGGCAGGCCGGTGGCGGCCGTCGGGATTCGGAGCCCCCCCGGGCGCCCTTCCCGTCCCGTCCCTCCGCGGCCGGAGGGTTTTCTCCCGCTGCGGCCGCCTCGCTGCCCCCCAGACATGGTAGGGCACCTCCAGCTGCAAGGGATGGACGAGAGCCTGAAGGAGAAGAGCCGGGAAGGCTTGCTGGACAGCCCGGACTCGGGGCTGCCCCCCAGCCCCAGCCCCCCTTTCTACTCCCTCTCGCCCGGGGGCGGCGCGGACCCCCCGGCCCCGGGGCAGCGGCGAGAGGCCAAGGACGGCAGAGGGGTAAGAGCAGAAGCGATGGTGGGAGAGGGGGGAGAGGGATTTAAAGGACGGTGGAACTTCACCCCAGGGGCCTTTCGGGTTTCTTTGACGTATCAAAGACGTTTGGAAGTGTATTGCACACAGCTAATTGGCTTCCATGCAGAATAAAAGCTGTCAGCAGCACTGAGATTGCCGTGGAGAGAGTTCATCTACCTGTGCTATGATGGCTGTTCACGCTTCTTCCCAGCAGAGACGCTTTGCAATGACTTACCCCGCCCTCACTTTCTTTCTCAAGTTCTAAGGCTATTTTTGCGTATTAATCACAACTGCCTTCTGCTGTCAGGTAATGCCAGATCCATCCCCAAGAGCAACATCTCAGCGCAGTACGGTGGGGAGGGTGTGAGATGTTAAATAGGGAAATCAAATCCGAAGCCCACTAACAACCTCTCATCACTACACAGCCCTACCTGCAGGCGTGCCGTCTGATGGACCGTGTGCTCAGTTGCCCACGTTGCTCTGGTTTGGTGGGGTCAGGCTGTTGCTACATGTCTGTAAAATAAAATGTGGGAGGAAAATGAATGAACGCTTGCTGGGTCAGAAAGCAGCTGGAGTGGAGGTGTCTGCAGAGGTCAGCAATGGGGTGTGATGGCCTCCATTGCAGCCATCGTGACAGCCAGCCACCACTGCTCTCAAGAAAGCCCTTAGGTATTGGAGATGAAAGAGGGTAAGAAAAAACTGTTCTAGCTCTTGGTCTGATAGGACTGAGAGTTTTAGTGCTCCTGCAGGGGGGAAAAAGTTATTCCAACCATCTAAATAAAGCAAAATTGCATTTACAAATTATTTTTCTTTCTTTGAACACAAATGAACATTTCAAACATCTCTGAGGAACAGCTTAGATTTTTTTTTCCTGATTTTTATACCCTACTTCAGCAGTATGGGCAGCCCCGTGCTCCTGCTGTTGGCAGATGGGTGCCATGTACTGCAGATGTTTCTGTACATTTAGTAGGTACAGAAGACTAAAAGATACTGATACAAAAACTAATTAGACTGCTTTAATTGGAGTGGTGCAGGACTGTACTCTCTAACTCTGCTTGTTTGGTATATGGAACTGGCAGGAATTTTCACTTGACTGCACAGAGTTTCACATCTAATTTCCAACATTCTACTTGCAGCTGTTAAGAAAATGGGAGAAATACGGGGAGCATTTCAGTGTCTAATTAGCTTTAACCTTACCATTTAACAAGGACTTCCAGATCTATAAGCAATTACACAATCCATGAATGTGTTTAACTCCGCTACTCTGCTGTTCATCAGAGCATGCAGAATTGGCAAATCAATAATAGCAGCTATTTGCACACCAACGCAAGGGTTTTTTCAGTCGCTTATTACATTAGTCTTCGTTTTGCTTACAGATGCGACAGAACCAGGAATGCAGTCTGCATTCTTTGTGGTATAATACTATAAAACCACATATAAGCTCAGTTACTAATGGCCAACGTTTTAGTATGTACAGTTACAATAAATTGCTGTCAGGTGAAGAAAACAACATTCCAGATCTGTGGGAAGGATTTCATACTGCTCCTTGCTGCAGACCTATCAAAACCACCAGGCTGAACCCAGTTGCGTTCTTTTGCAGTCGGCTGTTTTGCTCTAACTTCACAAATATGTTGAAGGATTTTTCTGAGAGCTCTTCTCTTGCAGACTAAAGGAGACTGCATGCTCGTATCGAAGACTTCCTTGTGTGTAAAATCCATGCTCTCCCTGCTTTGTGTCATTAACTGTGACTCTGAAAAAGTAAACTCCTTTCTCTTTAATAAGTGTGACTTTGTTTCAAAGACAATGCACCATTTATTCCCATTTAACCAGCCAATTTGGCTACAGCTTTAGGATCCAAGAAAATATGAAAGGCAATTGGGGCCAGAGTCATAAATACCACAAGTTCAACACCATTTAGGGACCTTTTTTTTTTCTTTTTCTTCTCCTTGCATTTTACTTGCAGTGCAGGAGAAATTAGCTTTTACTTATTCAAATAAAACTCACATAGGGAATTTGTTAATTGCTTTCTGCTGAAATGCAAATATCCTAAAGAAAATAGAAGGTGACTTTTACCTAGTTCTGCCCTTTAAATCTGAAACATGATTAAATTTCTTCTTAAGGCTGAATTCCCTAGGCTTTGCTTGTAATGCTGGGCCAAAAGGAACATACATACAATGAAATAAATCTCTAATAATGCACACAAAGAAGCAATTGCTGGAAGGGCAGGGAATGAAATCACATCAAGGTAGCCAGATCTGCTTAGAGTTTTCCCTGTTGTTGTTGCCCATGTGTATAGTTTTAGGCCAGAAGGAGTGCATGTGAGCTGTTGCAAACGCTGCACTGAAATAGTGCTTAGCATCCACTAGTATTGCTCCTCGAGGGTCTGAGGGGAGATCAGGACCACATTCTTCTGCAGACCCATCCATCACGACTTCTTGAAGCAGCATACTTCTTGTCTTCTCCCACTGCTGTTGCCTCTGCAACAAGTTCAGTTTTATTTGAAAAACTAAACATTTATGAATTCAACTTGCCTCGCTGAGCACTGATCCCAGTGGACGGGCTGTCAGATGGGAATTCCGATTTACACTGTTGACAGCAGTGCAGAATTGGGGTCGGTCCTATGGGAGGAGATTCTAGCTTCATCTTTAGCACTGTGCAGGAGTGTTCTTTGCCCGTTAGTGTAGACTTGATGGGTACAGTCCCATCAATGGAGTCCAGGTTAGCTTGCATGCCTTCTTCCTGAACTGCCACATATTGAAGAACTCTTGGGGCCAAAGAGCCTGCATTTTGTTCTACACTGAAAGCTTCAGGAAAGGGGGCTGTCTTCTGGGAACTGGGTGGGGAATGTAGCCATCAAGATGTTTCCATGCAATACGTGACTTGCAGACCTGCCGACACCTCCAGTGAAAGCACATGTGAGAAACACCCCAACCTGAGCCAGCTCGCAGCCTGCAAGCAAAGCAGGCGACGTCTTTCTAAGTCTACACGGCTTCCAGCAACCAAAGAAAGCTCCAGGCTTGTATGGAGAGCAAGGCATCCATCTAATACAGCAACATGGCTTGCCTCAGAGCTTGGCGTTTGCTGCCTGGCATCCTGGCCCACTTCTGAACTACACCCACAGGGTGGGATCCTGCAGAAATTCCCCTTGCAGATGTTGGCAGTGGTTTCAGTTCTTGCCTGCTGGTCACCATGTCTGCAGCCTGGAAGAATGTAACCGCAGCTGGCTTTTCTCTGCACCTTGGCCCATCTGGTTCTGAATGTGCTCCCACTTCCCCTCTTTCTTGGGGCAACACCAGCAGCGAAGGAGAGGGAAGAGAGGAGTGGCAGTGGGTCTCACCTAATCTGCAGGCTGTGACAGATGTTCCTTCTAGGCAGGTCAAGGTCTGGTTCCTCTAAGACCCACCTGATCCTGGCTCCAGTCTGTTCTGACAGAGCTGCTGCTGTGCAGTGGTTAAGGGCTCAGTCCTCCCAGATGGAGGAAGGAGTGTCAGCAGGGTGCAGCATGCATTGCTAGCACCAAGCAGAAGGCTTTCTCCAGGGACTGGTGTGCAAATATGTGTAACTGCACTGAAAATGCACTGTTGGCACAGTGCCTTCTGCCGCAAAGTGACTCTGAATGCTGTGGAAATGAGATGGGACTCGGCAAATATTTCAGCAGGCATCAGTCTTTTGTCAGTGGAATCAGCAGAGAAAAGGTTGTGTAGCACACACAAGTTAGTGTGCTCACTTCTATGACAGTCACGGGGATGGGCAGGCATGTGGTCTTGATTCAGGCACTTTGTGATTAAAGCAAGCAGGGAAAAAGTCATAGGAGTCTCCTCATCAATCCTAAAAAAACGTGGCTGTATCTAGGGTGGTATCTTCTAGCTGTTTAATTTCGGTTGCATTTGTATGTAACACTTGGCAATAAGCAAAGTAGTAAATTTCCCACTTGAAATAGAAGAGGAAACAGGCAGGAAGGATTAATTCTTTTAAGTAATAAAGCCGTGCTTTAGACCTGAGGTTTGCATTTACTGTTATCACTTCCAAATAAAATCTCATCCGGCTCTAGTATGAATTACTTGTAATATGCAATACATGCAGATACTGGGAAAATAAATGGTCTGTTAAACAAATACTGCTTATCAGTTAGAGCGGAGAATGTAGATGTGTGTCAAATAATTCAGCTAGATCTTTCATTACAGCTGTAAATAACAGCTGAGTAAAGTGACATTTTCATGGACCTGACATGTTGCCATAGTGGGAAAACGTGGTGAGAGATTTGCTTATGCCCTAGCTAAGTTAGGAGCTGGGAATTTGGAAAGCTGTATCCTGTTTATAGCCTTGGTGCTTGGAAAACTGTTTCCCCTTACAGTCCCTAGGGAGCTAATGCCAAATCCTAGTGCCTTCCACATAATGACCATAGCTAAAGAAGTCAGTCTGTTCTGATCTGTCTTGCTTTCTGGGGAACAGTTTTTTGGAGAGTTTATATTTTTCAAGTCACATTAATTTCCTTCCTTCCTTGTTGCTTTGCTGCCTGAAGTCTGGAAGCTACAGGAACGGTCAGGGCCAATTTCATGGCGCTTTATTTACCGTAACTCTGCTTCTATTCCTTTAAGACACCCAAGTGAAAAGCACCTTAAACAGAACCCACTAACTCAAATTAATTATTAGGTGTAAAATAAGATTATTCTGCCCACTGTATTCTTTTTGCTCTTTAGGGACTCTGAGGTCTAAATGCCCCCAGGATCCAGGCACTGATATGTCACTTCTGGCAGGTATGAAGCACTGACACGGAACTGAAGGACATGCATCAGTTCTAAAGCAAGAAGTCCCCCACAGTACTTATGTTAGCATAAAAGAAGCACGCTTGGTCAGTAGCAGATTGAATTCCCTTCAGTAAATTATTTTTGGGGGTGTATTTATTTATGTACTGCTTGAATAAAGAACGTAGCTGCCCAGGCCTTTACATGCCTGAAAGGCATCAGAGGTAAAGGCAGAGGGAAAAATGCAGCCAAACGAGAAATCACTTCAGCTTTTTAATACTACTTTAACTCTTTGCTGTTTAAGACAGATTAATTAGGTCCTATCTGTAGTTCCAGCTAAGTAACACTAGGGTTTCTTTGGATAGATAGACCTTGTCTTGTGGATCACTTTGGGCAGCCTACTCTAAAGACATGGGGTTTTCCTCTCCATCATCAGCCAACTCTGCTCAATTCAGCCCATCTGCGGTGTGGGGCTGGAAGGAAACTCACCTTATTTCTGAAGTGTCTTGAGATTGCTGAGTGATTGATAGAAATGAACCATAGGTCATCATTTTTGCTAGGGAGGTCAGAAGTCCAGTGTTTCTGTTCTTTCAATAACTCCTGTGCAGAAGGAGGAATAACTGAGTAGGGTTTTTTTTTGGACAAGCAGGAAGTTTTTGCTTTGTTTCTACCTTAAAATAGATTGGAAGGAGAGGGTATCAAACTGTTGCCAAAAAGCCAGCTTTTGGCACGTGTCAAGCATGTAACATTTCAGCCCCAAAGACAAATCTTTTGGAAAGCTTGGGTGCCCTGTTACTTGCTTCCAAACTCCACGTGAGATTCAGGAGCAGGAATTTCAGAACATCACCAGAGGCTGAACAAGAAGTCACCTGAAGCTCCTTTCACTTGCTGCTCTATAAAATCTGTGCTCCCTGTTTAGTGACCCTTAAATTCTGTGCAAGCAGTGCAGTTGCTTGGTGAGCAGACTGCAGGCTCTTACAGATGATCTCTATTTTTAGAGCATGCTTTTTAAATTATTTAAGTCTTCCGTGTGCAGAATTCTGGGTGACTTTCAAGGTTTCCCACCTGCAGCATCTCGTGGCACTGCTTGTGCAGATAAGTGAGAATTTGCTGTGGTCTCTGGTGGGTGGTAGAAATCTCTGGTCTGCAGCTGTCCCAGATTTCTGAACTAATCAAGCCTCATCTGCAGATCTGAAGTTAATGCTAGTTGGATGAAGTGCAATTACTCCCTTTTTAAGCCTTCCCTGCCTAGGTCTAGGTGAGCTAACCTACAGTGCAAATAGTCTCATCGCCACTCCATTCAGAGCTGACTTGGAGGGAAGTTAATCCAACTATCACCAAACTCAGTGGCAACTTTTGGACTCTGGTTTCAGTCATGCATGACCCATCTCCTCCATGCAGATGGGTCTTGTTTCTGCAGCATATTCTTGTTTCCTGTTCCCTGCTGCAGGACTTGGGATTTCAATGGACAGCGTTGGCCTCTGTGCCCTGTGACTGAGCAGCAAAACTGGGGGCCACAGGCCCTGGGAGTATTCCCATTAAACCACAGGAAGGACATTGCCTCCTGCACCCTTGTCTCCAGGGACACTCAGAGCATGCTTAGTGTCAGCAGTGTTAGCAAGAGGTGTGAAGGTTTGTTTCCCTGGGAGCACTGGAATTGTTTCTTTCAAGTTATTTCTTTAGTCCAGCACTTGGCAGAACTCTGTAATACCGCGATTTCTCTTGTGCTAATCTAGCAAAAAAAGCTCCTTTTCTTTTTTTCCCCACACCCATTCAGTCACTGTTCTTTTTTGACAGTGGAATAGAAACAGTATTAACGAAGGGTGAGCCATTTAATGTTGCAGTTTAACACCCTAGTATAGTGCAGGGATGTTTCAGTATGGAAAGAGTAAATAGCTTTGTGGCTTTGGGATGCAGAATTGAAGAGCTTGGAGAAAATTCAGATGAAGCAATGACATTTTCTGCTTTAGCCTCAGGCAGAAAACCCAAGCCACCAGAGAAAACCAGACCTCAGACAGTGTGATCTGATGCTATTGAACAGGCTCAGGGGAGTTTTGCCAGTTGACACCAGCTGAGGGATGAGCTGGGGAACACTGTGGGGATCTGCATGGGGTACAGGACAGGGCACAAGTTGAAGTACCTTGCCCAGCACTGGAAGCAGGGACTGGGCCACAGCTTCAGTGTTGCTCCTGTACCTGCCATCCAGAAGGTGCTGGAGAGGGCAGAGGGAAGTGACATGGGAAGAGAAGCCAGTTTCTCTGTATCCTCAGCTACCTTCAGTGGTACCATGAGTCCCGAGATCATCTGACTGACCAAGAGACTGATGAAAAATGCCTGATTCCAGCAGACATGGCTTGTACATGGTGAAAAGTGGAAAAACTGTGAGCTTTTAAGTCACCTAGAAACCTTTCAGGCCTGGCCAATGGCTGACAGCCATGGCCTTTAAAGAGACCCTGTGTCCCTGTGTGTCATGAAGTGCTGTTGTCAGAGAAGTGGCAGGGACCAAAATCCACAATGACATTTTCACAGGATTAGGCTTAATTAGCTTCTGGGCTGGGTGTAGACACAGGATCTCTACAGATCTCTGTATCTCTGATATCAGAACTGATATCTGAGTGGATGCTCCACTATTGAGAAGTAGGATTATTCATTTTTGAAATTAGTCTTAACAATCCATGATTTGAAGAAGCTCTACTTATTACAAAGTCCTGGCTTGAAGCTTGTTTCCTGCATCACAGACGCCACAGGATGCCTCAGTATCTCACCCCATGCTCACTTGTGTGTGGTTAACTAGAACACCCCCCAGAGCAAGCCAGCTGCTCTTGGCATGAGACTTCAGCAGCTGCTAACCTACCAAGGGGTTGTTCTAAGGGTTACATTATTTGCAGCACATACGTATTTATGTGCATGTAAAAGAATATACACACACTACTCAAGTAACACCACATCCTTTAAATTGGCAGATCTGGGCCATATCTCTGTGTTACATCAGAGCCCTCCTTCGTGCTTTGAGTCTTTGTAAGAGCTTGCAGCTAGAGAAGCTGTTTCACTGGTTTTGTTGGTCAGTTAGAACTGACCACTTGTTAAAGAAAAGTGCTAAAAAGTTGCAATTCTTACAAGAAACAAGAAAGGAAGAAGGTAAGGAGGGGTTAACATTCAAAGACCAGATACCACAGCATAGAGTGCCAGAGATCTGGGCAGTCCCATACCTGGGGTGGTGAGCTGGGAGGAGCGAGGTGGGGACCTGGAGGGCAGCCTGCTGCATCACATCAGTCCTGAGAGTTGGAAGGAAGCTGTAAATAGAGGCAGCACAGGTGGCATGTCAGAATCAAGGTAACTTAAATGCAAGGCCTGCACGAGACTTGTCAATGCAGGGCTCACCTTTGCCAACCATCTTCAGGTTGGTTTTTTTCCAACTTGAGAGTGGCCCTCCCCTTTGAGCTTCTGTGTGGAGTGGAGTGCCTTCCTACAAACCTAGAGGAAGGGATGAGGGGAAACTCAATGATGCTGAGCACCAGCAGGGTGAGCTTAGCTTGTGTGCAGTGAAATTGGTTCTGATGCTGTTGCAGACACCTGTTCTCATTGCTAAAGAGCTGTCACCTGCATTATCTCCCATGGAACTGTGAAAAGACCAAGTTCAGCAAGGCTGTAAGAATTGCTGTCTCTGTGAATGCTGTTGATGTCTGTTCAGCTCCCAGCCACGGCACGTTGTGAGCTGTGCCAGCCTCATCTCGTGTGTCCCATCACTCACAGCACTGTTCCTCCCTGCAGATGCCTTACCTGCTCCTGAACCCGTCCATGTCGGAGATAAGACCTCGAATGTACCCCGTGTTTTTTGGAGAAAGCATTGAGGTCAACCCTGAGCCTGTGCAGGAAATTAGGTACAGATGGTATCGGGGTGGGGGAGTGGGGATGTCTGTCCTTTTCTTGGTGCTTTTTCTTCTCCAAAAAATTTAAATGTGATTACAAATGGGAGTCATGGTTATTTGGAAAGGAAAGGAGAGAGACAGGTAGGATGGTAATGAATGAATTAAAAAGACACTGCCAGCAGCAGAGGTGGAGGGGGAGGTTGTAAGAGAAGACTTTCCTTCCAAGGCCAGCTAATTTCCAAGGCAATGAGAGAAATTTATGACCTTCTTTATGTTTGCTGATCTACGCTGTGCCCTGCTGGCTTGTATCCTCAGCTACACCATTATAATTGGTACCTGTTTTTGATAGCCCTTGCAGCAGAGAGTCCAACACTAGATGAGTTCACCGATACAGAACCATCTCCTCCTCATGACAAGGTGATCCTTCCAGCCAGTGATTGAGGTATTCTGGCCTCCTGTGGAACTGGAAGCAATGGCCTGTAGATAAACATTGTTCTGCTCTTCTTTTGCCAGTGTGGAATGTGCTCTGCAAACAGCATGGAGCACAGTTACGCACAGCTTAGGGCAGGGATGGTGGGAGGATTAAACCCAATTCCCACCCCCCCTCAACCAATGCAAACGTCTCTCTGGAAATGTACCCCAGTAAATCTCTGCTTGCTGAGGAACTGCTGGCGGGCATGTTTTTATGTGATTACATCGGAGTCTTGTTTTATGTGCGCTGAATGACTTGCTTACACCCTAGCTGTGCAAAATACATTACAGCAGCTCGGATTACATACAGTGCACAATCAGTCAACCCCCCTCCGGGTAGAGGTAATGACAAGCACACACCCAGCTCACCCAGCTTTTAATCTTTTTCTTTTTTCCTTTTTTACGCGGAGCTGCACATTCCTTGGCTGCTGAATGCCAGAGGAGCATTTGGGGAGTGGGGAAAACAACTGAAACTCCTACAGCTCATAGTGGCCAAAGATTCTAGGGAAAGCACTCTGCGTGGCCCAGTTTCCATCCATCCCTTCTGGAGATGCAGCACAGTGACATCCTGCGTTTCGTGGGTTCTTCATTTAAGAGCTCTTAACATGACCACTTCCTTTGTGCCCAGCCATAGTCCATAGCATCCCTTTGCTTTACCAGCGTGGCCCTTGCTTGTATTTTTTGTAGGCCCCAATGAGCAGCTTCACTCATCTCCCAGCATAAAGCTGATTTTAGCTACCTTTGTGCTCTGATGGCTCAGTATAAATTACAAAGAAGAAGATAGAGGAAGAAGCAGGTTGCTTGGAGCCAGCGCAGCAAGGTCCTTTCTGTCCTGGCACAAACAGGCTGGCTAAATTGACTGCAGAAATGCTGAGGTGGCTTCACAAGGTGGGATTCCGCCAAGATGCACCCAGCAGGAAGGAGTCCTCTTGGCCCTCTGCTTTGGGTTGTAGGGTTTACATCTGTTCTAATGTCTGTGCACTAAGAGAGCACAGATGTTCCCAGCTCCAAAGAGTTGAGAAGAATTCTGTTTATCTTCTTTCCTTTGCTGCCTGGGCTGTTTCTGATACCTCGTTGTCCTCTCTAGGTGTAATTCTGAGGTGAAGTACGACTCTGAGAAGCATTACAGGGATGACATCATCTACGGTCCCATCCCCACCGTCACCACCTACAGTGAGACAGTCATTGCTGCGCCCAATTGCACCTGGCGGAACTACAAGTCCCAGCTGATCTTTGAGCCCCGCCAGAAGCCACTGAGGTTTCAGAGCACGACCATCATTTTTCCTAAGCGTGCCAAGAACATTTACCGGACCACCCTCAACTACAGCTTGGGCTGTGCCAAGCGCTGGTTTTCTTCCAGCGTGCAGCTGGAACTCTGTGAGGAAACCAGCCCATGCGTCATCTGCAGTGAGACCCTCTGATCCGCCCCGCCGCGGGCAACCTTGTGACCTCAAGGAGGCTGTGGCCTTTACTGGGCCTCTGGCCAGGCCCTCATTGATGACGACTGAATATTAATGGCTGGAGGAAATGTCGTCTTGGGTGAGGCTGAACTGGCTGGGAGGAGGCTTGCAGGGCATGGGATGGTTTTGATCAGCGAAAGGCTGGCTTAAATTTTTTGACGTTCCTGACGTTTGTGATCTGGATTTTATTTTATTCCGTTTCTTTTTCCAAGCACATCTACTTTTGACTTATGTTTTAGATGAAATCAAGATGATGGAGAACCCCATTACCCATAGCAGAGTGCTGTTTTGTGAGCTCTGTACATCTTGTCTAGCACACAGGTGAGACTAACTGTAGCCTTCAGAAATATTTTGGTCTTTGCAAAGAGAAGACCACCTGCAAAGTGGTGAAGACCAGCCTGCCCAGCACACACCAAGCCAAGTTTCCTGGAGTTCAAATGCAGATGATGTTAATCGTATCAATACTTCACGACCTGCCTCCAACAACTCACCTGGGAGATAGCTGCAATATTATACCACTGCAGTACCATCAGGCCTAACTTGCTTGAGGGAGTGAGGACTGTCACTGAGAAAAAGGAGGAAAGCAGGTGCACAGTGCTCTTGCCAGCAGCTAGATGCTTATGTACTATGACAGGGGATGCCAGAAGCAGGTGGTTGGAGAAAGGCCTGCCCTGACCCACAGCCAGCTCTTCTGAGAGCCCAGCCTAAGCAAGAGGGTGCAGAGGAGACTGAGGAGAGGGAAAAGCTGTGGGGCTATTTTCTAAAAGTGTCCAAAGAGTTTAGGAGCCCAGCGCCCTTTTTATGAAATAACTGGTAGCTGAAGTGCGCCACGCTGTTTGTTGCATCTGATATCCGGTTTGCAGGGATCTTTACGTGCTTAACAACCCTTTTGAGTTTCAGGGTACTGCAGAGAGGAATGTAGCACAGCAAGATGTTACCTGGCTTTAAAGAAGCTGGTACAGGGTTAACTGCAGAGCGAGGTTGCTCATCCTCTCAGGAGTTTCCATACCTGTCGTAGACAGCTTGGCTGATTGTGGAGGAGCATCCAGACTGTCTTAAGTATGGCCTGAAGTACTGAAGAGCCAAAATCCATGCAGGATTTTCTTAATCAGCCAGGTTACAGCAGTTCACAGGTACTTCAGCTGAGCTGTCTCTGCAACAGGACCAAGAAGCATAGAGGAAACAGTAGTCACTTCAACCATTCTAAGGTGAACCATTCCCGCTGATGAATCACATCTCCCAGTGCTGTTTTTTTATTTTGGTAGTTTACTGAAAAACAGCAAGAGCCTACTAATAACCTTTGAAAATGATACAGAATTGTCTCCAGAAATCTTACCAAGAAGTTTTGTATGCTGCTCAGAAGAGACCAGGCTTAGAAAATAACCATATAGTTCTGGAAATCAATTTCCAGCTTTCGTTCTTCTAAACTTTCCATGTTGTTTCTGACTTGATGCAAGTCTGATCAAGTTATTGCAGAACACAGCCAAGCAGCCAAGTCAGAAAACCTATCAACAACGTCAACAAGACATAGCTGATTGCCCAGAACTGTTGACGCACAAACCCACAGTGATTTATAAAAAAAAAAACCACCACCACCACGCAGTCTGGCAAACTTGAAGAAGAATTAAATAGTAACCTGCAAAGATACTTTTTCCATCAGTTTCAAAAGGCAATTGGTAGGTGTGACCAGAACTGTGACCTTTATGAAACAGAGTTTTCTTGTTTAAAATGAAGCTGAATTTATCTACCAGAGGTGAATAAAAGATTTTTATACACAAACTTAAATCCTGACAACATCACTAGTACTGAGATGTAAGCTGTGGCAGTGGGGAACTCTGTCATCTGGGAGTTGGGCCTTGGTAGAGAGCGACGTCTCACTGGATTTCCAAGGCCCAGCTTCTTGGTTCATGGATAGAGAGCTGTGCAGCCATGTGGGCCTTCCCGAGCAGATGAGTCCATCGCAGACTCCCTGTTTTTCCAGGAATCCTGCCACGTATTTATTTTGCATGACAGACCTGGCTTCAACTTTTCAGCAAGTTCTCTCCATCGTGCGCATGACAGAACCAGCGTACCAGGTTAATCTCATGGGCTTTTTTATCTTGGCTAACTGCAAGCTTCTGAGTGCTTTGTCTCTGCTCTGCTTTCTCAACGTTGGCTACAACTGAAAAACAACTCAAAAACCAAGTGTGCAAATAGACCTAAACCACAGCTTGGTCTTGGATCACATGGGGACAGGGGTCACTAAGGCAAAGTCTCACAGGTGCAGGGTTCCCATCCTCCCTGACCAGACTGTTTTGAATCGTTATGCTTTGTTTTCTCTGCAAATAGACTAGAAATGACCCAACGTACTCCTGCTCCTTTGAGCATAGGCAGCTTTTTTCATCTTGCCACGTCAGGAAAAAAAAGCCAGCAGGCAGCTTGGCTTCCTAGGCTGCCAACACACAGAGCTGTATAACCACGGACAGACTGTGGTGGGCTACCAACCTGGGCCACATCCAAAACTGTGATATTGCCAAGTAAGCGCCTGAGAGCTGTAGAAACTTCTGAAAAATACCTTCTTAGATGGTGACTCCATTGGCTGCTTTTCTTGTCAGTAAAAGCTGGCGTTTGAAGGAGACTGTGTTCTTCCTGTGCAAAACCACAGCAGGTCAGTCCTCACCCTGCCATGGATCCCACCTCCCTGCCCACTCTCTGTCCCTCTTGCTGCCAGCCCCATGGCTGGGTGAGGCAGTGGGAAGAGTCCAAAGTCACCTTGCTCGCAATTCGAAAGTGCTGAGTTTTTTTGTTGTCGTTTTGCTCCAAGAGCAAAATTTGAATTTTGTGTGCACGTTGCCAATTAAGAATTGCTCCCAGGAGCCAAGAAGTGCCTTATTTGTAGTATGTTTTGTGCATCTAAAAGGAACAATTAGTTCCACTAGAAAGATGTTGTTCTTTTAAATGGAACGTTATTTATCTCAACCAACTGATCTTTGTCCGTGAGTTTTCTCAAAGATACAAATGATAAACCCAGGCCATAGAAAATGCTGCTTAGAAAGGAGAGTTCCCTTGAGCAGCTGTGACTACGCGATTTCTCCCAAGGATCCTAATTTGCTGGTTGCCCACAGTCCTGCACACCTGATGGGTTAAGTCAGACTGCCTGTAGGAATTCCTTTCCATCAGTAGTTATTTTGGGATCAGAAGCTTTCACAAAAGGCTTCCGCTTTTACGTTGTCTTTTTTTGTACGTTGTTTGCTGTTTTTCTGGGGGGGAGGAAGGTGCACAAAGGGGAGGGGTTGCCTTCACCCCTTCTTTCCTGTGATTGCTTTACCCCTAAAAAGCAACAGAGAATGCATGCATCTGGTGTGCCTGCATTGCTGTGATTGCATTCGGGGCCAAAGAGGGGAACCCTAGCTTATTAATGCCTTTTCAGAATTTACAAAATACTTTGCACAAAATGCAGAGGAAAACTTTGACCAAAAGCATTTACTGCTTCTTTCTTTCCTTTTCTCAATGTGAAATAGAGACAGATTTGCACCCCTAGGTGCAGACTTCTTGGGAATGATGAAATGAGGTCTGAGTGTTGATAGCAGTGTTTGAGTGAGCTGCTGGTCAGAAAAGTGAGTGCTATTTACTATTTATGTTGAGTGAGTCATACAAAATAAAAAAAGGGAATGGTTAAAGGGTTGACGAAGAGAGACTTTGCAGAGCAAACTGGGGACTGAAGGCAGCATGAGTCTGACACAGAGGTGAATGGTTGAGTGTGCGAGCACTGTGAGCTAGGATATTTAGCCACTGAGGTTTTAATGTGCCTTTTTTTCCTGCACAGAAAGGCACCTTTGCCTTCTTTAGAGCTGAAACAAAGTCAAATCCCTTCTCTACCACAGTCATTCAGTTCCGCTGAAGTCTGCGGATCTCACTGTTCCCTGGGCTTGGAGGGGCCTCTGTGCACTACGCAGACTGAGCTACGCCTCCGTGAAGGCAGGGGAACTCTTCATAGGAAATGATGGCCCTTGGTGTGGCAGATTCATATTCCTACTGGCAGATAAAGTGCTCTCTGAGGATTACCCCTTTTCTCACAAATCGCTCCGTTTCAAACGTCTCCCCTGCAGCTCACCAATAACCATTGTATTTGATGCCTTGGGAGGCACACGTCCCTTTTCAGATACTGTGATAGCCATCAAAATGAGCAAAGTATCCTGCCACGTGAGCCTGTGTGACCTGGAGAGGAGGTTGAAAGATGTTTGAAGGTTAGAGAAGGGAGAAGAGAACATATTGCTGGTGGAAATGCATAAGGATGTGTCATATTTTTATTTTTGTAATTCTGATTCTTGCAGTGCTTGTAAAGTACTTTACTGTTGTATATGTGGTGATGCAGTAGTTTTCAATATCCTTTTATTTTTGTATATTCCCCCTTCCATAATAATCCCTTCCTGTTCAACTCATAGAAAGTAATTTAAGATGACAAAATTTATATCTCGTAATAAAATGCCCAAACTGTCAGGCTTGTGTCTGAGTTTCTTTCCCTTTACTTACCCATTGCCTGTGCCTCACATTCCTTTCCCATCCACAGGGAATGTTCTGGTGTCTCCCCCCCATTGCCAGTGGGATTTGGCCCAGCTGCCAGCTCTTAGGGCAGTGCCCCGATTAGTAAGAATCAGTTGTCAGGTGGGCTCAGTGAAATTTAAATACTCAAGCAGAGGGCACTGAACTCCTGCTTTGTGCAGAGGCACTTTTGCCATTCTGGATTTGAGTCATTTTACCATTTCCTCACTTTAAATTTCTTCCTCCCAATCTTTTTTCTCCCCAGCTTTGAAACGCTGGTGTTCAGGCTAGTTAATTCCTCCCCCTGCTTTTCCATGCCTTAAAGGGCAGGCAGAACCAACATAATGCTGATTTAACATCCAGGTATCCACATCCTAGCAGGCTGTCAGGACCCCTGCTACTTCCTGGCTTTCCAAATCATGGAGGCAGATGGGTTGCATCAAGGCTAAAACCCTGCCTAGCCATGAAGTACATTCATTTTAAAGCCATTGCTGTAAATGCCTCAGGCTCACCAGCCAGCTATTAGTAGAGCTCTCAGCTGTATTCCAAGACCTAAGATGTCTGCAGGGAGAATCTGACACTAATCCTTATGGAAAAAGCATATTGGATTTATAGGGATGAAGTCAATAGGCTTGGATGAAAACAGCTGTTAAACACCGAGGAATGGAAAGGAGAAGGAAAGCCATGTTATGCAAGAGGCTTGCTTCAGGTGCACGGGAAGTGCTCTTGTCCTCATCCTGAGTTTTTTGATACAAATTATGGCTCAACTACTCCTAAGTGAAGGATGGGAGACACAAGCTCAAGCTCCTTAGGAATGTCAACACCACGGAGAAGGCAGGGGATGAATGGCCTGGGTGAGTCTGATGGTCGAAACCCAAGTGCTAGATGGAGGACATGTGCATCCACTCCTGTTATTTAAATGAAACCGTAAAACGTGAATGCTGCCCAATGAAGATTCCTGAGGTGGCAGCTGAATCTCAGAAGCAAAAGCAGCATTAGATGCAGGATATGTGTTTTGGCAAGCACACTCAGATGAGCTAACTCCTAAGCTAGCGGCTTTTACTGTGCCATTTGGAGGCTGTAAATTTAAGCAGATGAAGCTTGGTATTAGTTTTGCTCCTGGGATATTTCAGAGTGCAATTGCACACATCTCTGAGGGATTACAAGCTGCTGAAGTTGTAATGGATGGACTTTGAATTTGGACTAGACACCTTTATGAACACAAGGAAAGGTTTAGGATGGTTTTACAGACAGCACGAATGATGCATGTGAAATGCCAAAAGCCTCACCTAAAAAGAAGTTACTGATAATGGGCAAATACAAATTAAATAAGAACAGCAAAACCCCCATGTTGGGAATCCCAATTCTGCTCAACAAAGCAGAGCAAAACAGATGCCTGTATCAAATTCAATTCCACAGCTACGTACGGTCAGCAAACAATAGAGCGATTTGCCAGAAAGCCAAAAACCTGATCCTGGAGTAATTGAAGCTCCTCCCCACTGCCAATCCACCAGCTCCCCAGCGCTGTGTGCATGACCATCTCAGCTCCTCATGCTCAGCAGATGGCAATGTCACAGCCTGGCCCTGAGATACTCCAGCCACAGCTCTGTGACCTCCTCGTGTCCTGTGATGCAGACCTGCAGGGCCACACTCCAGGGGAAGCTCCAGCTGATAAGAGCAGGCGCCCAGCTGTGCTCCTGTTCCTAACTGCCCTGCAGTCATTACACAGGAGAGGAGCAAGGACCCCCCCCCAGCTCTGCACAGCCCCCACCAAGCACCACATCTCCTTCCCTTGCCAGTGCCCTCAGCCACAGGGGGAAATCAATGCAGGAATAGTTTGTTCTCAAGTAGGTTTCCTTGTATTACTTTTTGGGGCATAAGAAAGGAGTTTTATGAACTCTATTTTCTGCTTCTAATAATGATGCTGGATCCAAACGGTTCCACCCTCAGACAGATGGAGAGTTCACATCCACAAGGATGAACACTCTCATCCTGCCAAGCTTTTGGTGCTCACTGCATCCTTCCTTCTCTGCAAACAGGCGGACAGCATATTTCTGGTGTAAAAATACTCTCCTCTCAGTTAACCACCTCCAGATTCCCCTCCCGAGCCCATTCTCAGCCCAGTGATCAGACTTTTCTATATACAAAAACATTCAAACAGTCTCCCAGGGGCTCCTCTCTCACATCAGACCCTAAGCTCAGTGGCTATTTGCAGCTCCTTGAAACATGGAGACTGAGTGCAACGCAGCACAAGCATGCATGCACACATGTGAGTGCAAGCTGCATTCCCTTTGATGGAGGATTGTAGAAACATTACCCTCCCCTGGGGCGCTCCAGCAAAATGACCTGATTATTCATAAACCACCTAGAATCATCAATCCCTCATTTATCATTTTCAACATAAATAATAAGGGCAAGAGGTGCACACCAGCAATAAACCAGTTCTAGATGTAGTGCTGAAATCTGTCACTTCCTTCCAATACGCTCTGCTTACTGATAATAAACAGTGATCCAAACAATTCTTCATCCGAGGCCACGAGCGTTGGGTCACCAAGGACAAATGCCACCAGCCCGCTTCATGCTGTGCGAGCCTGTTTGGAGCTTGTGTGGGAGGCCAGCTAGGAAAAGGCAGCACATTTCAGAAAACACATTTGTCTTACTGACAAATGCCTCAGGAAATAAAAGCCTTTGTATTCTTCCCCTTCCACTCACTTCTGACAGGGATTCTTTTTTAGCACCTGCACTTCCAGGCCATTGGCTATGGCTGCTCAGTGAGCACGGCTCAGCTGCCTCCTGTGGGGCATCGCAGGGACATCCCAGTGCCCAGCCATGCTGTGCTATGGAGCTCCTGACTGCAACGTGTGGGGCCACAAGGTGGGGATTGGCTTCAGGTCCAGCTTCCAGTGGGGCACTATGATTTTTGAGGTCCCTTCCAACACAAATCATTCCATGATTATGGGATGGTAGCAGTATCTTAGAGCACCCTTTGCCACATAGATTTATCAGTATAGACGGAACCAGAGGCTACAGGAGCAGGGCAGCACTCCAGGCTCGAGGCCCTTGGTTTAGCACAGAACTGCTCTTGCATTGAACTTTGCAGCCCTGGCCTTTTGCAAGTCCCCCAGCCCTTATAAGCATCTGGCAGCACCAGCCCTCGGCACAAGCCCCAGCCATGGCTGGAGCATGCTGTTAACAAGCCATGTGTTTCAGAAGCCCCCAGGCTTGGCACTGCATCCTGTGCGAGCCCAGCTGAGTCTGCTCCACCAGTGCTTTACTGCAATGCTGCTTGCAGAGGGTACCAGATGGCTCTGGGGAGTGGGTGGCAAAAACCACACTTGCTGTTGGAAGATCTTTGGTCACCGAAAGGAACGGGGCTGCTCATGTCAACCCCATTTCTGGTGCCTGTGCCTCCTGTGCTGGCTCTATCTCACAATGGCACTCTGAAAGTGGGGGTGCAGGAGAAACCCCACTTCCTTCAAGCGTGTTTCCAGCAAGGCTCTCCCAGCCAACATTAACATGTTGCTTTACTTCCCAGCACGGCCCGGGGCAAAAAGGAACATCTGGACCTAATAAAAAGACTGTTCACCTCCACAAAGGAGGAACCTCTGCTGCTTGGTTCCTCCTTCCCCAGTGGGTGCAGGAGGCAGCTCCAGTCTGACAGGCAGCAGGATGCTCTGACAGCCTGGAGGGACTAAGTGAATCCTGGTAGGTTAAAAATGGGGTAAGTGCAGGGAAGTTGGATATGTTTCTCATCTAAGGAGCCAGCACCACTTGAAATGGCTGTGCCTTGTTATCTGGGTACGGAGACAAGGCATAAGGGTTTGTTGAACAGAATGGAGCTCTTTTCTGTTCCAAAACCACAAAAGCTGGAGATGGCCCCCACCCAAGGCCCAGGATTAACACCCCACAGGGAAAAGACCTGATTGGGTCCAGCTGGTGCCCAGCTCCAGGCACCAGCCAGCCTCCTTGCTCTGACCTCTGGCAGACACTCTGCCTTCTGTGCAGCTCAGGACAAAGTAGCAGCAAACACTGGCTGGATGTCGGACAAAGCTGGGCCAAGTCTCATGCATCTATCCACTGCTTCCACAGAGCAGCACATGACAGCTGGAAATAAGTTATCATTAGCACAGCTGCAGCGAGTGCAGTCAATGCTTCCTATTCCCCAGCATCTCCTTAGTAAATACCACAGGAGGGTTTGCTCTGAACTGAGCATGTGTACAGTCCTCAGAGAGATGGCAAATGACTAATAAATACAAGAAGTTGGAAAGCATCAGCAGAAATATCTGGCCAAAGATTGATCTTCACTGATAGCTTCTACTTCCTCTAAGTGAAAGCGCCCTGCCAAGCTCAGCATGGTGCTGACACAAAAGCAGGGCATTCTCCAGATGGAGCTCACTCCCAATCCAGCACCCTGCAACTCCACAGGTTGTGCACTTACAGCCAAGGACATCGGCAGCACTGCTGACAAAGGGGAGCACTGGGTGGGAGGGACACCAACCCCTCAATTGTAACTCAACATCAATTCATCATCAGGAGAAAGTCACAACACTGCTGCGCCTCCTCACAGCCCTGTCCAGGGCAAAGCCACCAGGGACTATCCTTCTATCTTCTCTCCTCCCTCCACAATCCCTATCTGCCACCAAAGCAAAATCCAAGTCTGGATTTCTGACTTTTATTGCTGGTTTTCAAAGCCATCTGCTTTCATCCCATTTCATTTTCCTCTCTGTATGTAAGAGCTTTTTAAGAAGGTCTAACGTTTTCCATCATTAAATCATAAGCTTTTGGCCTTGGAAATTTCTCACCTTCTGTTTTGTCGACATCAGTGTGAGTTATCAATGAAAGCAATGGCTGTCAGACCTCATCACCGCCAAAATCCTGATGCAAGAAGCTAAGCATTGCCACTTCAATTGGTGCTGTTTATTGACTTACTCCAAGTGTCTTCAGAGCAGCAAACCTTTCTCCCAACCTCAATAAAACACCATTACTGGTGTCAGGAGTCCAAAAGCCCAAGAAGCCAGCAGATCTCTACCACAGACATTGCTTGGTTGGCTGAAGGACGTGCATGGGGCTGGAGGAAATGGCTCAGGGTATGGCCTGGGATTTTGGATGCCTGAGTGCCCTTCCCCACCACAGGGCCAGGAGCCTTCAGCACACCACACAGCCCCAGGCACACATATAAAGCAACGAGGGCTATGCACAGCCTCAGAGCACCCTCCACAGCCTGGAGAAGCCTAACAATCCCTTTGGGTTTGTAACTCAATAGAAAGTACAGCAATAGCAGCAGAATAGCAAAGGCCCCAGGCTGCAGCAAATGACAACTTGCTCAAATGTAACAGCCGCGGGCATAGAAACAAAGGAAAAAAAAAAATCTACTTACCTTCAGAATACCTCAAGTATGCATGGATCTCCAACAAGATCCTTCTTCCTCCACTGCCAACACTTAAATGAGGTCTGGGAAGGGCTGGATCCTGACTCCACCCCTCCTGGACAATCAGGCACATTGCCTCCACCTGAGCTCCCTTGGGTTGGCCCTGCCTTCCCACCAGGTGCTCCATCACTGCTTCAGGCGGTGACTCAGCATTTTCACTAGAGACTTCGAGCACCCAAAATGCTGTGCCTTATGCCTGTAAGCAGGGGTGTTTGTTGCTCCTTTCAGGAGGAAAATTGGAGTATCGTTACTTTTTATAAAACAATTTGTGGGCCCCCAGAAAAGGCAGCTGAAGGCCCCAGGTGCACAACCAAGTAATATTCCTCCAATGAGAAAAATTCCGTATAATCACACATGGACATACCATTCTGCCCTGCCATCACAGCCCATTTGCTACAAAATAAAACCTCCTCCAGGCCCCTTTGCAGTACAGCCCAGGGCTCTTTGCTCCTTGAGCCATTTCTGAGATATAAACGCAAACTACTCATGCCACAAAACAAACCCATAGCGAAAGACATGGAAAGGGTTGCTGATGGCTGCACCCCAGTCGAAGTCAGCCAAAACCCATGGAGTTGGTATCAGGGGTAAAGCAATACAGACCAGCAAGCAGCTACCAGTGCTTCTGTTGCAGTTGTTAATTAGGTAGCAGCTAATTAGCTTCCCCAATAATTCCCTACGGGGCTTGTGAGGATTTATCCATCACCAGAACGTCTATTTTCTTTCATTTAATTTGGGACAATATTTTCCTTGGCTGCTATTCAAAGACCATCAAAGCCAAGGTGTCCATTTTGTGGCATTTATTTCAGTGGTTCCAGAGTCATCCTGGCCCCCTCCCCACTCCCAAAGCTCCAGGGGGCTGTTTTGGGCTGGTTTTCCATTTCCTCTGCAAAAAACTAACAGAAACAGTCTGGGGGGTACAAGGAGCGGGGAAGAAGCCTCTGTGTTTCTGGGGAGCTGCAGGCAGTAGCTTATTAAAATAAAATGAAAGTAGAGCGAGAGGAGAACCCCTTCTTAGAGCTGTGCAAGATATTTCAGGCTGACTGATGGGGAGAGAGAGGCACATGTGTCCCAAGGGGGCAGACGGGACTGCTACCAGGCCTCGGTTGGGGCTGGGGATGCTGCACAGTCACCAATATCTTTTTCCCCCCTTTTCAGCCCATTTTTCTGTTGGCACCTCCAGATGCACCCCATTGCTGCAGGCTCCCCCCCCACCCCCACTGCCACCCACACTGTGCCACCAACTTGCTCTCCCTGGCTTTATGCATGCAAAAGAAGCAGGAGAGTTGTATTTTGCTGGCAAATAAGCTTTTTTTTTTTTTTTTTTTTTTTTTTTTTTTTTTTTTTTTTTTTTTTTGGTTTGTTTGTTTGCTTTTTTATTATTTCAACAGTCAGGCAGTGTTCAGCCACTGCTGCCCACACCGCTTGCTGGTGGGCGTGCTGAGCAAAGTAACAGTGAACAAGCCCTTCACCTTCAGCAGCAGAACATCTCCCCTTCAGAGTAAGCTGGGTAAATATTTACACCTCATGGTTTCTATGTACAGCCCTGTCTATCATACAGCTCACTTCAAAACAGCTATGCACAGTTCAGTCGCACAAAAAATAGATATCCTTCCCCTCTTCCCTCCCCCTCCCCTGGTACAGTTCAAATAATAAATTGCCCAATAATTTGTTTGTACAAATTACAAAGTGGGTTAATGTTACCTTTAAACTTGGGTTGTTTGGGGTTTTTTTGATGGTTTAACACACCTTCCTCCTCCTTGACTGCTGGATGGGGATGCACGGTGGTTGTCAGCACGAGGACGCATCGGCAAGGACCTGCCATGGGATTTGGGGGGTATATGGGGTGCTGGGGGCTGCAGCCACAGCAGGTGGGTGATTTGGGGAAAAGAGTGACAACAGAGCCTGCGACCAGCAGGGCAAGGAAGGGCAGCTGTGCTCACAGCCTGGAGGAGCAGCAGCTCCCCGCTTCCCAAAAACGCAGCCTCATGGCCCGTCCCTCTGCATGGCCATGCACCTCCTTCCCAGCGTGTGGTAAACTCATGGATTTTACCCAAGTTAATCAACTTCCAGCTGGAGGGTGCTTTCTGCTCCACCAAAAGCAGCTCAGAGCTGCCGCCTCCTTGTTTGTCCCCCTGTGCTGCCGGATTGGGCCTGCGGAGGGACAGCAGGGACAGAACAGGACAGAGAGCAGCAGGCAGGGAGGAGAGCTTCCCCAGGCGAAGCCAACCCCACACGCACTGCCAAAGGCAGCTCCTCCTGTCCCCTGCCTGCAGCCAGGGACACTCCCAGCCCAGTGAACCAACGGTCCCAAAATGGCGGACGTCACCTCACCAAAACCTCACAGCTTTCCACAGCACCGCAGCCCCTCACTGTGGGCTCAGGGAGCCCTGACAGCGCCTTTGCTTTGGGCACACGAAGGGATAACGAGAAGAAAACAACCAGGCTGTGAGGCCTCCTCAGGGGAGGCGGGGTGACGTGACAGGGCCCAGGCAGCGTACCTCAGGCCGGGCGGCAAGGGATGTCACACAGCCAAGCCCTGGTGGCAGCGCGGTTGGCTACAGCCAGAGCTTGGGGGAAAAGGCAGGAGGAGATGTGACAGGATGCAGCGCCATGACAGCAACCCAAATGCTGCCCGCTGCCGCCCTCACAAAGGCCGAGGTGAGGAGCGCCTCGGCCCCAGGCTGCGTCCCTCAGTGCCAACACCGGCATGGCCAGCGCTGCAGGGCTGCCCCCCATCCAGCAGCTCCACGAAACCTGCAGCGACCTGCGCCTCTCTTGGCCTCTCTTCAAGACACCAAAGCAGCACTACTGTGCCAAGTGGTAACTTTATTCTTTGTTGTGGTTTTTTTGTTGTTTTTTTTTTTTTTTTCTTTTTCTCTCTGAAAAGGTTGAAGAGGCGGTTTGGAAGATGGGTCGAACCTGGACTTTTCCCAGAAAAATCTGTGACACTTTTAATAGCGTTATGCCCAGACATCAGCTCTGTCAGCTCTGTGTCTCAGAGCTGGGGAGATACCAGCAGCAATAACCTGGGAATGGAAACGCTTCCACGTCGTTGTGCATTGTCTTGTTTGTCTTTAAAAAAAAAAAAAAAAAAAAAAAAAAAAAAAAAA